>NW_008824804.1:1109451-1142182 GCF_000699105.1 Pygoscelis adeliae
CCCCGACCAGCGCCGCCAAGGGACAAACTTCTGCGAGAGGCGCGTCCTCCCCCCGGCGCCCCCTGCGGTGGGCTGGCAGCTGCTCACGCGGCTGCTCTCTTAAAGCAACCCGAAAAGCGGCTTCTTTCTAGCATCTCTTCCTTCTTACCGACGGAGGCTCTGGGCTACCCTGCCAAAGTTACACACAACACGAGTCAAATTTAGTGAACATAGCTTCCCCCTCTGCAGTTTTCCGATTGATTTCTCGCCCTCCCTTGCATCATGTCACTCCAGTGCAATAACCCTGCACTCGCCCTGGCTGGATCACATATCCTAATTTGGTGGGGAAAAAGTCAGCTTTCAAACGCTAAGTGCTGCCAGCAGTGCAGCAACACTGCTGAGGAATTGAATCGGGCCTTAAGAGTTGTGTTTCTCATGACAGGTGCCACGAATACGCATTATTGACAAGCTGCCAAGACCTAAGCATGCAAGGCAAAGAACTCCATCAGCACTGGCTCCCCACTCCGGCACATTAGACAAGCGCAGTGTTTTGACTCACACAGCCATGAACAGCATGCACGAGGACCGCGAAGCATGGTCTATCCACTGCACCCAGTGCTACGTCCAGGGCAATGGGTACATCCGCAGCCTGGGTAGGTTTGTGCTCATACTGTGATCTCCAGCTGGAGTGCCCAAGGCTCTTGCAGCCCAGAGTAGATCTTTGGGACACAAAGATGAAGTGGACTCTTCAACTGAGCCCAAGACTAATAAGAAGAGAACTTTAAAAAGCCTTACCTGTTTATGAAGAAAGCCTTCAGTAGGGCTTTTACCTGCCTAGAATTGGTGTTCAAAAGCATCTTCTCTTTCCTGTTCACTTCATTGCTGCACTAAACTGATCAAACTAAAGACAAGTCCTATGCTAGGTATTGGCAGGTCATATTCAGCATATCAATGATTTGATATGGAGCCTTGGGGCTCCAGCTCTGTAACAAGTTCCCTGACTAAAGAATAACTATTTCGTGACAAAACATGAAGTTCTGTTAATGTTTTATCTGTTCTAACACAGCTAAATCCCAGTAGCTTTCAAAGCCCAGCCTTTGGGCTTTTTTTCCCAAATGAAATACCACGTTCAACACTTCTTATGCAATTTATGCGGTTGAAGAGGTAATGTCCGTACCCCCATCATCTGAATACGTTCACAGGTAGTGCTGCTGAGAAACAGGCCAATTTTTTAATAAAAGCTTCAGCTGGACAAAGTTGGAACCTTTCCAGACACAGAGGCACTATCTTCCCCAGAAATACAAGTTCCCTAGAAAAAAAAACCAGCGACCTTACCTCTTTCCAGAGAACATAGGTAGTTCAAAAGCATACCTTGCTCTGTATTCATGACTGATGAAGCAAGCGCCCTGCCTTTTCACCAGGTACCTAGATGTATGCCGGAAATAACATGACAAATACAATACTTTTTTTAAACATGTTATGCTTCAAAATTATAGCTCCTTTGTCAGACAAACCAGTTTTAAAACAAACTCATCTGATCATCATCTCTGCATTCCTACTTCTTCTTATAGAAGCAATTGCTTCTATTTACACTCACAGACCAGCCAAGCAATCAAGTTATATATGGGGGGTGGAACTAATAACAGCCAATAAATGGAGGTGAGGAGGTAAGCACCTCGTTAACATGATTTCTTGCCCTAGGAATTGTTACATGAAACCACAGCTTTAGACCCAATAGTGAATTGTTAATTCTTCATTCACGTGTCTTTCTTCAACCAAACTTGACCGCTCTATAAAGCATCATAAGTAAGTACAAATCAGCCTTGATGGGTGCTACAAATATATTAAATTCTCTTCTCTTACCTTGAATTGCACTGAAAATGCCGTGCAAGCAGAAAGTGTTGCTAGCTCTCTAAAAAAGCTGCCTTTTAAAGGCTTTTCTAAGGATACACTTACTCCACTTTACTGACAGTAGGCTAAATAAAACTTACAGTGTCATGTGCGTGCCAGGAATATTAATAAAATGATGCCTGACACTGGTATTACTATTGCTACTCCTGAGCAGTGGTAAGTTATCAAGAGAAGGCTTCTTGATCCTGGTAAAACTTATCACACTTACAATGGAAGTTATTTCATTGATACAAAATACTTTGCATCAAGCTCCAATAAGCTACTTCAGTACGCACCTGTTTCAAGGCAATGAACAGTTGCACTGCCCATATCTCTGCCACAGGGGAAGCAACAGAGGTGCTCTTGCTTAACCCCTTGATAGGAGGAGCCAACTCTCCTCCTACATGAACCCCCTTGATAGGAAAAAAAAACCAGCAGAGGCTGCTAACAGATCAGTGCTGCACAGCCTCCACAACACAATGAGGGATTCAGCTTGTTTCACAAAAGCGCCGTGAAACTTGCATGCTGATCTTCCTTCCCATCAGGAGGGGTTAGATATCATTCACCCTGATGCAGTAACTGATGAGGGCATTGACAAACCTGGTTGCACAGACAGCCTGAAACAACAGGTGAGGTATATCAAATCTTTTCATTGAAGATGAAACATCCTTGCTGTCCCCATCTTCAGGCTAGACACACACAGCAGGAGCTAACAGCAGATGCTTCTGGTAGTTACAAGGAAAGGGTTTGGCAGAAGCATGCAGCAACGCACAAGAGATCAGGATGTTTCTCCACATGCAGCGTATTCCCCAGGAAAAGATGGGAGGATTTGGGCAAGGGACTAACACATGGAGCCATCTCTGATGGACCAGATGCGAGTCAAGTCAGTTCCAGTTTAAGTAGAGCAAGGATGAGTATTCTTCTGTATGAAGAACACTCAACCACTGGTAGGGCTCAGAACAGCTGATGAGAGCTACACTCCCTGATTAATTTAATCAAACACAGCAGTAGGAGAGAGTTAAAAATGCATTTGTGTTACCAAGTGCTGCTTATCCCCCACAGACCTTGCCTTTTCCTCTTCACCTGCCTGACCCATTATACATGGGCAATGACACTCAGCCACCCTTGCTCTAACAAAGAGAGCAGTTGAATACCAACAGCTCACACTTGCACCCTTCCTCCCTCCCCAGCTGTTCACCATCTCATTGGCAGCTGGGGGTTATTTTCTTCAGGCCCTTATGCTGCAGGGTAAGGGAGGGCAGATTCTGGCTTGAGTAGTGCAGCATGACAGTGTCTAAAGCTCCTTAGAAGTGATACTCCCTCCCATTTTCAGGGACATGATTTCACAATACATCTCAAACGATGACTGTATAGAAATGGTCAGCATTAAATGTGAAACCTCAACAAGGACAAAAATTTCTAGCTCAGTCTTTTATTATTTTACCTTTAAAACAAGGCAATAGAAAGCTTAGCTCTTAAATTGTATAGCTTATTATATTTCCTTTAGGTAACTGCTTATTTACACTGTAGAACAAAGATTTACATTATTATTTCATATAGTATACTTATCTATTATTGCTATGACTTCTATCTAATAATTATTCTTACATACAGGCAGATATTTAGTATCAAAATAAAATTAAGGATTAAACATGGCATTGTTAGGGGTCCAAAATTATTAACATTACTTCTCATTCCAAGACTTTCCTCAATAAAAGGTTTTTCATTATGATGGTAAGAATATCACAGCCAGCCATAACTACCTAAGCACACATATGCTAACAGGTTGCCAGCAGCAACCTGAAGCTACTGCTTTGGGTTAGTTCTGGCTTTCCTGAAACCCTTAAAACAGTTGGGTTTCTGTTTAAGAAGCACATCCATGCACAGTGCCTGCTGAGACACACTCCAGCTGTTAGGCACCACCGATGTTGCAGGTAGCAGGACAGTCTTAGTACTGAAAATAAAGCACAGCCTCAGGATTTGGTCAGAAAGCTGTTGAGAGCTGATCGGGAAATACGTGCTCACTTGCTGCTGGCAGGGATGCTGTAGACCTGTAATGGTAGCCTCACATCTCTTCTGGTCACTGACTCAAAATCCTAGTGCAAAAAAAAATGCATAACAGAAATTTAATCCTTTCTTTTCAGCATCCATTTACAGGAAAGTTCACGCATTTTAACTTACATCAAGCACAGACTCTTGCTAGAGCATAGCCTAAGCCTGAAGGGCTGGATGCTGCCACTGGCAGCAGTCAATATGAACTTAACTACCAAGTTGCCAGCAAGCCCTCCATGAATACCTTCCTTTTCATGACTGCCTTCTGTTGCCACATGTGGAGGTCCTTATCTGGCAACACCCAGAACCTGAGGATTAAGGAGCTTAATCCTCTAGAGGATAAGGGAAAAATAATCTGTTTTCTGTCACCTGCTCTTCTTCCCAAACACTTTGATGGAGCTGATTTCAGAAGGGACAGTCTAAGCCAGGACAATAGGTTATGCTGTACCTCAATTACGCCAGTTAGAGCATGAAGAATACATCACCCCTTATATGCTTGCACAGCTGCCAAGAAATTGGGTTTTGCCTCAGTTTGAGTCTGAAATGACTGTAAAGGTAAGAGCAGAACCTGTATGTGGGCTGTTGTCAACTCACTAGGACACAAACAAGCCTTCTGCTATCGAAAAAGATACTTTAATATTTCATATACTCATCTTACTATTTATTAATTAGCTTCTTCTTTAGCATCTTGACATGCTTAGCTACTGCTTTCAGGCATGTTTACACTATTAAAGACTTCAGCATAGCACTGAAATGAACAGACCAAATAATTCATTCGATCCTGTCCCTTCACTGGTAAATCCTCATCTCAGCACCCTTATCTCCTATCTCATGGTGGATCAAGTTTGCATAAAAGCAAAGGAGAACTACACAGCTGTTCTTTCAACTAATAACAAGGAAAAAAGGTAAACTTAAGACTAAACCTCTCTAACACAGGAATAAGTCACTAACTGAAGTATAACACTTTCAGTAAATTTGAGGAGCAACCATGCAAGAAACTATCTTTACTTACATCATCTTAAAACAGTCACAGGATAAACTATTAATTTTATTCTAATATCTCTGTAGAAACAGCCTTATAGCTTTTGTTTCTACCAAGGCAATGGCTCCTGTATAGGGCTAAAAAAACCTGTAATTTTTTAGTTGAAAACCAATACATAAACTTAAAATAACTATAAAGCAGCTTATTTGAAAAGTGGTTATTTATACTTCAACTGCTTTTCATATTCCAAAACATTTATGCTTAAGCAGCTAACACAGAAAACTTCTTATAGTATCTTCAAAGAAGAATAACTCTACATCCCTTTTATAATCATTTTTACTGTGTAAACAAACACAAAAGTTAAACTGCTATAAAACTTAATAGTTCATTCCTTTTCAGTTATTTTACAATAATAGAAAAAAATCTAAAAACCATTCCATAAGCTTACCCTAACTTTTAGTCAGCATAAAATTAAAAAGCTTGTTCACATTGAAGAAAAACCATAAGTTTTTCCACTATCTCCTCAATTGCTTCACAGAAAAAGAAAACATTTATATAGCACCTAGCCCAGTGTGAGTATTTATAACCCAAGGCCTTTCCCTCCTGCATGCTCATTGGTCTGATTTCCATGAGCTAATCAAGCCAGGAATGCTTAAATTCACAGGGGACAGCCTTATTTCCTCTTGTTTGTTTGTGGGGGTTTTTTTCAGTGAAGCTAATTGTTTCTTATAAGGAAAGAAGTGCACGTTGTACTTTCTCTGTTTTTTGGGGAGGAAGCTATGGAATCAATTATACTTTTTTTTAGTGAGTAGGATTGCTTAATTAACATGGTAACAAGTTATCTGAGGAAACCACTTGATAGTATTAGAGAGTGAAAAGTTAGATTGTTTTCTCAATTTTGGGTTACTTTTCTGAGCTGTATATGTATTAAGCTTTAGCTTTTCTTTCTGAGGACTATGAGCTAAACTTTTTTGTGGTTTATATTTACTACAAATTAAAGAAAAGTTTTCTGAAAAAATACTTTCTTTTTATACAAAGCTGCTAAACATGAGTATAGCTGTTGGTATTGTAGAGAAAAAGCGTGGGTTTCCTTTCCTTCCTTTTAACTTTTTTAAAGTATGGAAAAAATATCTAAAAAGCTTATTGTAGAAACTTTTTCTAAAATATTTTTTAAGCAATTTTCCTTTTTGTGCATAGTTGATGCGTGGGCTAAATATGCCCTTAAAAAAACCCAAAACACTTTAACTTCAGACAGTGTTTTTTATTCTTATGGTAAGTCAGGAAATTAGATTCCATTAGAAACTAAAGCAAAGAAGGGAAGATGTTACCTAGGTCACTCTTAGGGCACTAAGATGTTTCTCTGCAGATTACTTCTTACTAATTTCTTTAATTGTTGAAGCAGTGTTAGGTGTTGCAGTGTTCATGGATGGAGTAAAATGCCATGTGACTATAGGTTGGGAATCTGGAGATGAGCGGCTATTGGTTCTGTGCTGCCAGCCCTAGATTCCTTTCAGTCTTACCAGGTTACCTGGGTCAGTGGTTATCTATAATGAATGCTTGTCCTGGCACTTTTGCTTCAAACAAGGCCTTAAACTGTATGGCTCCTTTTGCAAGGAGCAGAGCCTGCGAGCCCTTAGATGGATTTGGGAAAAGCACTTCTATACTGGACTGCAACAACTAGAAAAGCAGAAAAAGACAGATTCCTTTGCTGCAGCCAGCCCCCATCATCTTCTATCCCATCAAGAGCTGTAGAATTTGAGTAGAGTTGTCAGAATGTCTGGGCGGTTTTACTTAAATTCATTGAGTGTATTTGATGGCTCACATCTCATTTAAAGTATATGTAAATTCCTGGCCTTCGGTTGTTGCAGGGAATTTGTGTTTGTGGACTTAATTCTTGCATTTTTGTAATTGAGAAGAAGGTCAGTGCTCTTCTCCTTTAAGAAAAAGAAACAAGTCTCAAAGCCCAACACAAATATTTATTTCTGGATTATGTTACAGACTCATTAATTATTTGCAGTCTGAGACCTAGTAACTGTCTTGTTCAAAAAAGTAGGGTGATGTTAGAGTAATAGCCTTGCTAAATGCTCAGTCATTTGCAGCTCTAGTGGGAGAACAACAATCCCAGCTGATTCTACTAATGTAAAGCAATCTATATGGCACTAGAGGATTTTCAGTCTTAGCTTTGCGTGCAGTGGCATTCCTTTGCTTGCAGCACAAATGTGTCACTGTATGGAATCATCTGAAGAAGTTTTTCGCAAATCAGTTTTTAAAGGTCAAAAATGGTATGTCCTGAATAGTAACCAAATAGCAAAGACTTGTTTGAAATGACAAAATGGTTTTCTAAAGGTTGGTTAAATACCCCAAAAGTATTGTCTTTGAACAAATACCTTTTAATGTCTTATGAGGATTACAGAGTAGAACTAGAAAACAACTCTAACTCTTCCTTCTCAGCCTATACTTTATAGCTAAATTTTAAGTCTTTGATTTACAAAAACTAGCCCATGGCAATGTAAATAGTGCTGAAGTTACAGGTTTCTAAACTGTAGTCAAGCAATTGCAAATCCTTCCTGTTTTCAGTGTTTTTTTCACACCTCTCAAGCCCTTGTTGTGTGACTTAAATGTGAGAGCTAAGAAAGTACATTCAGCATTGCAGCAAGGGTTGGAAAAGCTTGCTAAGCCTCCATCCTGAGTGCTATGTCTGGTTATGCCTTGAGCAGTTTTGTTCAGTCTTGGATCCATGATGTTAATTTAGATTCATTAATTGCTGAAAGAGTAAAACAGATAGCCTCTTAGGTTTTTGTTCCATTGCAGCCCGAGGGTATCAAAGCTTGCCCCAAAACGTGGGGAATAAAATTTCCATACTTGCTTTGCAGAGATTAGAAATGCTTACCAGATAGAAAAGCCATTTTACGCGGGACCAAAGCTAACTAACAGCCCTCTCCACAAGGAGGCTATTGAATACGGACTTGCTCTGTTGAAAATGCTGAGAATTCAGCTCAAGAAACATTAGCGGGGTGGTGAGAGCACAGGGGAGCCATGGTAAACATCCCCCCCACCCCCTCAATTAAATTAGAGCTGCCCCTTTTAAAGTGTTTTCTTGGTGTGAAAAGTGTTATACATGATAAAAGCCACAGATTCTTAACTGTGAGTGGCAAGCTAGCTGTGCAGACTAACACTTCAGATACATTTGGGATTTAATTTTTTTCTTTTTTAAAAAAAGCTATTAGTGACCAGGAGTGACAGCTGTCTTAAGCCTGTGCTGTGTATTATTCCTAAGCTCTGATATCAGCTTGATGCTTAAGAGAATCCCCGGCTGTCTTGTGCCTAATGGACACCACTTCAGTGTGCCTTTTTGGATTGCACTCTCTATGTACTGAGTCTCTATACTTGATTATAAATCTACTTTCTGGTCTGGCTGCTGCTGACAAGAGTGATAATACTTCAGTAGGAAAAGAATCCAATGCCTAATTCCATCTAATCTAAAAATATAATGCAAGTTAGCGTGATTTGTTAGAAAGAGGGGTAGTAAGAACACATGTTGTAACTCAGATACAGGATGAGAAACCAGCTCATACTTACCATTAGACTTAGTTTTCATGTTTTGAGATGGGTTTGAGATTCAACAATTTAAATATTTGAACGCAGTGTATTCAGGTCCTACATGTGCTTAATTAAACCAAGATCTTATTGTCTAGAACTGTCTTGTTACTAGATTTCAGTTGTCAGTCAAGGTTTGGAGGTCTATGATGTACCAAGGTTTTGATACACTTATGGGTGTCTTAACAATTACAAGGATCTAGAGAATCTGAGGAGCAAAGCAATGCTTTTTAACCTTGACTTTACAATCCTTTGAAGTTGTATTGCACACTTGCCTCTTCTGGCTGTAAAAGCATGAAAGGAATTCTTGTTACCTACTTCTATATTACTCAACCCTTCTTCAGATTTCTTGCTCAGGCATGTTTTCCAGATTTTTTTCAGTGGTCATGCTGTCAGAAGAAAAAGGAGATAAGAGTCTTGGTTCTGTTAGGAGCAAGACATTACCTGTCAGTGCTGTGCTCTGTAAATTGCTTTGGCTATTTACTTACATCAGTTCAATTCCACTGCATTTGCTTCCTGGTCTGTACACTTCAACTTCCTAGTAAGTGTGGGATTGATAATTTATGTGCCAGATACTATGCGAAGGCAGCACCCTTTGGAAAAGATTGACAAATACTCGCAGTTGGGGTAAACCTGTACCTGTGTTGCCACCCTGTGTACAACGTGGAGTGTGTTCTTTCACCAAAGAAAGGGGAGAAAGGCTAATTAGTCTTTTCTATTAAGATACAACAGGGTTTCCAAGGCCATTTCCTTGTACTTCTGCACTGTGCAGAAATGAAGGCCTTAACAGGACAGGCAGAGAAATGTCAAAAAGGAAAATGACTTTGTGTTCCTTTGAGGGGAAGCACACATGAAATAAACGTATACTTTCAGGCATTGTTATGTCTGGGTGGTTTGCTGTGGTACAGCCTTCCTGTTATTAGTTTCAGTTTGACAGAGATATTGTAGGAATGTGTTTTTCAGAGCGTTTAGTCATCTGCTGTGATGTGCCAGTCCCTGGAAATATATGGATCTGTCTTCAGTGCAAGCACTGCAAATCTGACCTGTAGATGAGAGAAGTAAGAGTCAAGACGACAACCTGGCTGTATTTAAAAAAACAATTTTTAAAAAATCCACCTTCAGACCCATGTGTTTTCCATCAGGTACTTTGATAGACCTCACTGCAATTGATTAATAAAAGAAAGCTTTACACTACAGCAAGGGGTTTTCTAGGCAGATCCCCACTGTCTGTGAGGAAGTCCTGCTCCGTTGCACATCTGGAACAGCTTCCCTGGGAGCGGCAGCACCAGCCGGGAGGTTCCACCATTCCTTGTAAGGCTGCTACATCTGCCTGGCAAGGCCACCCGCGCTGGAGATGATGTTTCCACAAACCAGGCTGCACACTTGTGCTCTTTCTTTTGGGTGATGATCCAGAATTACCATTCCTGAATGAAGTCAGGAAAAGCACAAGCAAGAAAGCAAGAATATTTCCCAACCCTCCAGTGAATCTTTCTTGATCAGTTTCCTTTATGAACATGAGCCAAAATTGGTACAATCTTACCTTAAAGATTGATACCTTCTTCTAAGGGAGACTAGTCCGAGGGAGTCCCTATGACAGGCTAGCTGAAATCTGCAGTTGGCTTGTGCCCATGATAGGAAAGACACCCCACAGACAAAAACTTAGTGAGTGGTCGTGCAGGACGGCCTGACAGGGACAACAGAGCTGCAGTCCTGGAAAGCTGCAGTCAGCAAAACCCCTCATTATTCTAACTCAGAAGTAACCTGGCCTAGACTAACCATTTTCTGGATTAAAATGTAGATACCTCTGGTAGGATTTATGCTCCTCAGTCAACTGTGGACGTGTTCTCACCTGGTTTTGTTGGTTCAGATTGTAAACCATGGCTGAGAGTAGGCTTTGGTGCTACAAGCCTCGATACTGGGGCTTTTTTGCTGCTTGGAAGACTTACGTTTGGCATTGTTCTCATACCTCTATAAACTTTCCACAAAGCAAAAATTTCCTGTCCTAATCAAGAAAGGAGTGGCAGGACAGGAGCTGAAAACTGGGGCTTAATTGTTAGACAAGCTTAGGTATCTCTGGGTATCCCACCTGGCTTACAGCAGCCAAGGCAGGGTGGCACAGATCTCTCCTGGTCCCTGTTATGTGTCTGCTGGCTCTGTGAAGCATCTTTGTGAGCATTAGATTGCCACGTTTAGGCAAATGAAGTGAGACCCCAGTCTCCGAGCAATGGGGTTCTGCTATATTTTAAGGTAACTCTCTTCCTGCCTCTTCCAGGGGAATTGTCTTGCTCTGCATGAAACAATCCAGTATTAACTGAGTAGGGGAGAGAAATATTTAAGTATATCTAACTACATATATATAGCTATATAGAAAGTATATGAAATACTCATTTAACTAGGACCTGGCACGCTGGGATTTCGCTAATGAGAATTGAGTCATTGTTTCTCTCACCTACTCAGTAAATACTTATATTAACTCTGTGTGTGTGTCTATACATAATGTGCCAAACAATCTCAGCTTTGTTTATCTAGTCTCTTTCTTCCTGTGTGTTTTCTTGAGGCCAGACTGGTCACTTGATTATGTAAGTGTTAACCATTCACCCCTTCTCATGGACTTGCTTTTTAGACTTGTAAGTTTTTATGCCCTTCACCCTTGCAACTTTGGGGAAAAGTCATTTCGGTTACACTCGGGCTTTGCCTTCTCCGAGTTACAGCCCAAGATAGAGGTACCCTGCTGCCTGCCGTGCTGCCAGAGACTAGCAAAATATTCCACCTCAGTGTGCTAGCGCTTCAGTATTTGAGGTGTAGATCAGAGCCCATTTAAAGCAGTCTGCCTCGCAATAACTCCCTTTCCTCCAGTGACTGGTCGCTCTTTCTCCGTATGACCAAAGAAGTAACACCCTAAGGCTGCCCTGAGCTGCCTTGAAGTGCTGCTCAGTTCGATTTGAATACTGTTTTCTTGTTGTCCAGGACAGCATGGAAGAAAGCAATACTGTGGCAGGGTATTTCGATGCCAGAAAGAATATCAACCCAGTGTCTACAGGTACTGGGATACCACCTATGTAAACTGTTTCATTTGAGCTTCCAATGTGCACATCAATTATCTGATATGCTTAGGCAGTGCAATGAGAATGGGATGAGGAATTAGCAGAATGTACTCCGCAAGCTGCTAAGGAGAGCTACTTCAGCATACTCTAGTTGTCCCAAGTCATTCCTTTAGAATTCATCTACCAGTCTGTGTCATCATTCAAAACCACAAGAAGTTAAGGGATAACACCAGGCCTGACCCATGTTTGCTGCTTATATTTTTCTTGGAGAGCGGTGTTAATTGCTTAGTAAAGGCACATTGAATAGTTTATTGCTTTGTCTTGCAGCAGCAGCGAAGACTGGTTGTTCAGTCATGGATAAGTGCTGATGTTGAAAAGAAAAGGATATATGTTGTGGCAAAAAAAATTTCTGCTTTAATTCCAGTGGTTTTCTCCACAGTCCCCAGGAGTTGTCTGCATGTTTCTGTGTGTGAAGAAAGCCTTTGCTCTAGGCAGATAGTGAGTTGTGATCAGGTTTCCACAACAACCATCTGCAAACGTGCCTACTGTATTATGCCAGTAGGGACTTCAAACTAGTGCCTTCCTTGTCTGAAGCAACACTGGTGAAGTGTTAGCTTCTGCAGATTTTCTTGCAGAGTTTTCAGGTTTTCTGGAAATTTTCTTGCAGAGTGCCATGGAGGTAACTTTATATACATCAGTTAATGCAGAATAAGATGTTATTTTTCCCCTATGTTATCTTCACTGTCAGAGCTGTAAAGTATCAGGTATGTACTTATCTGTTTACAGTTCTTAATTATACCTTCTTAGAACACATTTTGCCTCTGGATTAAGCAATTCCTGAGTAACTGTATAAAATGTGTGATATTGCAAGTACTGTTATTGCAATATTTGACATTGCAAGTACACCAATTATCTCTAAAGCAAACTTCTTAGGCTATTCATTTTTGTTGTGCTTTAGCAAGCAAGGGCTGTATTGCCGAGGCACTGAAAGTAGCAATTTAAAATATCTGTTGGTTGCTACTTGATCATTTAAGCCAATAAAGGTAAAAAAGAAGCTAACTACACAAGCATGGTGAGCAGTCTGACCTGGTAGTACCATGTACAGCTTAAACCACGACATCTAGGTGGAAGAAGTGAATTCTGTGGATATGAGAGCAAGTCAAGAGCGAGTAACAGCACATTAGAACAGGGGTAGGCTGGGCTGAAGCGAGAATACTTGTTGTCTTTGAGTTTCAGTTTGGTCTCTGTGTCTCAAGTCAGGCAGCTGCTCCAGGCTCTGGAGAGGATATTAGGAAGTGGAAGTCTGCTAAGTAAAAGGTATTTGTGACTGTAAAATCATTTAAGAAACGAGAAGCGTGGGGATCTAACAGTCTCGTAGACTGGGAGCCATAGAGTTAGCCAAGGGACCCAAGAACTTGTGCTGCGTATCCAGAACCTTTGTATGCCTCAGGAGACGCAGCAAAGACCAAGGTATTGTCAGGGGCGTAGTGGTCATTAGGACTGAGTATTAGCTCATGTTTGTATGTAAAAAGATAAAGCCTTGACCAGATGTCTCTGCAGTGTCTGGGGCAGTGCTGCTTTGATGTAAACGCATACAGAGGAAAAGGTAATGCGTGCACTGCCCTTCCTAGGCCTGGCTGCTCCTATAGAGGTGCCTACGGAGGCATTTTCTGCAGCAGGATTTGGAGGCTCTGCTTAGCACTTGGACCTGGAGCATCTGTGAAGAACTACCCACCTGTGCTGTGTAGCTGAAGATCTCTGGATCTGGCTTTGTAACAGTCGAGAGGAATCTAAACTAGCTTGTGCACGGCTTTGTAGCAGCATCTCAGCGTTTATTGTGAACAGACAGACTTCCCAGCTGCTGAATGATTTGGCAGAAAAAAGAAATGTCCTGCTAGCAGCATCCAAAGAAAGTGAAACAGAGCAAACTAGGGTGAGAATATATTTAGCGTGAAAGAGTAAAACTAAAGTAGGGTCAACACATGCATTTCTCCATCAACACCTGGTATGTGCAAAATGCAGGATGGCTGGGGTTTAGTGATGCCTGTCTTGTTGTTTGCCACTAGCTTTGTAGCAGAGTCTTTACCTTCCCATAGCACAGACAATGTTGTTCTGTTGAAGACAGTAAGTATTAAGTCACTACTTTCTTGTTCCGCGTTTAACCCCTACAGATCACAGAGGATTTAAATGAGTTTCGTAACTGTAAATCACTCTGTTACTGTGCTTGTGGAGTTCCTCAGACAGTGTTTGGAGATCGAAATTGCTGCCGCCTGGGAGTTCATTAAGCCTGTGACCTTTTCAGCGAACAGTCAGAGGGTGTCTTATTCCAGTTTGCCTGCTCCAGGCTGCCATGCCCCCCCTCCTACCAGCGTCCCCTGCAACAACCTAAACCACCTTGGAAACTGCAGGTTGGATGCTGTATCTGCAAGCTCTGGAAAATGAAGGTTGGTTCAGCTACCAATTCTTAAGTCGTTCTTTCAAACTGCCAAAGCTATTTTGCTCAAAACATTAAACTAATGAAATGTGGAGTGGCTGAAAGCTGGAAACCTTGTGGTCAACTGAAAGGAGGCATTTGTGAGGCATGTTGGTGGTCTTGAACGTACAGCTAGCTAGAAATGATTGATGGAAGAGTTTGCTGTGAAGTGCTGACCTGTATTCTGTCTGCATCTGACAGTTTTAGCAAAACCTTATTTTGACTATGATTGTGACTATATACATGGTATAACATAATTTACATTGTAATGGTGGGAACAGTCAAAATGAAGCTTTAAAATATTTTTATGTTGTTGAAGCAATGTACGTATGTAGAAACTAAATGTCTTGAAACAGAAGTTCTATAACATTATCTTTTTTTTTAAAAAACAAATTTTTGAAATGCCAGGATTTTCTGTGAGCTAGAAATGCTGGGTTTTGGTGGGCGTCCTTCACACAGATGAAGTCAGTGTTTTATAAGCTTTTCTCAGAAGCTGAGTAGCAGCAAACTGCTGGCCAGTGTGGGTAAACGTGTGTGGAGTTGAATATCCACTTGTACTTTAAATGTAGTCCAGTCTTGTTCATTAGAATACAGCCTTTAAGCTCTGCTTAATGCGATTTGCTTACAGAAGGGAGAAAATGTCTTAGGACTTTCGAGAAAGCAGACTGAGGTTCTCGGACTCCCTTAATGGTCAGCACTGAATTTACCTGAAATAAGGCCTAGATGACTTCAGAGATGGCTTTCCTCTTTCATCTGATAACATGATTGTGTATAATGGAAAGCGGCCTGTCTCGGTTACCCTTCAAAACAGCACTCTGAAACCTTCGTCCACAGCTCCGTGGAAGAAAAGGAAGAAGTGCGCCCAAATGCGGGTCTGCCTTTCCAAGCTCAGCCTGCTGCAGCAAGCCGGGAGGGATTATGTTGCACAGATACTGTTGTCTATCTAACCAGCATTTCTTAGTGCTCTACCCACTCTTGGAAAAAAGTATCTCCCCAAAGGTAATGATTTTGTAATCCTGGTTAAACACTGTTTCTTCAGAGAGTTGGAAAAGGAAACTAATCTAGCATACAACTACTGTTGTAAATTAGAAAAAAAACCACAGCAACTTCTGCTTCTTTCCAAAGGAAAAACAAGGTAAATTATATTAAAGGCAACTTAGATTTAGATGGTAAGTCCAAATTGTCAGCAAGTAATTCGTGGAACAGTATTACAAATGGGCTAATTGAGGAATCTAGTGCCTGCCATCACGGTCAACAGATTACAGAAAATGCATTATCTGCTAAGCTATCACCAGGCACCGGTACAAATGGACATTATAGAGCAGGCAGAGAATCTAATCAGAATTGAAAAGTTAGGAGTAGGCCCAAGAGAGCAGAGTATATCTCATTACCTTTATTTCTCAGGCTGTTTACAGAATCATCCCTCTTTTCCCAGTCTCCAGTTCTTCAGCTTTCTCTGCTTCAGGCAAATAAAAGCTAGCAGGTCCTTATCTCTTGTGTGGCTGGGAACCAAAGCACTGGAAAGTGCTTGTTTAGATGCTGCAGATAAAGAACAGTGACCAAATACAATGGGAAAATTAAGCTTTTTCCTCCTAGTACCTCTCAAAAGGAACAGGGGAGGGCTGGGAGACTTGTGGAAGGGACAGGCCTCGTGCTACGGAAGGTGAGGACCCCTGGGAGAAGTGCCTTAGTATTGTTTAGCATTGTCTAAGGGGATATAATCACCTAAGGCTTGGATGCAATAAGGTGACGGATGGGTTCATTGCCTTAGAATTCAGAAAAGGGAATTGGGTCTCGGTTCTGTGAGTACAGCCAACAGCAGAGCTCTCCCCGATTCCAGGCTGCTGTTACTGGGGCAACAGGATCATGAAACAAGGGATTGTACTGAAAGGAGGGGAACTTAAAAGCAGCTGCAGGAAAAATTCATATGCGGTACAGCACATTGCCATAGAAGATGGCGGAGACCAGAATTTCAGCGTGATTCACAGATCTAGCAAGCAGCCTGAGTTGCAATTAATGCTTTAGGGATTTTTGAAAAAGGCCTGTACATTGAAGCTTCTGGACTATGAACTGCCTTAACTGCTAGTAGACCTGGAGGGCTGCATGTTGGGCAGTCCTTCACACAGCCCCCAAGCAGACTTACTCCAATGAGGTTATTTTTGAACGCAGGCTGTCTTTTTGCTTGGCGTGCAGCTCTTGAGAGGGGTTGCTGGTGTCTTGGATCCCAAAATGCTTTTGAAGAGCAAGGCTGGCTACAGTGTCTGTGAACAGGAGAACCAACCCCTTCAGGAGGTGCTGGATCATATGGAGGATACGCAAAGCAAAGCAACAACTTTCAAGACACGAGTACAGTAAGTATAGGGCAAGATGATGAAGACAGCAACACAAATGGCTCTGAATGCCCCCCTCTCTGTGATGAGATGAGTGGAAAAAGGAATTTAAGTACTTAATTAAAATTTACATCCATCTGTCATAAGAGTAGTTTTCATTAAAAGCTAGGTTCCTTTGCCTTCCTCCATGATACTGATAAATTAATTGATATTCCACCACCTGTTCAGAGACCAGTTAGGATTAGTTCTGAGTGATACAAAAACATAAGGAGACAGCCCCACCGGTGGTTAGTTTTACAGCCTAAATTAGCTAAGGCAAAATAAGCGGTGTCATGTCATTATTCCTTTAAGGACTTTCAATAATGACAGAAATGCATATTTCCGTCACTATTAATGCATCAATGCATACATGTGATGGGCACATACAGCTCTGAGCTTCAATTTTTTAGCGCTTTCTATTTTGAAGGTGGCAGGTTATTTCAAGCCTTGCATCCAAACCTTGGGACTGTGCTGTTTGATATAGCAGGTGCAGCCCTTTCTTCTGTTTGTGAAGGTGGTCTTCACAAATGGTTCAAATTGCTTAAGCCATCCCTTGAAAAAATCATGCCATGTCTAGCAGTCAACTGCAGCATCTGTGATCCAAAGGCGTATGTGCAAACACAGCATCCAGCTGTTGTCTAATACTGACGGTGTGGTGACAGCTATTGCTGCAGCTAATCAAAGGGTGTTTCAGATTGTATTGCATTAATACCTGCAGCGGCAAGGAGTTTCAAGGCAAAAACCCATGTACACGGTTTTCCAAGAAGGTAGCAGCAAGAGAAAAGGAGGCCATGCTGACTGACTTTGTTCCTCCTGATGAACACGTAAAGTGAGCAACCAGTGTTGTTGTGACTGGGTTACGTCTTTGGTAAGTTAAACAAAACTGCCACCACCTGCTCTGTTTGATTCTAGAAACCTAATTGCTTCATTTAGGCTAGAAGTCTTTGGACTTAAGAAGTAAAAATGTGGCTCTGGATATGTGCGAAGTCAAAACCAAGATTTCTTGTTTGACTCTTAGCTCTGTTGTCCTGTTGTGACTAATAGGGCTCAGCCCACTAAAATGTAAAGCAAGGAATAAGTATCGTTATACAAAAATACTGCTAAGTAAGTTTGCTTCAGAAAGTTTTCTTTCCAGGGAAGCCATCCATGTCCAAATTACTATTTAACTGCCTCACTTTGGAGTAGTCCCCTTTTATCTGAAATTAATACACCAATTCACGTGTTGGTTCAAACTGACTTTGCGGTTGCCTCATCACTGCGATGGTGCTGATGCAAGCCATACTTGTAGATCAGTTGAAACTGTGATGCTGAGTTTAATAGTACTATAGATTTGAGGGGGGGAGGGGACGTATGCAAGAAAATACTGATAATGAGATGTTGCTTTCTTCCCCAACCTGAGACTGTCCTGGGGTGGTTGTTCCAGGGAGGAGGGAACTGCAATATTGATGAAGACATCCTTGTGAGCTTGCTCAACACCAGCTGTGAAAGGGAGGCCACTGTCCTTTCACTTTTCCATGCTGTCAAATTCAACAGCGTGAAAGCAGAACAGTCAAAGAGCCAGGAGATTTCATCTCCCCGGTTAGCTGTCAGGAGTTCTCATCGCCTAAGGACCCTGCCCTGCCAGGTCAAGGTAAAAGAGCCCTCATTTACATTTGCAAAATTCTAATTGCTTTGGATGTTTTTTTGGGGAGGGTGCCCACTGGAGATAAGAGCCTGTTTTTTCCAGGGAGCACTCGATATTTCTCTCTAATTGTATCTTAAGGTTTCAGAGTGCAGTTGAAAAAGGAAATGTTCAATAATGGTTACTTTTTACATGCAGCAGAGCAGTAAAATAGGAGAATGACACCTAAGTATTAGGGCTCAACAATACAGTCTTTTTGCTGGTCAAACTGTAGAAGATTCTCAGCAGTTTTGCTTGTACCCAAAGCCAGTGAAATCAACAGTAAAACATGGTTGAATACTGTGCGAGCTTTGGATTAGGTGAAGGACGTCATGTTTGAGCCATCTCAAGATGTGGTTTGTTAGATGTTACAGTTGGAGCCTCATGAAGTCCTCGGTCCAGAGTATCTGTGTCAGTCATGTAGGAGAGCAGGGGGACTGGTGGAAGTGTCAACAACTAGAAGAAGCTGAAGCATAGGGCAATGACCTTCCAGTCCCTACCTTCCCCATTATCTGCTTTTCTTGCTGTACTTTCTTTTAATCGTTGAGTACATAATCAAAGGCCATAATGGTTGAGGTCAAAACTGGAGGAGGATTTTAGGGAAAATATTTGCTGGAGGATTTTAGGTAAGAGGTTGAAGTTTGGCCAGTTTTGGCTTAACAGAAAGGTGGCATTTCTCCAACCCTGTAGCTAGGTTTTTTCCACGTTCAGAAATTTGATTTTGAAATAGAAACAGCCTCTGACTCCCAAAGTAGGAACCTCACAGACTTCCTTCCCAGGTTCTCACAGAAGAAGCTTAAAAAAAAAAGATGGTCAGGTGACTTGAGGGGTAGTGATTCTCACAAGTAGCTTTTATTAGTGTTTCCCTCGGTGGGAAAAAATTGCTAGTCAGACATCCTTGTCAGGCATCACCTTGATATTGCATAGTTGTAGGGTAGATCATCATCCCTGGTGGACCCTTCAGAGGTGGTATTCACGTTCTGGGACAGTGTCTGTACAGCCTATGGTACGACAGACAAATGCCAACATGATACAAGAACATTGCAACAGTGCTTTTGCAGGTCCCTTCCCAAACAAAATGGGAGAAAATCCGATACGGAGCGGGGTATCTTGATCCCACAATGTGGAGAAAACAGAAAGCAAAGGAACCATTAAAAGCTCCAGAGACAACCATCAATAGCCTTGGGGACGCAAAGAACCGGTCTGAAAAGGTACTGTGAATGTAAATAATAAGTGATATCATTCTTCTGTGACATAGCTATGAGAGATTATGTTATGATGGTAACGTCTCTGGGCACTGTGTTGTGCCTGACAGCCACAAATAAATGTGGAACATAGCATGTTATCCAAGCTGAGACAACCATGCTCAAACAGGCTCATTCACTTGGATTAGACTGTGTTTTGATGGCACCTATATGTGGACAATAGCTCTAGAAGGCATAAGAACACAATTTAAGATTTAGTTGACGTAGTTGTAAATCCATCCCCTTGAACGCTCTTGGTATCATATATGACCAAAAAGCATTCATATGCTGAAAGCAAACAATTGTCATTTCAGAACATTTTAGGGTGGTTTTGTCTTTGGTTTTTTCACTGCAATACCCATTTTGACAAAGATGCTGGTTTCAGCTGTGGTACAAGGTGTTATTAGAAGGAGTTCGAAGAGCAGGCAGGTAATTTTTCCACTGCTGGGTTTGTTTAGATGTATGTTTAGTTTGTTTGTGATAAAAAAAAGAATCTACCCCATCTTCACACGTAATACGTAGACAAAAGGGAAGATGCTGTTCATGCTCTAGAGGGCAGTCCTTCCAAAGGTAAAATTGAGGAGTTGCACGTGACTAAAATCATGCCACATGCAAAGGGCTGGTGAGCTGAATGACAAGTGTCGCTCTCGTTGTTTTATGAAGAAATGCTTTCTGTAAGACAAAGGAATAAGCTTTGCAAAGAGGATGCCTGGGAACAGCTGAGCTCAGAAGAACGCAAAGGCTACAGTTATGTTAATACTCCTTCAAAATTAAGGCAATGTCTACAGTTGAAAGGGAATCCACCACATTTTGTCCAGCTCTTCCTGGGAATATACAACAGATTAGCAATGGTAGGTGTGCTTACTTGGATAATGAAGAATTAATCTTCCTGCCTTCCTTACCGAAGGTGCTGGGAGAAATTACTTTGTGTAACACAGGACATGAGATTACAGGACCGTAGGTTATAATTTGCTAAAACCATATGGAAACTTCACATTTAGGCACACGGTTCCAGAGTAGAGGCAGAGGCCCAAGGACTGACAAGTCCCTGTGGCTGTAACCTGAAGGGCTGTGTTGGGACATGAAATGCAGCCTCACCCTGACCTCCTAGCTTCTAACATCACAGCACTCCTAGGTTGGTGAACACCAGGACTTTAAAGATGAAAATGTCTGAGACAAATTTCAGTGAGCTTATTACCGAACCACTGAAATACAGCTGTGTCAGTGTATGGCAGGAGTCTGCCTCCCCTTGTGTTTTGCATTTCTTAGAATTGGCTATCTTTTTGCATGAAGGAGGGAAAAAAATTATATTTTTGCGTTCATTTCCCGTAACTCTGATGTAATATTAGAATAACTTCTATCTCAGACCTCTTTACTCCTTTGGTCTTCAAAAATTGGTCCCCACAAGATAGTTTTTTCTTTAGGACAGATACCTTGCATATAATGACTAGCCCCTGACATACCTGGGGCATTTTTTTAGTGGTGAGATAAAATTCTGATCTGTGGATTGCAATTTCAAGAGGCCATGTTTGGCATTTTTAAGCTCCAATCCTGCACTGACTCACAGGGCCTTGAAGCAGCTCAGTGATGCAGAGCTGATCCTAAAATCATAAATCAGTTCAGCCTCAATCTGTCATAGTTTCTGCAAGTGCATCGTAATATTTTTATCCTGGTATTTGAGGAGGCTTTGCCTGTAAGTGTAAGCAGTTATTTAGGGAGAGCTTCTTAGTTCACTGTGAAGGAGGAAAGAAAATTATTATAGACTTGGCTTTTTCTTAAGAATTCTTATTGAACTGGAATATAATACACAGACTGCTGCAGAGAAAAGTTTATTTAATGTATTGCTAACAAAGCTACAATTATGGGAATAAGGTGTTTGCTGTTTTATTATTCCAATTGTGTATGAAGCCAGATAAGGACTTCTTAGAACAGCCGCAGGCTTTACAATAAACTTGTGACAACAGTGAGAAACATACCAGCCATCCCAAAGGTAATGCTGTACACCTTATGTGCTCATATACATGATGTCTCTATGGGCAATACCGAGTGTATGCATTTAAATGTAAGGTGCAATACAGAATCAGCGCCTTGATTTGGTGAGGGTTTCTTGTATGAAGAAAGAGACTACTGGTGTGAAAGAAGGAATGAATCCCTAACTAGGGTCCTGCTCTTGCAATTGAGTCAGCTTCATAGAATTTTTTGCAGCTCTAAATGCAAAATGAGGAAGAAGAAAATAAATTCAAGCCAACTTGGGCTTTTTTTTTTTCATCCTGAACTGGGAGCAGAGTTGGAAGAAGGCATCGATATCGGTAAATAAGTGTGGAAAGTGAAATACCTAACATGTCCTAGAAGAGCTTACTATTCCTGGCACAGCTGAGGTCCTGGCAACTTTGCCAAACACTTCAGGGTAGCGGCATCTTTTGATCTTCTCTAAATGTAGGATAAAACTGGAAGCTTGCAATTGTCAAAGTGCCAGAATGGTTTAGAATGCACAATTGCAAAATAACTTTGAAATCTGAATTCTTAGTCTCATCTCTCATCTTTTCTGTCAGATCTGACTGTACAACAGACTTCTAATAATGGCAAAAATTGTGCTAATGTAATCAAAGGGTCTTGTATAACGGTTGTGCAGAGGTTTGCTTTAGATGGCTCAGGGAGGGAAGGAAAAAAAAACTGGCCATCCCTGCTGATGTCCGTGGCAGCCTTGCATAAAGACCAATGAAGACTGTCAAAAAGACAGGTTCCCCAGTGTTGTAAATTGCTGTAGTTCCCTTGATTTCAAGGGAATTACTGATTTACGTCTGCTGAGGATCCGGTCTGCATGGTGATAAAGTCTGAGACGTATAATAATGGCATTGCAGATATGTGCCGGGGATATGCGAACAGAGTCTGACAACCATTAGCTGCTCTTGGGAAATGGCACTCATTTGATGTTGAAAACAATATGAAGAGGCAAGTGGGCATTACTCTGGAAGCTGATATTTTGGACACTGTCATCCAGGTACTACGGTGCTATATGTGTATTTTTGATAGGAACACTGAGTGCAACGAGGCATTAGTACAGCAGTGGATTGAGCTAATTGGCGTAGCAGGATGCCGGTGTCAGAACTGCTTGAACATTTTTCGTCTCCCCGCGGTAGAGGAATGGGAAGGTTGTGGTGTAGCACTTGTCCCTGTTGTAGGTATAGCAGGTTTCAGGTTCATTGCAGGAGGTGCTCTGCTGGGCCTGGTATATCTCACCATCCAGCTCTATTTCTACGGGATCGCATTTTTTGCAGCTGGAAGAGATGGGGAGTAGAACAAGTGTTAAGGGTTGTGGTGAAAAGATGCCCCTGGTGAAACCAAAATCCTCCTTGCTTATCTGCAGATGTAGCTAGGCGGGTACTGTGGCCTTTCTAGGTTTTACATAGGAACCCCCAGCCAGATGCTTTTAGCGTTGTCAAACTGCTATTGGCAAAACTGGCCCCTAAAAGGGAGAGTTAAACAGGCGATGTGTAATTTGCTAATATTTAAGACATTTGAGATGAACAGGGGTCAGAACGAAACATTCCCTATAAACGTGAGACCTTTTTCTGTGAATTAATCATGGAGATGACAATTTCTTGGCTTGCAACAGAATATGAGAACTAGGCTCCGTGGGGAAAACTTTCCACTGTGACGCTGCCTCACCTTCTCTACTGGCCTTCAAGCACATTTTTGAGCTGCTGTGGGCAATGCTGTAGGGGAGGTTAAGTCTTAAGAAATGAAATTAGTAAATAAAACTACTTACAGTTCAGTCATGCGGTAGACAAAAGTGGTTCTGAGTGGGGACGTGGGGTCAGAGATGTTCTCTCGAGCCTTCAGAGGGACTCTGCAAAGGAGGCAAGAAAATCGCTCTCATGAAAACTGCTTATTAAACAGGGGGCTACTCTGCTGCGAACAATTCTCAACTTTCAACTTTTATTCAGGTTATTTCCTTTCTGACCCTTTTTCATAGCAAAGCCCAGAAACTGCAGATCTTGGCCCTTCTGTGCCCTCAAAAGCAACAACCCTCCCCAAAAGGACTGCAGCAATTTCTGAAAGTGCCGCTGTCAGGTGAGCGTGCTGATAATCCTTTTTTTTTTTTAAACTCTGAGCTGGCAGATGCCTAAGAGACTTGCAGGACATAAACAGAGATGCTCAGTGTTTCTCCTGTTGTGAGCTCTACCAGAACTCCTGCAGCTCTGAGTCTGAACTTGGTCCATGTTTCCAAGACAGACACACTTCTGAAAGATTTGCGTGAATAAAGAGGACACAGTCCTACTTTTGAACTGAGATCTGCCTCATAGGATTAACCTTTTCTCATAGTTTAGGCATTACCTGGTTTTCCCAGCCTATAAAATAGGAGGCTTGCTAGCAGATCGATAAATGACTCCAGTGTCATGGGCCCAATTTGCTTTCAGATTAGATCAACTGCAGAAACGTTACACTCTACTTCCCCAGCCTATTTTGTACAGTTACTACCGGACCGCTTAAAACATGGAGGTGCTTTTTGTATCTGAAGGGACAAACACCAGACACATTCACGTAAGCTAGAAAAACACAAAGCAAAAGGGATTATTCCAGGATACCATAGAAAGCAGCCCACAGGAAAAAAAGTTCACATCATCGATGCCAGGACATGGGAAACAATGCAAAGAAAAGGGACCTCCTGTAACGCTTCGTCTCCTGTTCACCATCTCCATGTAATACTTGTCTGCCACTTACAGGATGCGTATGTTTCTCTCCAGGATTTCTTCACCGGGGTTTTCCTTGGAGGGGACGAACTTCGAGGTCACTGTTACACACTGACACTTGTTATTGACCAGCACGTACTCTTGGTCGCCAGAGTCCCATGGATAACCTGCAAGCACAGGATATGCAATCCCAGGGTCAAGAAGAAAAACCTTGAAACGTGCTCTAGCAGTGATAAGAATGCTAAAAATGCACCATTATGGCATCTCAATTGGTATAAGTCCGGGTTTCAGCAGGTACAAATGAGCCCCTTGGCAAAGATGAGTTCAGCTGTCTTCCCTGCTCAGTCTACAGTATGCTTCTGTATGTGGAGGTGATGGGACTGGGAAGGAGAAAACAACCTGTACGCTGTGTTGCTGGAGAGAGAGCAGGTCGCAGGGGTTTCTCATGAAATGGGAAGAAAGTCCCCTTGCAAGCCTCGAGCTATACCTGGCAGCAGAAGTGCTGCTTTTACCTTAACTGAGGTTACCCAATTGCTCTATCAGGCACCAGGACTAGCCTAGCAGTCCAAACCCTAGTTTGGATCTGGCTTCTAAATAAGTGTCTCTGACCTTGCCAGTGTGACAGATGTGTCAGTTTTCCTTGGCTGGTATGTTGTTCTTCAGGTCCCTGAGGGAGCAGATGCCAAAAAGCACTGCAGGACCCAGCAAGAAGGCAGCCTGATGACCTGGCAGTGAAAGGTAAGCGGCCCTTACGATGGTTGTGGTTTGCAGGGGAAACTCCAGTCCGGATTTTTCTGGTCTTCTGTTGATACTGAAGTTGAGTTTGGCACCTGAGGAGCCTACTCAAATAGAGAAGAACCAGCTTGGCTGTCTCCTGTACTTTTAGCGTGTTATTCAGTATGAAACTTGATCAAAACAGGGTAAAACATCCCATCTGTCACCCAGAGGCTTTTTGGATGTTCCTAGTGGCGTGCAATTCTTATTACTGTGCAAGTAGATGGATTTGAAATAGCTTGTTCTTTGCTAGTTGGTTTCCCCCAACCCAGAGCCTCTGGTCTCTTCACCCATAACAAGCCAGCCTTGCTTTTGTATGCACACAGAGTCATACCTTTCTTAAGTGGTTGTTTTTACATCCCTCTGTATTTCTAAATGCTGCTAAAATCAAGTTCACAGCCATCACTTTGCAGCATCACTCTTCCTACAGCACCTTCAGCCTGCTTAGAAGTACCAAAACCAGTGATTTTTGTGTGGAAGATGGGGATAGTTTATATCGGGCTCAGATGGACCTCACAGTTCTGGGGACTCGCCTGCTCTGCTTGTCCCTTGGTTTAACCATGGAGAGACAGAAGAAACAGGCTAAAAACATCTGTGTCTATCATGTCTATGGAGGATTTCGGAGTCACTTTGACTTAAAAGCTTTGGCCCCAATAGCTGGATTTCTTTGAGTTATCAAAGCATGGATCCATAAGGAAGCAGACATGTTGCATAAGCTCATGTCTGTGTGTTTTTATTTCCATGTCCAAAGCTGCTGGGTTTTGTGAACAACAGTCCTGTTCCTATAGGGTGGAAGGGATAGCGCTCAAAGCCTGTGGGAGCAATAGCGATGGTGGGATCCAGGAGCAGCACATGGACTCTGAATTGTACTGTAAGTTTTCTGATTGTTAGCTGCTATCGGCAGCAGCTTAACTGTCACCTGAAGCTGTCTGCAAGACCAAACAAGGACAGTATTGATTGGCAGGGCCCCCAAGGATCTAGTCCATACAATGTAATGAAAATAGCATCCTAGGTTTTCTACCTAAGGCTTCTTAGAGCTTCCTTCCTGCCCCTACAATATGCTGGTCTCATCTGCTTCCATTCCACTGGGTTATTCTCCGAGATCCTTACAGGCCTCGTAACTGTGAAAAAGACACAAAACCTGTGTAAAATGATGCCTCAGAGTGACCCTACAACTGACCTGCTGGTTACAAGTGCTGTTTCTGTGACAACTGGCAGCAAGAATACCTTTTGAAAAAGGTTCACTGTGGAGTTTCTCCATCAGGAAGAAAATTACTTTGCTCCCTTGCTTTGGGCAGTGGAGCAAGCCGCTACAGGCACGTAGGAGACGTTGCCCTTTCTACTGCTCTCACGGTTTTCTTTATCCCTCTACAGCATGTGCCCATTGAGCCTTTCAGAGCAAGGGCTGACTTTTAGCATGTCTCTGTATAGCGTCCAGCACAACCGGCTACCTGTACAAATGCCACCGCGAAATGTGCACAGAGAGCGTAAGTCCAGTCACGCTTCCGATCGCGGTGTGCCCCACCAAGGCAGAAATACATCATCATACCTGACACGCAGACATGGTCGTTCAAGAGTTTAATGGTGCTTGTCTCTTTACACCCCTCATTCCAATTTTTCTTGCTCTGCATGCTTCCTCTCTGCCAACTCGTCATTCAACATGAACATTTCCCTCTGAAGCAGAAGCTTACTGGAAAAGCCTCTTTAGTCTCTGCCTCTTTGAGTCTTGGCCTTTCTTTTTTCTTATAGAAAGTCTCTGGCTTCTTGTCCTTCACATAGCGCTTCCTCTGATGTCTGTCACTGTGTTCTATGTAACATATGCAATTCTTTCTAAGCCCTTAATCCAAAGCTAATATTGAAGTCAGATCCTATTGGCTTTGGGAGTTGTCCCAAAACCTTTGGGAGCGGGCTTTAATTCCTCTTATAAAATTAAATATACTCTTCTATGAATATGCAGGGGGGGGTTGACTGTACTCTAAAAAACCTTGTCCTGATATAATTCCTTGTGTAATACTCTTGGCTTCAGTAACCATAAAAGTTACAGGTACTCCATATATTTTTTTTAAAGTAAAATTACAAAGCTGCAAAAAAGATAGTTCTATCAGCAATACTTCCATGTATCGCCCAGTAAAGTCCCTTTGGGGAGAAGGTAGCTAAATACAAAATTTCCTAATGTCCTTTGAAATGTCTGCAGGTCGGATTTTCTGGTGCATGATTTACTGCAATATGGTGTTCCGTCCCTCCTCAGCACTCATGCAGAGATTATTTTGACAAAATTTCTCATCTTCCAATATTGGGTTGTCCTGTAATACTGTGAAGCCCAATGAAACCCAGCTGCAGCATAGTGAAAGAAGCAAATGCATTCCAAAAATATCTGTTCAACTCTGCTGCAGGTGCAAGTAGCTACTTCATTAAAGCAGGAAGAGCCTTGATTAGACCAAAAATACATTAATTTCAACATAAGCAGTACAAACAGCACTCCTGTAGCTGCATGTAACTCAAATTTGACTTCCCCTCTAAGCTGCTTATGCGTGTATATATGTATATATATATCAAGCCATGTGTATGAATGGGGAAAAACAGGCTGGGCTCTGTGTTGAACTGACACAGTATTTCTCAATGTTTTCTGCTTTTTCAGCTAATAGATTATACGGCTGGTCACTTTCCATAGGAAGCAGTACTTTCCAAGGACCTGCCTGGGTAGGCAATAAGATGCCCTTTCGCACAAGTTGGAGGAAATGCAGGGATGCTGTTGCCCATGCTGTTGGGATGGTTATCCTTCAGCATGGATTTAATCCTGCGGACCAGATCCACCATGTGAATGAGGATGACTTCAGACCGTCGTATAGAGATCCAGCAATAGTCAGTATCTATTACCTGTGGACCACACTGAGGAGTGTGCTGGGATGACAGCCTGATCTCAGTCTAAATCAAGTGTCTCCAAGAAATTTGGTGGAGTTACAAAGATAAACTACAGTTTAATCAGAAATAAGTTGGCCATAGCCATATGACAGGACTACCAGGAAGATTTTAGAAGCCTTTAGCAGGTAAGAGTCTTGCAAGCTTCTTAGCACTGCAGAAAAGCAAGCATGCATGTTTGCGGTTTGTTGCTTCAGAACCCCAATCAAAAATGGCTAATCAAAGTCTTAAATTTGCAGCTAGTCATCACTTTTCTTAGCCTCAAGGCAGCAATTAAAAACACGCAGCTTTGTGGTGCAGAAAGACACTGAGGTGTCCAAGCACCACTGAAGCATGACGGCTTGAGCAGGCTTTGAGGTTTGATTTTTTTGACTCTTAAAATTATTAATGGCCTATTACACAAAACCCATCACTGATATCTTAAGCGCAGTTTTCCATGCTCTTCATTTCTCACCTACCTGCCACAAGGACGAACCCCAGGGAGACGGCCAAGGCCACGCACAGCAACAGAGAGCTCTTCATCCTGCCTTCCCTTCTTTTGAAGAACACGAGTGGAGAGCCTGTGTGTGCCTATAAGGGCGTGCGCAAATGATACAGCTATTGGTTTCCTAAAATAAACAGCCCAGCCGGCAAGCACTGACTCTGTGGAAAATGTGGCTGGGGACTGAAACCAGGCATGCTTAACGCACAAAGACCTCTGGCTTTCAAAAGTGAAGGGGGGCAGGGGGTTGCACTATTACTGTGTGTTTTTATTCTGTTCACCAACAAGCAATGAAGCTGCTGGGTGCAAGGGACTGCAAAATGACCCTGGTCCTTAGGGGACATCTTACCATCAGGACCGGTGGCATTCTCCCACCTGGGGGTGACAAGTCTAAGGCAAGAAAGTGTCCAGATAGCCAAGGGGTCACAGCTCTGGCTTCTACTTTTGAGAAATCGGACTTAAAGATCACTTGACTCACATCAAAAAAACACTTCAGCCTTCAAGATCAGAATCCTCTTTGCACCAGATGCTCTGCAAACATTTATTAAGGGCTTGACCTGCCCCCAAAGGCCTTTCAGTCAAAGCAGACAAGATGAGAGAGGGGAGGGGTAAAAGAGGTGTAAAGCAACTGCAGGTCTGTGGCAAAGCTGAACTTCTCCAGCTTTGCCCACTGCACTGGCGAGTTCCTTTCCTTATGAATGGAAAAGGGACTCCACGGGATTTGTGGTATGTGAAATGCACTGAGTCAGGACCTAGGCAAACTCTCTGAGGTACTGGGTGAGCAGACTGTTCCTGAAGGAGGGGAGTACTAGAGAAGACCTGAGAGGTTTTGTTCTAGGTTTGGGATCACTTGTGTAACTCTGACTAGAGCTGTCTCTGTAGCATATGTATGTGTCTTGCACAGAAAAAGCCACTTTTTAGGGGAAGTCCAGTCTTAATAGCATTTCTTAGCAAGGGCCTCCAAACACCTACATCAGGGGACAAAAGGGGAGGCAGAGCAAAGTATGATGCTGGCAGGCCCATTCTTAGCCAGGGTTTATTGCATTAGTGTAATATGAATTTCTACTACCTGCAATGCATGTTTCTCTCAATTAACATTAGCAGCACATGGTAAATCTCCCTGTGTTCTCCAGCTTTTCCTTATGCAGCAGAGCAGCAGCACTGTGACCAGATACAGGCTTTCACGCAGCCCGTGCCTCCCTTGGCTCCCTGGGGTTGGTTGTTCTTGCCAGGCTCTCAAGAGGCTAAAGCCATTAGGCAACGCTGCCAGGCATCCCAGGTCCTGAAAGGGCAGCCTGTCACCTTACAGGCTGTCTTCCCTTTCTTCAGACCTAAGAAGACAGACCTAGGTCCCTAACCCTAGAGCTGTTTGAAGACCCCGGAATCTGTGTCCTGAGCTTTTTCTCCTAGTGCAAACATCTCATGCAGCAGTTGCATGATGCAATGAGCTTTTGTGTTGCATCAGCAGTGCTGAGACGCAAGGTTTCTCCTGGGGGAGGTGGCAGGGGATGATGGGTGCGAGCCCAGCTCCTAGTAGGGCATCAGGTTATGCCATAATTCTTCTTTACAAACCTTGTTTTCTCACTAGGGCTCCATCTTTAGGAGAGCAAAATTTGTTCTTGTTTCCTTTCCCTCTCCCCAGAAAGTACTGCCAAAGGAGTTTTATGTGGAGCTCTCTTCTGAAGCAGCAGCAGCAAGGTGTTCCCTATGCCCCATCTTTTGCAGAAGGTTACAAATAAACCTGGCTAACCATGGGGTGGTAGGGGTGTCTATCTAAAGCACTATGTGTTTCAGTCACCTTTTTTGTAATAAGGTAAGAGATTTGTTAGAAATATACAAGAATGGGGGATGCAGGCAGCAGAATAAAGCACATGCAAAAGAGGCTGGTTCTGGTCTGTTCTGCCAAACTGCACTGATAAAAATACGGCACTGGTAAAATCCAAGCAGAGGCTTTCATGAGTATTTTCAAACCCGAAGGGAGAGACGGAGCAGAATTATATTCTGAGTGATTCTGTTGATTTCGGTGGTTTTCCTTGACTGCCGGTGCTCAGCATATCTGAATTTCAGTTGCTAAATCTACATGTCTGCATACGGCCCCTTTGGTCTGTATGTGATGGCATGAGAGCTATTTTTAGTCCCATTCAGACACCTGTACGTCTCTGAGAATTTCCATCTAGATTGCAAGCCCTTTAGAGGAAGATTTGTTTTATGGACTGTTAGTTTTATGGACTATCCCCTTTTTACTGTGTGACATGTTGAATTATCAGAAAATTATCTGGGGAAGCAGGCATTAAAGAACTGTGGCAGTCTGGCAAGGGGCTGGGAAACCGTCACCCCAGGCTTAAATTCTGGGCTGAGTGGGGAGCTAGACTCCCAACCTCACTGCAAGGCAGAGGCTAGCAGAGGCTAGCAGAGGAACAACTGAGAATTCAAAAAGAAATGGGAACCAGGCTTGTAGTCTCAGTCCCCTTGCACTTGTCCTGTGCCTCCAGTTGGCCCTGGACGTGCTGAACTAGGATTTTGCAGGTAAGAAGCTGGGCAGGTGCCTGGATGAAGTGAGGCAAAATAGTTGTGTCTTGGTGCGTCCTTGCTATGCTGGGTGAGGAGTGGAGAGGAGGACAGCCATACCAGGGCACGGGCTATCTCCAGATAACACACCATCCACTAGCAGTCTGCCCTATGCCTTTCTTTTCTTCTTATTTCTTACTCAGAAGCAGAGAAACAGGTGGATTAAAACAGACCTGCAGCTGGCCCTGCTTATTGTATTGGTAGCGGTGATGCCACTGATGCTTACAGTAGAGCAGTGCAGTTTGGCTTGAGCAGTTCCTGATAACTGGATGAACTAGCTCACATCAGAGCTCATCTCCACCTTCACCAGAAGCGGATGACATTTTCAGCAAGTCCTGACGGAGGTTCAAATGTCTGTAGATGCTATTTCTTTTCTGGTCTTAGAAATTAACCTTGGATTGAGAGATAACACGCCCATTACATTTAAATCACTGAGAGTCCAAGTGGAAGTTGGTCTGTTTTTAAGGCTCTGAATTTTGAAAGGGCAGACTTTAAAAAAAATGAGAGCGCTACGTTGTGAGGGCAGTTGGATGGAAACCTTCAGGGTCAGGGGAACGTTGAAAGCCCGGGCTTCTGTAAGTCGCGCTAGCAAAAGCTATCTGGAATTTTAACCATGCAGAAATTGACTGCAGACTTCTCAGGGTGGACTTCACACCAAAAACGATAGGATTAAGCAGAAAGATTGCAAATCCTGATTGGCAGAGATAGCTGTATCTTAGTGGCCAAGTAGTATAAAGTGAGAATTTCCACTGAGGTGTGGCTAACAAATTAAATGAATGCTATGTCTCACTTACCAAAACCTAGTTACTCTTCTTGCTCTCTCATACAGGCCTGTATCCGGGGGAGGTGATATCTCAAAATTGGCACTGACAGATTTGGGAAAAGTGTCTTAGTCGGAAGCAAACCAAACCTTTGGTACAAGAGCAAATATGGAAAATTTTGACCCAGAGGTGACAATGCGGAGAAGCTGAGCGTGTCAGAAAGAAGGCTCATAAGTGAGATTGGTCTGCCATCAGATCTACCAGAATCCAAACGAATCGCCAAAAAGTGAGTAAAGTTGTGCACCCCCCCTCTGTTTCAGTTAACTTTAATATTTGCTTGACATGTCTTTTTCCACAAGAAGGTGGACAGGAGTATTTATAAATAAAACTGCACCTGTCCTGCGGTGAGAAAAAAAACACATGTACTTGTTCTATGCAGAACTCCTCTTGCTGGGACGTGTGGCTGCTTAATTTATGAGGCTCTGGGTTTCTGAGCTCGGACTAAACTGGGATCCAAGGAGCACATAGGACGGGGACCCGCCAGCAGCCCAGCTTTGCAGCCTGCCTTCGCCTTACAGCCTGAAGGCTGATCCGCAGCCTCTAGGAACGGGCCTGGTTCCTGCCGGGAGACGCCTGTATCCCTGCAAACACGCAATCTGGTGAAGGGCAGGACTCTGGAAAGTTAACATATGGACCTCAGGTGTGTCCAGGGAGGTTTTCAAATACTTCTTTTCCTCTCTGAAACTTTGGTCTGGCTGTAGGGAACTGAGTAATGAGAAGTTTCGGTTAACAAGGGGACAGATGTCAGGTGTGCTTTCTATCTTGCCTTTTTTTTTTCCTCGTTTTAAGATGATTATACAGGCATTTGTATGTGTCTGTGCTTTTAGGTGAAGATAGATCCCTAAAGGAGGAAAAAAGGCACTCTTTTCTTTCTACGCGGCATTATTCGTTGCCGATACCTGCCACGATCAAGAAAAATCCTTGCTTTGCGGCTGTCCATGTCACGCAGCTCCTTACGGGTATTACTCTACTAGAAATCTAACAGTAGAAGTAAACCCGTTTACACTCCAGACCCGGAGCGATTTCATGTATAAATTAGATGCTTAACCGAAAGGGCTCAAATCTGAACTCGCGGCTGCATCCAGAGGGTATCGTTGTGGGCTATTTCCGACGCATACAAACCTCCGCCGGGAGCTAGAGAGGAGGAGGAGGAGGAGGAGGAGGAGGAGGAGGAGGAGGAGGAG
>NW_008824804.1:1142686-1149139 GCF_000699105.1 Pygoscelis adeliae
AATGGAGACGGTGAGGAAGAGGAAGAGGAGGAAGAGGAGGTACAGGGGCTGAATCTTTACATGGATCACAGTGCAGAAGAGGAGGGAGAAGGTGAGGAGGATGAGGGTGGAGAAGGTGAAGAGGAGGAGAAAGATGAGGTTGACGATGAAGATGGGGACCTGTCTATGGAAAGTGACTTGGAGGAGCGCCGTCAGGACACCAAGCTTCCCCATGAGCTCTCCTGGGGCCAACGCAAGCAGCTCTACTACGACACTGACTACGGGAGCGATGCCCAGGCCAAAGGCAAACGTAGCCAGCAAGAGGTCGATGCTGAGGAGGAGGAAGAGGAGCAGGAGGCTCAAGTCATCCAGAGGCGGTTGGTGCAGGACTTAGGGGAAGATGATTACGGGCTGGATGTGATCCAGGGTTATCTGGCTGAGCAGCAGAAAACCCACGACAGCAAGGGGCAGAAAATTGACAAAGATTTGCAGGCCCTTTCCAAGAAGGAGCAGCTGAAGCTACTGAAGCAGGAGTCCCCTGAGCTCCTGCAGCTGATTGAGGACTTTGAAGTCAAGCTAATGGAGCTCAAGGATGAACTGCACCCGCTGCTGCAAATGGTCAAAAATGGCACTATCCCGCAAGGGAAAGGCAGTCGCTATTTGCAGACCAAGTATCATCTCTACTTGAATTACTGTGCCAATATCAGTTTCTATTTGGTTTTGAAGTCCAAGAGGATGCCGGTTCATAGTCACCCCGTTATTGAACGGCTCGTTGCTTATAGAAATATAATCAATGACCTAGCTGTTATAGATCAAAAGTTATCCTCGCAAGTTCGTATGCTTTTGAAAAACTATTATGATAAGAAGGAAGATAAATTACGGAAGGAGAAGAAGTTTGAGGTGTTTCTCACACTGGATGTTAAGAAAAACAAACCAAAACGTGCTCCTGTACTTGCTAACGACCGGACTACTGCTGATGCAGATGAGTCGGACCTGGATGAAGAGGCTGCCCTAAAATACTATAAGATGGTGGAGGAGAAGTTGAAACTCAAGAGGAAGAGAACTGAAGACCAAGACACGCTTGAAGAAGAAGCGGTGTTGGAAGGAGAGGATCCAAATAAAAAGAGAGGTGTGACCTATCAGATGATCAAGAACAAGGGCCTCACACCCAGAAGGAAGAAGATTGATCGCAACCCCAGGGTCAAGCATCGGGAGAAGTTTCGGCGAGCTAAGATTCGCCGCAAGGGCCAGGTCCGTGAAGTTCGGAGGGAATTGCACAGATATGCCGGGGAACTCTCTGGCATTCGCGCGGGAGTTAAGAAAAGCAGGAAGCTTCAATGATACTTATTTTTCTCTGTTTCTGAGAGCTGCGAGTAGCACTACTGAATCCAATAAAAATTTTATAAAAGACAATTGTGGTTTTTATCCTTAAGAAAACTGGGGGTGGGGTGGTATTTGTGTGTTTGCTGAGGGTGCTTTTCAGAAGGTGCCACCTCTAAAAGTAGTACAGGGGCCTTTCCCCGCCCGGCCTGTGTGTTAAGGTGTTTTCCTCTATTGCGATGCTGTCGTCTTTCCATACTGTAAATACCGGCTTCGAGAGGCTGCAAGGGATGCGTCAAGCGAAGGGAATGCAATGGGCCGCGCGGGACTGATGGGGAGATGGGATGGGACGGAGGGACCTGCCGAGGGCGGGTGAGGATGGGATTCGTGCAGCTGTCACTGCCTTCTCCTCCTTCTTACTGTCTTGGTCTGGTCCCTCCTTTTTCTGTGTTAAGCTGCAGAATGAGATATGTGTGGTTATGGTATTTTCTCTAACTCTTGTTCTGATTAACTCGGTGTGCTCATACCTTTAAGAACTAGCTACTTTTAGGCTCGCCTACATCTTTGTAATTTTGTAACTGAGCAGAAAGCTATTACTTAAATCCCATGTGGCCTGAGGTAGTTTCCCCTCCTTCTGAATTCACTAAGCAGCAAAGCAAGGACTTTTTTGGATTTCATAGTTATTTGTATCTGTGATAAATACATTCACTTCATCTATGATAAATATGTTAATTATTGTCTGCTGTTATAGGTCTAACGTAGCATTGATACAGGACAAACGGGTAAGATGTAAGGTTGTCTTCAGTTTGAAGGTCAACTTTCAAAATGTTTCCATTTCTTCCATGTCATTTGGTGGGAAAACACATTTAACCCCACTCTGAAGTTCTTGCTGGGAGTGGCCAGTTCCAGTTCAGGCTGTAAAGGAGGAATGACTGATTAATTTTTCTTAAAAGTTTAACACTGTCTCAGGTAGGACCTGCGCTTGTGTCTGAGACAGGTTTCGGGGGGGCCCATGCCTTGATTTGTGTACCAGTAGCATCTGACAGGTACTACTCTGTGTCCCATGTGAAATCAGTTCAGAGGAATAACTGTCTTGTCAATAAATGCTGTTTCATGTTATGGAAGCACTAGTCTATCTAGGTGGTTTGTTTTGGGTTTTTGTTTTGGTTTGGTTTTTTTGTGTGATAGTCTTGGGGGAAGCCAAAGTACAAGCATGTGTTCTTGAACCTGTGACAGGCTAGATGCTATAATTCAAACATGCAGGCGCTCTGCTCATTTTCTGCAAGTGAAATGTGCTTCCGTAGGTTTTGATGTAAACCTTTACATCCTAGGCCTGTTTCTGTCAGGAACATGCTGTTAATTGCTGCCTGGAGAATATTTTGTTAATTTTCATCGCTGATTGTTAAAGGGAGAGGTAGAAAAACAATAAACGTAAGCTGGACAGGTGGGAACAGAAGTAAGGACACTTTTTTTAGTCCTTATATGTCCCGGATCCATGGGATGTGGAGCTATGCATGGTGATTTTGGAGGGGTTCTGCTATGGTAGATAGATGTAGAGGACAAAATAGTGAAATGACAGGTTCTGCTGGCTTTAATGGCCCTGCATTTGTTTGCCCCCTGCTGCTGACAGGCCAAACAGCAGTTACAGGCTGCATAATTTAAAAAAAAAAAAAAAAAGTTCCACTGAAACAGGCTACAAAGCATTGGGAATTGATTCCCGTCGTGAAATCGCTTGGGAGATTTTTGCCTGCCTGCAGAGCTGTGGCATTTTGCATGGCGAGAGGTAATGGAAATTACAGTAAGGGCCCGAGGAGTGTTGATGGCAGCAGAGAAGAAAAACCTGGTGTTTCAGGTCAGTGCTAGGACTTGCTGCCTGTGCTGGTAGCAGGTGTCTGTATGGGAAGAGGAAAGGTGGCTGGTAAGTGCAGGAGTAAGGATTAATTCGTCACATCCTGCAGTGGCTGGGGGTGAGCCACATGCTTTTCATGTGGCGAAATCCTTGCGAAGGGGAGGAAGGATGTTAAGATCAAAAGAACCTCCTGGGACACGGAAATGAATGCAGTCCTTTGCATGTAGCGAAAGGGAGCTAGGGCTCTTGTACGAGGTCAAAAGCTGGACAGCATTTGAAACATGAGGTTTCCTGGCAGCAACTGTTTTAAGATGAAAATCGCAGTCTGGAGCCCTGCTTTTCCAGGGAAGCTGGGGTTAGCTCAGCTCCTCGGGCCGAGGTCTGTGCTGAACCCTGGGCCTTGTTCTGCAAGAGGGTCACTGAGGCTTGCTCGAAGAGGTCACTGAACGTGTCTTTTCATTTGAGCAATGCTCTGTGTAACCTGATGGCCTCAGGTGAGATGGGTAACCTATTACCTGTGGGGATTAAGATGTCCTTCACCTGTGCTTACTCATCCTCTCTTACTGTGAGCGGCAATCACCAGCGTTAGCAGCTTGCTGTTCCCAGTGAGAAAGGCATGGCTTTTACTGGGTCCTGGCCTTACCAAGGAGGGAACTAGAGCTTTTCCCAAAACTACACCTTTTATTAACTCCGCGCTGGAATCACGATGGAGGCCATCACTGATAATGCTGAGCTACGCTCCTGAGGCTTTGCGAAGAGGTGAGTAAAAGGTAACTTGTGGGGGGGGGGGAAAGCATCTTAGGTGCTTTTTCTGGGGAGGAATGGTGCTGCATAACAGGCACCGCATGGGATGAGGAAAATATCTAGCAGAGATGCTAACTGATCTCATTACTACAGCAGCTGCTCACGTGCGTTTCGCACTTTGTGCAAACAGGAAGGGCTGGTGATCTTCCGTAGATCTGCAGGCGAGCTGTAAGTATCCAAGGCGGCTTTGTGTTCCCTTGAAAAGCTTTAGGCAGCTTGCAAGCAAATTTCTGGCAACTTCCATCTGAGCAATAAATTAGGGAAATAATAAATTAGTGCACTGTTACAGACGCGCTCCCCAGAAACGTTGGGATGAAGGCTGAAGGCAAGAGGGAACGCAGCATATCGGCACGCCCAGCGCAGGCAGCCAGCAGATGGCACAGCACGTCTCCCTGGACCACTGTGCCAACCTGTTTTAATGAAGATTAAACACGGCATTATGTTCAGTTGCTTAGTTCAGATATTGGACAAAGCCATAAACAGTTCTTTCCCATATGGTTTTATGTGTGAGTGATGATGGGAAGGCCGTGATTACTAATGCCATGGGAGGGGGGACACTGTAACATTACTCTAAGAAATACTTCTTAAAGGGATATTTTGTGCTGAAGGGAAATCCCTGGTGGTAAATAGGTTTTGAAGATCCCTGTGAAAATGGACATGTGCGAAATAGGGGAAGGATCACAGATGATGGTCAGGAAAGTAAGTGAGAAGGTCACGGTTAACGCTGTGTTTTTTTTCCTTCCTCCAGCAGTGTTTCTGGAGAAGGTGCTGACACTGCCAAGCGACGTGCTTCAGCCGTGCGATGGCACTCGTCCTCGCCAGGCTCCTGCTTAGCAAGCGCCCGCTGCCCTGCTCGGGAAGGACTGGTGGTGGGGTCTGCCTCAGCAGCACCTAATGCAGGTTAGGATTTACACGCTCAGGCAACACCTATGCCTGATCTGAATCTCCCCGCGCAGCCATGGAGATACCTGCCCCTGTGTCCTTTTCATCCGCTTGCTTGCAGCATGGGAATTCCACAGATAGTCAGTCCCGTGTGCACTTGAATGTAAATGATTCATATTTAAAAAGCACACAGGCAGTGTGTAGAAAGCTCTAAAGAGAGGTATGAGCCGCTCTGTTGTGTTTTTACACCTGGAAAACATAATCCTTGGTGGGTGATAAGCATCCAGACTAAGCCTGGCTTGCCTTTGGAAGCTTGGGTAGAAAAAGTACGGGGGCAGAGAGGCGGACAATGCTTTCTGCATCACGACCTGAAATTTCTATTTATACAGGGTAAGGAAAATATTGAATAACTCACATGGAAATATATCTGCTGCTGCCTTAAAGTTTGTCAAGGCTTTCCTAGTTGTCTTCCATAATATTCTACCAGCAACAGTCTGGACGTTGTTTTACTCTTGCAAATACTAGCAAATAGAAATTCAAACATCCAGCTTTGAGATTTGTAAAATGGATTAAAGCATCTGTTGAATTAGTTGCAACATGTTGCATGACTTGGGGCAGCACTGGAAAAAGCGGTCTCCAGAAATCAGTTGCCTTTACAGCTTTGCTTCTGCAATTTTCAGGCGTGATTTAAAAAGAAAGAAGCAACACGTTTCAGCTTAACCTAAGTGCACTGAATGTAGGACATTCTTCAAAAACTGGCAGATTTATGGTCTTTCTCCCTGCCCGTTGACAACACTGCAGTCCACATTAATTGCCCTGCCTTAGTGAGACATCTTTGTTACTGTCTTCAGAAAGACAGTCTCCCATTGGTATGGCCTATTTGGTAGTTTTAATAGTAAGGAATATATTTGGACCTTGTATTGTCACCTCTTGTCAAAGGATCTGAAAACGCTGCTGTCCACGAGACCTTACCCTCAGGAAAGCGAGGGGGAGGCAGGAGATGGTGTAATGGCTTCTCTTCACGGGTAAGTTAAAGCACGTGGGAGTCTGCCTTCCTCGTTGCTGTACGAAGGTGGTTTCTTAAGATCAAAATCTGTGTTTCCCTGTGCAGTCTCTGGTCCCGCAAAGGCGACTGCACACGCACAGGGCTGCGGCCTCCTTCCTCCGGGCTTGGTGTAGAAATAGACCATGAAATACACGGGATGGGATAGTGTCTCACAAGTGCTTTTCCACAGCCAGCGGTCGGGGTGGTGTTAGTAGCAGGGCTGGGAAGCTTATGCTAGAAGGCGAGGTGGGCTTGTCTTTAGTTTGTTTGTTCCTGAAGTGTGAGAAAGATGAAGCGGCAGCAATTAAAAAGAAAGTGTTAAGGGTATGAGCCTGGGAAAAAAACCAAAACCCTCTCAGAAGAGGTGTGGAAACAAGGTCCTCTCCATACCACCCGGAGCCCCTGCACCTATCAGGGGGCTGTCGTGGTTTAACCTCCGTTTTTTGTCAGCCTTCTGTGACAGGCAACCTCGGCGGGAAGCCGTGGCCTGCTGCCCCAGCCCGGGCCGAGGGAGCCTTGCCCGGGCCGAGGGGAGAGCTGCTCCCCCGGAGCAGGGCCGGGCCGGGCCGGGCGA
>NW_008824804.1:1150221-1161062 GCF_000699105.1 Pygoscelis adeliae
TGGGCAGGGGTGAGTTAGCAGCGTCCGCCACGGTACGCCCGGGCTGCTGGAAAGGGGGCGTCCTGCCCAAAACTCCCCCTGGCTCGGCGGGGTTTCAGCGGAAGGGTGCCTGTAGGGGTGTCGTGGTGGCCTGGCTGCTCCCCTGGCAGCAGGGGAATGACAGCGTGTGTGTGAACTGGCCAGAGAAGGGACAGCGAGTGCTCTGGAAGAGGGCGGTTTGTATGTGCGTTTGTGAGTAAAGCTGATCCACAAGCTCAGCAAAACCAGCGCTACAGAGACCTCTCTCCTTTCTGGACCCTTTCCTCTGGGAAGAGTTTGTGCCGCCCTTTGAAATGTGACAAGCTGTCCTTGATGTGAGATGTAGTTAGGGGGTGGGAAATACCCGCTCGGGCTTCCTCTTAGTGCTGGTGTAGAGAGCAAACTTAAGGCCAGGGCATTGCACCCTGGCTACTGGGCAAGGTTGAAGTGCATTGCTACGTGTGCTCTCATGTGGGGCGTGTTGGGTGGGAAATAGTTTTCTGCTTCACAACGTTCTTTGTCATGTTCTTGTGGTGTATTTGGGTAAGCTGGAGTACTGTGAAGTAGTTGTTGCGTGTGCTTTAAAAACAAACAAAAATTACATGTATGGGTGCATATAGAAGAGATCTTCCCTTTTCCATCCATCCATCTTGAAAATAGCCAGTAGCTTCATCTTCTGGGCTTGGGCCAGGGTGTGGGTGACCGAGCTTTCTGCCTTTGCTTTGTCTCCTTCTGCCTACATCCCTGGTGAGCATTTGCTCACGCATTAGCTGACTATTTTGGGGTGGGTATCTTTTTTTTCCTTCCCCCCTGCTTCTGAAGCTAATGTACTTTATTTAAGCCATTACTCAGCAGAGCTGTAACCAGTGAGGTAAGAAGTCAATTTCTGTAATGCCAAGAGCAGATGAAATGACCTAACTTTGTTTTGAGCTATATGAAGGGCTGTCTCTGCAAACTTTTGTCCACAGTCCAAAACTCCCTCCCTGATGAGTTGTCGTTTAAACTGATAGCTTCCTGTCAAAACCTTCATTTTTACTTTTTTTTTCCCCTAATCAGGAAATCTTTACCCACTGTAGTCCTGTGATGTGTATGCGAGGGACCGAGCTATTTCTGACAGATAAGAAGCCTTTAAGAAAAACATCTAATCTTAACCATCATGCTTTTACTGTTCAGACTTCATCGTAAGAAGGCGTCTGTGTAGATGTGGCGAAACTGAGGCATTGAGATGAGCCCATTTGTTCACAAGGAGTTAGTGTAAAAACTCGCTGGTTGAGCAATGCTTTATCCCTCATATTAGCCTTACTCTGCAGTGGCTATTCATGTAAGCTTTATGAAAAAGCCTGATAAAATGTATATTGAAGTTCCCTTGTTCTTTTCAGTCGCGGAGGTAATAGCTGCTTGTGCAATATCATATGTCAAAGCCTGCTCAGTAACTGAGTGACTGATGCAGTGATAGCAGTGTCTGAAGGGAACAGGAATCGTAATCTATTTGCATTGTGTCTTGGACTCTCTTTCTCCTGGGGCAAACTCTGTCAGTAAATAGTTTTTTCATCATCCCTGCCTTATTTGGTTTTGAGTGGTTTGGTTTTTTTTTTCCCCCCAGTTTCCAGTTCTCATATCTGAAAAAGCGGCTTTCATTTGTTGATCATTGAGCAGCAGGAGCAGTGGGTTCTGCTGCAAAGTTTTGCTCGTTCACTGGCTGCTTTGGATTGCCATTAAAGCAGTGGGTAGAACTTCACTCTGGCGCAGAAAGTACGTTGTGTGTTTAAGTGCTGAACCTAATCCTGGCTACCTGTAGAGTATGTGGCCTTGCAGGTGTCATCACTTCTTGCATCTCCTCTAAATAGCAGTTACTCTATGCAGCATTGAGGTGCGGTGGCGTTAGTCATGGTCCGGGTTATAAAGATTGTCATGTCTGTGTTGGTATCACTGGGGAAACCTGTGGGTGGCCTGTGGGGCCCTGTTCCACAGGCTCTTCTCAAGTATCATGAATTCGGGTTGCCATAACGTATGACAGCTCAGCATCGACTATTCTTGATCTGCTTCTCCTTGTTCTGCAATAGTACCCGAAGTGATTGTTCATGTCTGCTTCCCTTGATTCTTCAGTGCTGGAGTTATTTTTAGACTTAAGATAAACTGAGGAGTATGAAGAAGGCTATTTTTGCATCTTGTGCATGTATTAAAAAAAAAAAGTGAGATACTCTATGAATACTAATCCTTCTCTATGTAGCTGTAAACTGAAAGCAGTGATTTAAGTGAAGGGTGTTTCCTGCTGGATCATGAGTTTCTCCCTTCAGTGCCTGAAGCCTGTCCTTTCCATGAGTAGTAATGAAAATAATTACTCTGTATTGACATTTATGTGTTACAGTGGAGGTAGTGACCAATATCCTGAAAATTCAATATTTCAGAATATTTTGGAGGTTTATTTGAAGTTGTCTTCCCTCCCCCCCCCCGTTGCGATGCAATCATTAAACCGTTCTCTTGCAAGAGGCCTTGCCATGGGATTGAAGGGCACTGCACAGCTGTTTAATTTTATATTTGAAAATCTGGAAAAGTACGTTTGCTGCTTGTGAACTAATTATAGCCTTCGTAGCTCAAGTGTTAGGGTCTTCCTGGAGAGCGGTGACTTGATGGGATTCTGCATGCAGCTGTTGCTTCCAGCTGTAGAAGTCAACCCAAGGGTTGTTCACACCCAGGTGGAAGCATGACGCTTGTGTTACCAGGGCAGTGGTGCAAGCCCCGTAGTGCTGGTGACCTGAAGCCCAGTGATGAACATAAATGAAGAGTATGTGGTAACAAAGAATGAAATTATAAGAATGTGCCTCTATTACAACTTTATTTACTCTACAGATTTTCTCTCGGACGTATTTTTTTTCCCCTCCAAGTAATCTTTCTCCATCTTATCCAAGTTTTCTTATTTAGGAGGTAAGAGAGATGATTCCAAACGTCAGGTGAAGGCGAGAGCTGCTAAGGGAAGGGGAGTGCAAAAGCTTTTCATGCCAGCAGCACCTGCTTTTTTGATAGAGGTGGTTCCAGACAGACAGAAGGAACAAGAAGATTTACTTAAACATGCTGAGCTGCAGTAAAAGCTTAGAATACTTTTAAAATATGGTAAAAGCAACTTGATTATGCTGTCTTAAAAAAAAAAAAACAAACAAAAAACCCCCAAACAAACAAAAAAAACCCCAAAACCATTCCTTGCTCCCACTGAAAGCCTACTAGGGATCATGATACTTCCAGTAGACTTTTCCTTCCCCTTTTTTAATTGTACCCTCGATTATGGGAGTTACTCGAATCCTTAAATAATATCTCTGTATTTCACAGTAGGTAGACAAAAAATAGTTTGTCACTCATTCCAGGAATTACGAAATTGCGGCACTGGTTTTTCAGGTAGCTAAGTTTTCTTTTGCCCACTCATGTTTTTAGCATGCAGGGTTCAAAGTGCCACTGTTAATTGAGGTAATGTACATATCTGTGCTGGCAGAAGAGTCAGAAGCAAACTTTGCAACGTAGCTGCTTTGTTACTAATTTTATCTTTCTAGATTACATTCCACATAAGAGATTGCCTGGAGGGAGGCTATTGGAAGAGTGAGACCGTGTGCTTTGTGGAACAGCAGCTCCATTGGCTCTAGAACCGGGCATAGCCCTGATGCTGTTTTTCTAGTCATCACAACTGGTGCAGCTATTGAGAGGACGAATGGGTAGTTGGACGGCATGTTGATGCAGAGTTGAAGCCGAAGTGAAAGAAAGAGAGGGCGTGAGAGCAAAAGTCACGTTCGTAGGTTTGCTGGTAAGAGGTTTTCACGTGTCGGGCAAGAGCATGGGCAGAAAACAGGAATATCAGAATTGTTTCATTTAGAAACGTGGAGCTGCCTTACTGGACCAGACTGTCAGGCTGCCCGATCTGATACAGCAGCCACAAACGGGTTACAGGCTTTAGAAAAGCTTGCAAGAACCTGCTCGTGATTCATGCTTGTCTCGGACTGCGATACGAAGGCTTGTGTTTCTTCATAATTCTTATCCTGTTTGCATGGAGTTACCTCTGGCATTGTAGTCTCTCTCAGACACTCTGAGCAGCGATTTTAGAGCTCGGCGGTGCATCTGAGCTGTTACCATCGGACAGTTTCCTTCGGCAGTGGTTCCCATTTGTGTAGTATTGGTGGCTTTTTTATGGTTCCGTGGTCTCCTGCGAATTTAAATAACCAGAAGCAGCGCAGTCATCTGCAGCAATAATCTCATCTGCCAACTTTGCCATTTTGCCGTATGGCTGCTTTGCAATCTCCACACAGTGAGCGGGGAAAGTCTTCTCCTAATGATTGAAACTCGGCTTGCTCGCAGGCCGGGCTTGCTGGCACTGGAAGTAAAATGCTGCCCAAAGGTGCCCCCCAGAGTGCAAAAGATTGTTTGGGAATTTGTTTGGTTTTTATGGCTTGGACTATTCTAATTTATTCAGCTTTTGAAACTAAAAATACTTTCCAGTCCAACTGAGCTTTCAAGTACTAGTGGCTGATGGAGTGCTTTGCTTTCAGATGGTTAGTCTTAGATTTCCGACACGGTCAATTTCTAATTCTTTTATTTTGAAAACATATTTGCAGAAAACTGCCTTGTTTTGTAATGTAGCCGAAGTCTCTATCTACTTTTCCCAAAGTGTGGCTAATATGAGGGTTTTGCAAGACCAGTCAAGGCTGTCTGACTTGTTTGAGATTGAGAAAGTGGTTCTTCGTTAATAACCTCCTCTTCACTTATACCTACACTTGGTTTTCTTTTGTCCGTTGACTACCCGTTGAACCCTGATGGAGCTTTATCACTTGGCCTTGAGTTGCATGGTAGCTTTATCAAAGGCTTTATGAAAATACAAATATTTGATACCTTTCTCTTGTTTTTTTATAAGGTGCTGTGTTGCTGTATAACTTTGAGGCGTAGGATGGGGACAGGGGAAGGTCTGTCTTGCGTTTTCCAGGTGGTGATAAAAGGCTTGCCGGTCAGTAAGTCATAGGATAATTCCTGTTTGGGGTTTTTTGGTTTTGTTTTGTTTGTTTTTTTTCCTTTTCCAAGTAGAGTTTTTATTTTCCCATAGTACTGTAGCTGACATACGGACGTTACCCGCTTTTGTTATGGTTTTGCTGCTTGCCTTAGCTTACCCTGAAAGCTGTATTGGGAAGGCAGGTTCTCTTTTGTTATACTGTAGGTGTAAATTCAGCCATGAACTGGAACCTGGAGATAACCATCTCCTCTGGGCAGTTGAAGAGTTCTTAGGTCTTCAAATATCCATATCAAAACTCTGCGAGAAAAAAACAAATCGGCTTGAAAAATAAGTTCTGAACTTGTCATGGTTGTTTTAAAAAAAAATCAAATGCAGCTCATCAGAGTTTGTAAGCATATGCATACTCCATATCATTTTGGTTTCTTAGAGGAGTGAAAGGTACAGTTTTACAGAGGTGAAGTAGCTCGGATTCTTTTATGGTGGCAATTGTTCAAAATCTGTTAGGTGGTATATTGTGTCTAAAGCTTTGTTTTGGGCAAAACATACTAATAAACTGAAATTCATCAAAGCTGAAAAATATTTTGCAAGTACTTTAAATATCCCCGTGGCGTATTAGCAGCAGGAACATTGCATAAAGGAGTCTGAAAATACAGCTGAGCTGGAAGGGCCAGACTGGCTTCTTCTATTTCTTCATGTTAAGAAGCCGCAAACGGCATAATGCTGCTAGTACTTCTAATTGTTTCAAAACAAAAAAATTTAACTGTCGGATAATTAGATATGTTGGATAATAGCTTGCGCAATAGCTTACGGTACTTTGTTGATTCTAGAGGGTTTATTTTGATTACTTGCTGTTTGTTTAGACCCTTTCAAAAGGTTAGCAAGAGTGAACAGCTGCTCTCCTGTAGCTGTTTGTATATGGCGACTTTCACTGGTTTTAAGAGCGGTGCACTGTGAATGCTGAAACTAGAGGTTGTCATTGGTGAAAGGATGTATAAACATCATATGAGTTAAAATGCTGTCAGTGCGGTTTATAAACCCCATTCTTTCTTGGGGAGAAGGAACAATAGTATCTGTTTGTGAAATAATTCTCCTTTGCATCACCGTAATAATACGCTGCATGGCTCTTTGTTTGTTTTAGTCTAACGGGGGGTGTTGCTGAGTCAAAATGTTATGCACCGAGCAGGAAGTTTTCACTGAAAGCAACTGCTTCCTCTTGCCTGTTAGAAATAACAGCTCTTAACCCTTTTTCCCAGTTTTATGAGGTTTTAACATAACGGGTGCTTTTTTCCAAAAAACTATATGCATTGGCATGCGGAATTTTGTATCAAGTGATCAGTTTTTGTATTTCACATCCCTAAGAAATAGATGCACATCCTTTTGAGTATTTTTTTAGGGAAGAAAAAGTACAGAGAATAATTAAGGTCCCATGCATTAATCATTCATATGTTCCTATCAACACCCTTTTTTGGTGAACAGTCAGCCTTCTCTGAATTTACGTGGGGTGACACCAGGCATCCATTTCAGATGGATGCTACGCATCTGATCTCTACAAATGTACTGGAGCCACACAGGAATAAAGTAAGATAAGCTAATTTATCGTTGCCTGGTATTGTAGTTGAGGTAGGTGGTGATACCGTGTCCCGTGCCCCGGTTAAACAGTGACCTCGGGAATAGGAAGGGCATCTCTTGACCTGGGACCTCTTGTCCCCTAGAGGTGGGGCTGCGTGGGCTGGAGACACGGAGGAGATTCAGCCGGCCGGGAAGGGACAGGGCAATGCAGTGCTGTCATCTTATTCTTGAGAGGTTGAAAGCCTGTTTTGCTGCCTGCTGAGAGGTAATGCTTCTTCATCAGCCTCACCTGAGCAGTACCAATTTTCAGATGAGTTTTTTAAAGTGTAAGATTCAGTCAAGTAGCTATATATGTTTGTGGTGTTGTCCCTCATTGTTCTTCCATGTGCACGTGCCCTCCAAAAAGAGCTTAATCCTCAATCACTGAAGTGCTTAGAGACAGATCTTTTTTTCCTCACTGTTTCCCCGAGAGGATAAATCCATCCTAACAAATTTTTTTGTATGTGGGAAATGTTAGCTCAAAGGTACCCTTTGAGAAGGTTGCACAGCAAATAAAACGTAAACTGCAGCTTGCACACCTACTGTGAAAACAAAGGTACTTATTTAATTCATGTAGTGGCATCCAGGCACGTGAAAGGAATACAAATGTGTCTTTGTATTCCTCGCGCTGCTAGTCTGCGCTCCTTTGTAGTATGGGGGTGACCGATGAGAAATCTGCGTGGTGCGTTATGCTTGCTCACAAATTGACTAGCACAGCCTGATGAGAAGGTGCTGTGGATGATGAGAGCCTAATTGCCGTCCCTGCATCAGCAGCATCTAGGAAGCATCCTGGGAATTGCTTGCCCTACGCTCAGAGCAGCTGGTCACATGAGCCTGAATTTTCAGTTCAGTTCATTAGTCAGCCATTTTGGTCAACACCCTGCTTACTGCGCACAACCAATCCTATCAGCACTCGCTATCCTGGCTTATCTGGGAAGAAAGGGATCAGCAGTTTGATTTCAGCAAACCTGGATATCTGTCTCTACAGTCTTCCTTTGTTTTTGCCTGGGTAATCATCAGAGGAAGCCGTTCTTTTTCCTTCTTCTGCTTTTTTCTTTTTTTTTTACCTTTTTTTTTTTTTTTTTCTCCTTTCCTTACCTCCTATCTTTGATGCAGAAGCCAGGTTTTCTGTGGTCGCTTAGGATCAATAGCCTCTAGCATAGCTGAAGACGACGACTGTTGGTGGAAAGGAGGGAGGAAGAGACGAGCGTGAAGCAGCAGTGTTTTTACCTTGCTTTATATATGAAAAGGCCAGAGCAGTCTGTGCGATCCTGACCATATCTGTCCTTTAATAGCAAGGTATTTCTTATTTGCTTCTTCACAAAGCTTTTCTTTTTAGTTCTTATTTTTTTTTCCCCCCGTTGTTGTTGTACCAGCTGAGTCATCATGTCTGCTCTGACGCCTCAAAGCGACATGCCAACCCCCACCACAGACAAGATCACTCAGGCTGCCATGGAGACCATCTATCTTTGCAAATTCCGAGTGTCGATGGATGGAGAATGGCTCTGCTTGCGCGAGCTGGATGACATCTCGCTGACACCCGACCCAGAGCCTACTCACGAAGGTACGGTCCGGTTCCCTGCCTCGGGATCCCTGCAGCCGTCGCATTGTTACAAGCACTGCACGAGTTGGGAGGGGGTGTCTCCGGGATGAGGTGCTCTTGTCCTGCCTGGAGAACCTGGACACCGTTTGACATATTAGAAAGCCAAATCGGTGCTTCAGATTGTCCTTAGAATTTGTTGCATCTTTTCTAACCCACCCCTTTAAGAGAGACAGATTTGTGCTTAATTGTTATTATTTTTTTAAGATATTATTTTAAGGTGTATCTGGAAAGATCAGGTGTGTGTGTCTCGGGAAGAAAGATAACTACGATATGTGCTCGGTGATACATTTAACCATGATTTTATTCTTAAAACAGGGCTTATAGCTCTATTAGTCAGCTGTCAGCTTTTACAAATGGAGCATGCTGGCAAAATACAGACGTGTGTCTGCGTACGGTCAGTGGGTAGTTTTTGGAAAGCCCCAAGTGATTACGCGGTTATGCCTATTGTCAGATGATAATGCCATCACAAGTCCTCCAGCCCGCTTCTCTTGAGCGTGCTGTTGTTTATAATGGCTTGGAAGCCTGAAAAGCGGGGGTGTAACACATCTTGCTTTCTTCTTGAAAAAGGATTTGTGATCTGTCTTGATGGTGGAAACAGTTTAATACCACGTCACGTAAAATGAGGATTGAAAGCGTTGTGGGTACTAAAAACACAAGAGGACATCCGCGCATTGCTCTGCCAATAAAAAAAGTGGGGAAGAGGGAGATATGATGAATTTCTGCAGGTATTTTGCACAGTAGCCAGTGCTCCCGTGCCAGGTTCTCAGTGCCCCTCGCTGGATGCCGGGCATCTTTCGGTTTTACAGCAAGGGGGCTCCATCTTTTCACGCCTGACCCTTTTCCAGTAACTACTGAAGTGCAGCTCCACCAAGTAGTCTGGCTTGACCCGTTTGATGCTGGCTTGTCAAGTCAGTAATGTCTTCCTATATTGTTGTCTTGCTGGATGAGGCAACTTAAATTGTGGTGAGGATTTGAGCTTTAAAATTAATTCCCAGGTGATAATTTAATTTCCATTTGACAGCTGCTTTCAGTGGTAGCAGCCCTTGGGTTTGGATTTTCTTGCCAAATACTTAGTCACGCAGTGGGATACTAGGCAGAGGTTTCCAAAGCAGAGACTAACGCTCCCGCTGAAGCACGTCCCAGGATTTCAGAGAGGTGCTGTAGGCTCAGGAAAGCAGAACCAGAATAGTGATGCAGGGTGAGCCAAGGATGCAGTAATTCAGCTGTCTTCCAATTCCCATGTTCTTGTATGTGGCACAGGCTTATTCAGACCTTGCTCGGTCTTACTCCCACGTTTTACAGATTTCAGTGTTTTGGGTTTTTTAACAGTACGTTCTAGTGTAGGTGTATTGATTTCTTTTTTTTTTTTTTTTTAATAGTAATAAACTATTCTTTTGACTTGTCATGTTGTAGTTAGTAAATGACCTGCCAAGCAATCTAGGGCTCTTCTCATAGTACAGCCTGGAAAAACTTTCAGTCACACTGTGAGTCAGTTCTTTAGATCCTTATTTTTGTATGTGTCTCTTTCCTCTCTGTTTGCCTTCTTGCTCTGAGCAAACTCACGGGGAAGGTGGGCTTGGATGAATCCTGTGTCTGTAACAGAGCTTTTCTGGGTTGCGTTTCTGAAATATGCTGAATATGTGTCCTTACAGTCTACAGATTGCACTCTTGCCTGCCTACGTAAGCGATTCAAACACTAATACTAGACTAACCCTTCCCCAAAACCAGAAAGATAATTGTTTTTAAAGCTGTAATTACAGTCACTCTCTTGCAAGTACCAGAAGGGGTTAGAAAATAGTATTTGCTCATGTCATTGACGTATTATTTAATTCATATGTCAAAAATGAATTAAAAAAGAGAACTGTATCATAACGACCTTTACAGAGATGTTTATACATTCATAAATTAAGGTTGCTTGTTGGGAGGCAGAAAGACTGGTTGTTTTGGGGCGGGTTTTTTTGGACCCAAGCCATATTTTTAACAGAGATTAAGGTCAGGAAAAAATGTTCATAATAGAAAAGCTGACACGGCTTTATCCCTGCTGATCGAACTGGTGCTACTGCATCAGCACTGCTGCTGTGTCCTCAGTGTGTGCGTGGGTTGAGGGGACAGGATGATGGGGCTTGCAGACACCAAGTGCTTGTCTGAGAGGAAAAGCAGGAGACCTAGGAGATGAGGCTGGCGTGTCTTGTAATAGCTCCATAAAACTGATGTAGAAAGGTAGGGATTATGAAGAAGAAGGAAAAAAAAAAAAAAGGCTCGAGAGTTCTGCCAAAGGCATAACAAAAGGTTCTATTTTTTTCATAACAAATCAAGACACGTAAAAAATAATATATTGCAGTAGCAAATCCAACAGCTTGTTGAAATAAGGGTTTGAAGCCTTCAGTTGCTGTCCCTCAGCTCTTGCTGCTTCCCGAGAGTTTTTGGCCTCTGGCCTCTCTTCACGCTGTGATCTCCTATGCCCCCAGCCCACAGGCAGCCATCCTGCCTTCCTCCTCCTCACCGTGCACCCGTCGTGCTGAGGATGAACAGAAACTGTGCTCCTAGCCTTGCATCGTGGGTGTCTGCACCCGTCCTTGCATCCCAGAACTGCCAGCCAGCCGACGGTGTCATAGCGAGAAGAGGAAG
>NW_008824804.1:1161106-1169629 GCF_000699105.1 Pygoscelis adeliae
ATGAGAAGACAGAGGGTGAAGAACAGAACAGCACGCAGGATGGGGAAGGTTTAAAATGCCATGGGAAGATAAGATTTTAGTCTTGAGAATTTTGACTGTCATACATTTCTGCTGGGCTGCTCTCCTGTAATGCCCTGTGATGGCTTGGTTGTTAAATTATATGGGAGACTAGGGGTCCCTAGCTTCTCCTCTTCTGGGTTCCCAGCTTTTTCAGCTGAGTTGTCTTACGGGCCGTACACCTTCGAGCCTTTCTTCATACGATTGGCTACGGTGTGAGTTTCCGCTTTGCTGTTTTTAAAGAGGCTTTTTTCTTTCTTGTAGCTATACCAAGGGTAGGGTAAAAAAAAGTAAAATACCTGAGAAAACGGAATTGCGCTAAACAAGAAGCTGCGGTACTTTTTTTTTTTTCCTTTCCGATGGAAGTAGTTTGTTAATAGGGGTTAGTTTCATTGTTTCTCTTTTCTGTTGATTTTTTTTAAAGCAGATTACTTACGAATGACAGTTTAAATGTACAGGAGGAGGCTAAACTAACTGATTCTTACCTCCTCTGGTTTGATATCCCTCGCCAGAACACTGTGTTTTAATTCCAGCGAGAGAGGGGCATCAGAAGAAGAGTTTTAATGGTGCCAGATCGTAGAATTGGGATGCGAGGGGGAGCTAGAGGCAGATTGCTGTGCTTTCTGATTGCGCTCCAAGGGCTCCCCAAGCAGAGAGGCAGAAACTGCAGCTGGTGCTTATTGTTTCTGAGGCCAGACCTGCTGTCAGCCCTTTCCTCAGGAGTCTGTTTGCCGTAGCCTTCTCCGGAATAATCCCACTTGAGGCCAATTTTGTGACAGGAGCTGGAGGGATAGGGAGGGAGCTCGTAATGTAAGGGCGTAGCAGTAATCACAGTCTTAACTCATTGACGTTTAAAAACAAGAGGCATCCTCCTCTGGTGGTGATGTCTTCCAGTAAAACCAAGCCAAATTCTGCTGCTACTTAAGCCAAAGGCAGTATACTTTGGGAAGCGGATTCTGATCTGAGATGAAACAGTAAATTTGGAGTAATTCCGTTCCTGCCACAGAGTTGGAGTTTCTGAGTGTAACTCTGAGCAAAATTTAAATTTAATTCCATTTAAGAGTAGCATGTAGCAGAAGCGCAGATGCATTAGTATAGTTACTGAGTTTGTTGCAACTATATGTATTCAATCTAGCATGTAACACAGATGGTCAATTTTAACAATAAAAGCAATTAATTTTCAACTGTTTGGGACAATTCTGTGTATATGAAAACAAGCTGATTTTGCTACATACTATAAATCTATTTGGCTTAGAAAATGAGGGATTTTTTTTTTAATAAACAGTGGTTCTTAATTAGGTAATCAGAACTTTACTGTGCTATGCAGGCATCACGAAATGAAATGTGACACTAGTGGCTATTGAGCTCTTGTTTGTTTGCAATACGTATAATGATCATTGAGGCATCTTTAGAGGCCGAGATGTAAAAAACATCGTGATTGTCTTTCTGTTGCATGTTCCAGAGTGCATGTATATGCAGGATGGAACACCGATCTCAACTTTTGGGATAAGCTATGAAATGGAAAATGGCCTTGCATGGTTTTACTGGATGTTAAATTTCTACTTTGAATAATCAGCCATCTTTATGAGGAGCTCGACGTTAGAGCAACGGAAATTTTAATCCTCAGGGGATCAGCTTGTAATTGAGAACAGAGGGAATACACGTGATAACTGTATGATCTGAATTTACTTGCAACTGTCAAGAATTACAGTATCCCTTTTTTTTTTTTTTAAATCCTGTTCTATTTGAACTAAAATGGGGAATTAGAGTGGTATGTTTATAACATGCAAAGAAGAAGTTATCTTTTTTGTAGTATAATTTTTGGTAGCTAAGGTCAGATTTTTTTTTCTTCTTTTTTGACCAGTAGTTTCAGACGCGTGCTTGTGTAAAATGCCCCGAGTAGAACTTGTACAGCTCTTCAGAAAAAGCAAATGCTCTTCTCGACACTCAAATACCTCTTGCCCGTTAATCTATTGCACTGTTTATTGAACCATCCTTCAGATTTTACCTTTTCTCTCCGTTTTCTGTTCAAGTGTTTTTCCATGTTTCTTCGCACACTTCAAAACGGTTTAAGGAAGCAGCGCGACCTTGTTAGTTACATTTTTGTTTTGCAAGTTGGCAGCCGCCTTGGCCCTTAAGTTTGCATGGGGAGGGGCACCGAGAATGACCTTCTTTTTGGTGGGGGAGCTGCAGAGCCATTCAGTTGTGAGGGAATGTGTGACACGAGGGCTCACCTGCCGTACTGGGCTGTGCTGCGGGGGGAACTGCTGTCCTCGTAGAAAGCCACGTTGGTCTGCCGAGAACGAAGCGCACCTCGGAAGACAACCTGGTAGCTGTTACTTCGGTTTAGGTGTTCTCGAGGGGTGTGCAATAGGAAAAGGAAACTGTTGGGAGAGGTGAAATTGCTCCGTGGCTCAGGCCTTTCCCGTTACAAAAGAAATCTGCTGTACTGAGCGTAGCAGGGACCTTTCACGTGTTGGCAGAGACTGTGCGAGACTACTCTTTTGTTAGAAAATCACCTCTTAAATACGTATGGTGGCAGAAACCCCTAAACAGGTGAAAAGTTTGAAGGAGCTGGAGACCAGATTTAATAGAACAAATGTGAAGCCAATAATATGCAAGATAAATGAATTACAGTGTGTTAATGGTCATAAATCTTTTGAATGGCGGTTAGGTCATGTAATCCAGACAGCACGTACTGAAAAGTAACATGATCAAGATGGTCATCTCCCCAGGGACGGAGGAGACGTCCTGCTGAGTGTATTTACACCGAATCCCATCACGAGCCAGGAAGAAAGGGACGTGACTGAGAGAAGATGGACACTTGGCCCTGAAGCAAAGAGGCGGGAAGATGAAGTTTTCAGAAGCTCCTCAGGACAGTTAGTACAGTGTGCCAGGCCTCCAGCTGATTTGAAGCAATTCAGAGAAGGAGAGGGGGCGAGTGCCCTATAAGGCTAGGGTAAGACCTAGCTACTCTAAATTTGTTTTATATTTTCAAAACTTTTGTAAATATTTTCAATGCTGTAGTTAAGAAATTACAGTCAAGAGTTGTTTTCTTTGCTCTTTTAAGCTTGTTGAGTCTAAATTAAGTCAGATCTGGGAAATGTGGGGCAGGTTTATTTCCCTCAGAGATAATGAATCAAAAGTGTTGCAGAGAAACCTCTTAGGTGTGAACCGAGATGGGAAGTGAAAGGAAAAAAAAAAAAAAGTTTTGTTTTTTCTTTTCTTGGTGCAAACTATCAAGTGCCAAAATAAAATGGCAAATTTCCCATAGCAGTTACTCATGTATTTCCCTCTGGAAAGCGGCTGGTTGTGGAGAAACGTTCCATGTAACTCCACGCAGTTGCAGCATACAGAAATGCCTGATGGTAATCATGTGGAGACAGGAATAAAACTTAGGGTGGGATTACACCGTTAATGATGTGATGCACATTTGCTATTTACTTGTCCCATACGTGGAATGGAGAGTGGGCTTGGAATTCCCGAGTCCTCTGTACTTTTTTTTTTTCCCTTCCTTTTTATCTCCTCCCAGTTTGTTGCAGATCTGTGACTGCTCGCTCTTTTGGTGCAGTGCAAGCCTTAACTTATGTCAAAATGTCCGTGGCGTAGCAAAAAGGGTCATGTCAGTCTCTGACCCTGATGCTGCCAAATGAGGAGCAGCATGTCTTAAAACAAGAGCGATGACAATGGCCTGTAAAAAACAGAAAACAAAACCAAAACAAACCTCATAACAGTTTTACACTAAAAATATTGCAGTCAATTGTCACAATTTATAATGAAAGCACAAGCTGTTGGTGCTGTAATGTGAGGTAAAGCACTTCTGGGCAGTTGAATGCTGGATCAGGATGCAGTAACTGAGAGAACAAAAAAGGTAGGTGCGGGATAACAGTATGGGGATTGAGTTGATGTGCTTGGTGTGGTCAGAGGAAATAGATAAAACTATTATCTGCGGGGAGCTGATAGCGCCAAGGTCAGTAGCGTCAGCAAAGTACAGCTGTAGGGGACAGAGGAGAGCGGAGGCTCCCCGAGGCACCAGCGGTACCAAAGCACTCTGTGTTCTCTTTTTTGTTCTCCTGCTCTGGACGTATAGCCGGGACTTGCAGGCGGGCACACGTTGGTGCAGCAGTGCTTGCACGGGAGAATGTCTGTGTTAAGCGCTTTTAGTATCCGTTCTTCACCCTTCCTGTTCTGAAAATAGCTTTCCCAGGCAGAAGTTGCAGGGTGAAATGAATGGACTTATTTTTTCTTTTTTATGCAAGGCTCTCTCTCTATACATATATATTTAGAGATGGGATTTTTATGTAGCGCGTTTTAAAAAATGTTTTTTCTTAAGCTACTTTGTAAGTTCTGAGTAGATCGTTCCTGGCATTCTAGGCTGCAGGCTGTCTGGTCGCTTCCTCGATTTTGGGATTGCAAGATGTTTGAGCGTGACGCTGAAACTCTCTTTGCTGGTCCCTTTTCTTTGTCAATGCTTCATGAACCACCTGATTTGCAAATCTAAACTGAAGAAATTCATTACATACCTCCCATGATATTAACAGCACCTACTTAATTTTCTTTCTTGACCACTATAATTATTTCTGATTAAATGTATTATTTACCATTCCTAAGGCAACAAATATGAGATAATGCAATTTAAATAAATACAATAATGTGACTATAGGTTTCCGTTTCATGATAAAAGCAGTACTTGTCCATACAATGAAGGAGAATGTGCTAGCCTTAAAGAAAAAAGACGTGAATGCGATTCGTCATGCATATTCAGTATTTCTCAGTAAGCTCTTCCAACTTTGCCTTGTGTTGTGGGATGCTTTGGCCCAAAAAAGAACGGCAAGGGGTTAGAGCAGCAGACTGGGAGTTAAAATCAGACAAATAATGCTATAATAAACCTTCTACAGAGCACGTGTGTCAGCATTTCTTCTATTAGCATTCCTCGCTAGAATACAGACAGTACTTTTTCCTCTGTAGGGCATAATGAGGCATAACTGACAGGGAAACTATCGGTTATGGTTATACTGATGGTGGCTGCAGAATTTCACTTCTAGTTAAACTTGAAAGTGCCTTTGAGTGAACGTGAGAAGTGCTGCTGAAACTCCTGGCGCTCTGACTCAGGCACGGTAATGAGGCGTGGAGGAGCGGTCTGGTCTTTCCTTTCTGGAGGAAAAAGAGAGAGTTCCTGCAGCGCTTTGAATATCAGGGCTTAAGTAAAAAAAAGGAGGATCGGGAGAAAGCCACCCTTGTTACTTGGCATTTTTGTTTACGGTTTAGTTTGGTTTGATTCGGTTCACTTGATCATCATCCCGATTCCTGCGTTTGTTGTTCAGTCCTACCTAACTTAACGCTTTTGTAGGTCTTATTTTAAATGTGTCGGTTGTTTTTCCTTCCTTCTTCAGAACTTTTTTCGATCGTGGCAAATCACCAGGCAGGAGCAGAGGGGATTTAATGCTAGTGCGTTGGCTGAACGCAGTCTAGTTGTCTTTCCTGGTATTGGCGTTCAGCTGCTGGTGTGTTTAGTATTTATCTCGACTGTTGTTGTGGTCCAGCTTAAAAATTAACCCCTTTCGTTATCGGTAAACAGAATGTGGGGACCCTGGTCTTGTTGAGGTTTTGTTTAGAACTCTTCAACAGAGTTAATGTTTTCTGTAAGTGTCTGTACAAAACCTAACAGATTTGGGTCAAGGCTTTCATAGCGGGCGAAGCAGCGTAACTGATATTTCACCGTTGCTGTGTACTTTCTGTATCGAGCTCCGTTTTCACTTCCCAAAATTAGTGCTGGTTTTTTGGGGGGTTTTTTGGTTATTTTACTTACTTCTCAGCTTCTCCTTACGCATTTGTTAAGACCTTCTGTACTTAAAAAAAAAAAAAATCCTGACCTATTTAGTGTGTCTTTGGAGGAACTTGATTCGCGTATTGTGGCGCTTAGAAACTATAAAAAGGATGTGTGGATTCCTTGCTTTGTTCTGAGCGTCTGTCTTTACACACGAAAAAATGCTATAGCTATGTAAGAAATTTGGAGCGTACCATCCTCCTAGTTGCACTCACAAGGTATTTACTAATAAAAGTAAAGAGGACATGGACAGAAAATTGATGGCGTAGGAAGCTGCGTGTGTCGGGGAACTTGCAGGTCTACTGCTAGGCTTACTGCAAATCGTGGGAGTCTACTTGTAGGTGGAATCCCAGTATAGGCTAAGATGCTGTGTTTGGGGGGATACCGTTCATTGCACATTATTTCTTGAATGACTGCATTCTGTATCGGCAGGTTGAAGGGATGAACAGGGTTTTGTGCGGCTCTGGACTATGGGAACTTCTCAGCGTTTATTAAAGGGCACACGTTTGGTGCTTGTTCAGGTTTATTTAAAATAACACAGGGATACTTCTGCTGTATATTTGGGAACTTTTGCTGGTTTACCCTCATGAGACACCTGTTCAAAAACCCCATAACATGAATCGGATGCTGTTTTTATCCCCATCCTGCCCACGCTGCGAGAAGCCACAATCTTGACTTCCCCTTCACGTACTCAGCTTTTGCGTGTGGCATGTTTTCTCAGCGCTGTACAGTAGCGTGGCAACTCGCTGCTCAGCAGTATTGCCTTTGGACTTGAACTTTTTCACAACCGTGTTGGGGGCTGCCAGGAGGTGTAGGAGCACTGTATGGCAGCGCAGAGCTGGATGGGAGTTGGAGAGGTATGGCGGTAGTTTGGAATATTCATAAAGGTTTCTACTCCCAACCCTCTTTTAGGCTAGTAACTTCAATCTTTAAAAGAAAAAAAAAAAAGCAGCACTCCTTCTGTTTAATAGCAACATGAAATAATTGTTATGCTGGTACGTTCTCCCAGGGTTTATTTTTAAAAGCTTTTATTTGCATGGGAAAGTGTATCTGCTGGCAATATCCCTTATTCCTGCACGAGTTGTTCCAAATTTCAGTGTAACTGTCAGGTACTGCATACGTCTGTGAGAAATACTAAACCGAAAATGAAGATCTGAGCTAAGTTAGGAGGGAAAGTTTTTGTTAGTTTTCTTACTGTATGTAATCATTCACTATTCATTAATCACCACCTCTTTTTAAGCATTCTTATTAGCGGGAACAAAGTCGTAACACAGAAGCTGCTGCTTCATATGCATATCCCTGCTCCTTAAGATGGTTTAATATTATTTTTTTAAAATTTGTTAGCAAAGGATAAAATGCCTGGTAAACCTTATTTGACAGTGGATTTGAAAGACTTTGTGGTTGCTAGTAAGAGTGTCTAAACTTGCACTGCTCCACTGCAGCTGAGGTCACTTGGTTTCTTGCCCTGGTGCTAAACTGGGTAAATCAGCCCAAACTGAGTCCCATGCTGCTGCTGGACTGTCTCTTGCAGTCAAACCAGTTGAGAAGGCTGCTGCTGTGCCAGCGAAGCAGAGGAGAGAGTAACTTCGGAAAACTTTATTGTTAAAATAACGGATGGGATTTTCATGATGACTATATTAGCGATAACAAGTACTCCAGTTCCTTTGTAAAGAACTTCCTTGTGTATTTATTCCAGTGGGATATTCAATTCCATAACACTAATCTTCCTGGGAATCTAGTTGGAATGACATAATCATTTTATGAAGACTTAAAACTTTGGTCATCCTGTTTTCTAAACTTGGTACACATCAGTTACAGACTTTAATATTTTTCCATAATAATCAAAATTATTGAGTTTGTCTTTGACATACCATGATAAGGAGCGTGGAAACTATCAAGCTGCACGTCTTGTGATTTATTTATTTATTTGTGTGTGTTAAGGTTTTTTCCCCCACTGTTTGGTGGAAATTCCAGAGAAGTGGGGAAAACTGTACAATGTAAAAGAAGAAATGAAAAGTATGCGAAGCGCAGTTAGATGCATGAGGAAATGAACGAAAATATGAAGGAAAGTGCTAATTAAATGTGTGCTTTTGCCTCTAAATCCGTACAAATCCCATAGCGCCTTTGTGCCAATATAAATTCTTGGAATTTTTGCGGGCATTTCTTGCTAGAAAGGGGATAGGATTATTGCCTGCAGGGATATAATAGAAGAAAATATTTATGACTCCACTGGACATTTGTCTGTAAGCTTTACATGAATCAGTTGCTAAGGGTTAAAAAAAAAAAAAAAAAAGATGCCTTAATCCTTTAGCATGAAGCGGGTTAGCAGTTGTCCAGATAGAGCCCGGCACAGTCGTGTGAGGTTTCTTGCGCCTTTCTGTGAAACATAACGCAGCTGTTAGGGGAGGTGGGGTACTGGACTGCTTGGACTGGGCTGACCTAAGACAGTTAAGTGATTTCCTATGTCGATTTAAAGAAAAATAAAAAATCCAAGCGATGAGAAAGCAAAACCTGTTCTTCTGTATATAAGCCTCACTACCTGTTGTTAACAGCTGGCACAGTAGGCTGGAGGTCTTGACTGTGTTTTGGATGTGGAGCTGAGCAAAGCAAGAGCCTTAGAGGAGTAGAGAGCTTAAATA
>NW_008824804.1:1169668-1216772 GCF_000699105.1 Pygoscelis adeliae
GAAGTGAGAAAGATCACGTGAAGCCTGGCAACTTTCTCTGTCCCCGTTACCAAGCTAATTGTAAATCTTTTTTTGGTTATGAGGTGTTCATCACTGTTTACACTTTAGATTAAGGAAAAAACCCAAACCCTCAGTATTAGATAAAAGACCATTCAGTGATGATGTCTGGCTTCAATCTCAGTGTGCAGGTAGGCATTCTGGGATGGTCAGAATCTGGTTCTGATATTTGCTTGTGATGGAAACTGCTATTAAATCATTGCATGTGCAGCTAGGTTCTCATCTGATTCATTTTCAGAAATGCTAGAAATACAGCTAGAAAATACTATTAGCTTGTTTGTGTAGTGTTGTTAGGCAAAGCACTTCCTACAAATACTGAATTTCTCAATCACACTAACAGCTGCATTGTAAGTCCTAAAAAAAAAGGGAAAGGGGCAACAGTGACCCATGAGTCACGGAGTCCAATTTGTAGCGCTCCAAGGTAAGAGTGCAGTCAGGTCCAGGAAAGTGTCAGAGACATGTCAGTCCACCGCTGCACTGTGAGCTACAAAAAGTCTCCTGAACCTACAGAAAGCTGTAACACGTGTAATAAAAGACCAAAAGCCGTAAGCGTAGCACGTGGGGGAAGCCGGTGGCAGGGGGAGCATCACCAGGGCTTTGTTCTTGCAATAGTGGGGAGTTTCTCAAGTGAAACTCCCTGTTGCTCCTAGCAAGCAGAGGTAGGTGAACCTGATTGTGCTCGTTGTCCCTCCTTCCCTCCCTCTTAACCCCTGACAAGAAGAGGAGAAACCCCAATTGATCACTTCAACCTGGGTACGTGGGCAGGACCTAAAGAATGGTGGGTTTATGCCGTTCTCAGTATTGCAGTAATGCTTAGCCATAGGGGAAGAAGTGAAATTCTGGTTTATGAAGAAAACTGATTGCTAAAAATCAGTTACATGCATAAAGCAGTTTCAAAGGATGAGAAGACTGTTGGTCAGTGGTAGTGCAGTGTAGGAAGCTTTCGGGAATCAGTTGAATTGTTAGTTGTACGGGTATTTAGACTTCCCCCCGCCCTTTAAATGCAGTGACTGTGAACATGCTGTTTGCTAGCCAGTGCTGGCTCGTACGGCAGGAGGAGGCTGGTGATAGCTTTTCCGTGGGAGGGAGGAGGTCCTAGTAGTATGTGTACTTTGCTCGGGACTTTGGCACAGTTGGCCAGTAAAGGGGAATAGAGCCTTTCTTGCGCTTCGGACGTTCAACCGATTGCAAAATAGCGCTGGGGAGAGCGAGCACGTAAGTAGGGAGCTGAAAATCCCACAGGGCTCAGACCCTTTGCAGCTTCGTCTGGCTTTGTTTTCTGGGTTTGAAACCAGGGAATTAGCGGGCACGCTGAAACAAGTTTTCCTTGTCGTGCCTGCTCCTCTCCCCACCTACCTCCTCCTTGTGCCTGTCAGCCATCTGCAGGCTCCTGGCAAGGAGATAGAGGTGTTGTCCTCGTGGAGGCCTTCGTGAATCATCATCAGAATGACGACGTAAAACCTGTGACCCGCGTCCAGGCTCAGTTGGACCACCTCTGCAAGATTTTTCATTTGGAGTGACGGTCATAACGGAGTTAAAGCTCTGTTTAACGTTATTTAAAATGTCCTCAGGATGTCCTTCTCCCGAAATGTATTTGCTTTTCATGTGTGGCTGTATTTCCCTCCTGGGGGGGTTCTTGTTGGGGCTGGGTGGGAGGAAGTTGAAGCAAATGCTGACGTTGCTTAAATATAAAAAATTTAGTGCTGTGACCTCACAAACAAAATAATGCTTTTCTTGCTTTTCTTTTTAGGATGTGCTTTAGAAAAATGTTGCTTCTCTTAATGCAGAGAGAAACAAAGCTTCTAAAGCTTTACAGAAGCCTACCTTAATTTGACTCTCAAGGAAAAAAACGCTTTGCTGTATTGCTTTGTGCAGACTAATAAACCCTTTTGACTTGCAAATCTCTTCCCACTATGAATTAAGTCTTGTATTATGCAAATCTCCCTTTCAGTTATCCTTTTCTTATACCTTGATTTTGAATCTTTCCTTTAGATCATGGCTTGCATGACATTTTCTTTCTTTTCCTTTCTTTTTGCTGTTTGCAAAGACTCTTGGGAGGATTTGACAGATGTGGTGGAGCAATTGCGTGATGATACTGAAGGTGCGTGCCACACCAACATCTTTCAGCTATTATTTCCACTAATGATTGGCTTTTGACTTATTATTTTGAGCCTGAGTGCAAAATACAGTTTTCCTTTCCAGTGCCAATAGCTGTGGCTTTCTGAACGTGCTTGTCTGGTTGAACCAGGTTCGCAGCCAGAACATGCTGTACTGGTTGCACTCTGTGTGGATGTTTGGTTTCTGCTGTTAGCGAGTTAAAGAAAATGTCTTTGATCACTGGAGTGTATGTATTGCTCTTGCAATTGCTTTTATTTACATTTAAAATGGATATTGTGAGGGCTTTTCTTCTAAATTTTATCAGCCCCTTCGTGGACTCCATGTGATCAGTTTTGGTTTCTAAATTCTTACTGATCTCTTGTTTGAAAATATGTGCATACAGTGTTGCTTACAAAATGCTTTAAAAATTTTTGGGTATTTTTACTTCGAGTGGAGGTTGAAAAAGCGAATCAGCAAGGGGCTAGTTTACTTATATTAAATGCATTCTGAGACAGTTATTTTCCTGAGCCTGATATAAACACAACTTAAAAGGTTGCAGCAATATATGGAAGCTAAATTTCAAAAAATATTTCAGAAATCACCCCACAGCTTCAGATTTTCTGAAGTATTTCTATTTATCAACTCGAGACTTAGCAGAAGTGACTCTAAAACTTGTATTGCAAATTTTGATTAAAACTGTCGAAGTTTTTTTTTTATAGTGCTTCTTATTTTGATCTTAAAAATGGTGCAAGTGTGCAGTAGTTGAATCCCCAATTCAGCATGCACTCAAGTAAATTTGTAATTTGATGACTAAATGCAACTGTTCATGCTTGGGATGAAAGTGTTTGCAGCACAAAAGGCTAATATACCTTTTGGAGGGAAGGGAGCGAGGAGGGAATTTTCCTTTTGTGGCTGAGAAGTTTATAGGAAGAATGTAGATTTCAGTGTAGAAGGATGGTTAGGGGTATTTATCTATATAGGCCAAATTCTTTTAAAATGGCAATCTCAAATTAGAAGCTAAAGCTAGGGCTTTTGAAGGTTTAGGAGCATAAATCCTGTTATTCTCACGCTGATAATCCCAAAGGCGTAAGGTCAGCAGATGCATTTCAGCTCTTTTTGCCAGTTTGTGCATTGGCTGTTTTCGAAGGTGGTGTGGATTGCAGAGCCCACGGTGGCTGTTTTCTTACCGGTGTTTTATTCAGTTTTGGTCTAATTCTCACTGGTAGGATGTTAACCAAAAGCCGCATTTGTTTCTTTATAGCACAGATAAGCAATTTAAACGTGAAGCTTGGTAAAGCGAGATGGTGAAATTAAGTGAAGCACGTTTATGTTACAGACTCGGGGTTATAAATAGAGGGTAAAGTATGAGCAACACTGTGAAGGGATACAGCTGTCTTAAAATATGTAGTTGCGATTATTACTAGAATGATAACTGATAGTTAAGGGTGGCAAAGTAATGCAGCTAGGTTTGGGACTTGCTTAGGAAAAACCTTCCAATGCAAATAATTTTAAGCATGTTTCTGGCAGAAGAAAAAAGCAAAATCAACCATGACACGGCAAAATTTACTTTTATCTATATTTGGAAACTCAGATGGTATAAAACTTAAAGAGGATGTGTTGTGCGCAAAAATTAGTCATCTTCTGTGGATGGTGCCTTTCTCAACTGTTGCGTGTGGTTACGTGCCTGGGCTTCTGCCCGGTGGCCTCGTAAACCCAGCAGGCTTCTCATCAGCCATGGGAGATGTTCTCTCTGCTGGCACAACGGCTAATTCTGCTTCCCCAGCAGCTCCAGCCGAGGGCATATCCAAGGTAGTCTTTAAGGGAGGAAAAAAAAAAGGGGGGGTTGAGACTTTTTTCCCCATTAAACATTGTATGGATTTTTTGCATTCATTTTGTTGGAGTGGGATACATTAGAAATGTGTGTCTTGCCTGTTTTCACTTGTATCTTTGTTTCCCATGGCCACCACCCCATTCTGTTTTTTTGAACTCTTGCATGCCTGGTGTGTGCGGGAAGCCGTCCTCCTCGGCAATCAGTCAGAGGCTGATGGATGCTTGACAAGGAGTGTGCTTTCCCCCTCAAAAGTCACCATTAAGGACATAATAGCAAGAACAAATGAAGCAACCTTTTAAACTCTCTGTGAAAATGTTTCCTCTCTTAGGAAATCAGATTTCATTTTGTTAAGATGGTGTTAGTCCAGCTGCTTCCCAGTTTATCCACAGTCCCTCAGAGTAGACAGGTTGAATTTTGAATATAGAAAGAAAAAATTAGTAGAATAAAACATCGTTCTCTAGAAACAGACATGCCTCTGCTTTTCACTTGTGCATAGTCATGTCACTTTTATTTTCATCACTGCTTACCTTTAAGAGGGTGTCTGCATGATACGCCAAACATCTATCACCTCATCCTTGCGATGGTAGTCAGGGGCTTGCATTGCCGGAAGGCAGATGAGGCATTTGAACGTAAGGCAATGTCAGGAGAGCTTCAACTGAAATACAAGAAGCTTAAAAAATGCATCATGATGTTGAACTCCCGATTTCTTTTTGCAGCATTAAAATAGCCGTAGTTCCATCTTGAATGGAAGACTCTGGGTCACTTACAAAAACCAAACAGCTCAGATGGCAGATATTCCCCTCTCCCCCAGCTAGCTGCTGCAAGCCGTTCAGCTGGAAACAGCTGCCCTTAGGACTGGGGTGGGAGAAAGGAGGGCGTACCACATCTTAATTACCTTGACCATAAGCTCGTGTGTTGGCACGGACCCACTGACATCAGTTTGAACTGGGGTGCCAGGCGGTGCGCTGGGGCAGGTGGCGTGCAGTTGCCTGCACCCCTCTGCAGCTTTGACCTCAAGGACGGCAATTTCTTGCGTCCTCTGTGACTGGTGGCAGGAGTTGCCCCCTCTGTTGCTCATGTAGGATCCTCCTTGGATCTAAGTCAGCGCTTTGGCGATGCTGCGGCAGATTGTGCACTGGCAGGAATTTTAGGGAGGCCGGCCCAGGACACGAGGCTGCCGGGGGAGAACTAAATGGATTATTCCGAGAAAAACGCGCATTGTGTCACTCCTTTTTGACTCTCTGTTGATAATTTGTGGAGAGAGAGCTTCAGCTTGGAGGAATTTTCTCACCTTCTGCATGGTGCGGCGTGGCAGAACAGAGGCTAAGGAAAAGACAGTTAAAATGATGAAACTCCTTAATTTATCTAGGGATTTGCTTTCCACGTTTATTTGAAATTATACATGTGTTCATGATTTCATAGTCTGAACAGCTGGAACTAATGTCTTTTCGTAATGTGAATTTGCTTAACTGAAACTCGGTGCACTGCAAGATAGCTGGCTGGTTTGTTTTGAAAACAAGTGTTTCACCTTTAACGTATCTCAGTTAATCTGAATACGGTATGAACTGTTAGCAAGACGCCGTTTCTCTTCTATACATAGAAGCAGCCTTTCTAAATTTCAGATTGCTTTAAGTTTGGACTCTTGATTTAAGACAGATTCGGGACATGGAGAACCTTGCTGAAATACTAATTAACTGGCATTACTTTGAGCAGATTTGTTCACATTTACAGCGTTTCATGACTTCCTGTATTTGATTGAAGTTCTAGCTTTATTTTAGTTTCTTCTTAATTCTTTTAGGGTAATTCAATATGAGGAGCGATAAAATTTATTGTCACCAGGTGAGAAGTACTTAGGCCACAGTCGCAGCTTAACCCTTTGAGATCCAGTGTTGCATTGACTTTTTCCTTGACTTTTAGGTTCCTAGGTACCTATTTTTAGCTTTTAAACAAATTACAGGATACCTGAGATTCTTGGATGCTTTTGAAACCATCTGCATGGAAGCTTCTCAGGAACCCTTTGCTTTTCATGCTGTTAGCGAGTGAATGATTGTGGCACCGTTTTACCTGTTCAGAAACCTGGAGTTCAGCGTTTTAAGGAAACAGTCAGATGAGCTGATTATTTTACCCTGTCATTCTAGTGGGATGCAAGTCCAGTTCAGTCATGACCACTTACCTCCCATGTGCAAGGTTGCTGGTTACAAAACACGTCTACTCTGTAGAAGCTACAATTTTTAAATAGCAAAAGTGTCTTGAGAATTTAAGATTATTTCCACTGAAAGCCAAACCACATGGAAGGGCGAAGTTTAAGGGCCAAGACTTTACTTTTTAAGGCTTGCGACATGGCATGTGTAGTAAAACACAGGCAGAGTTTTCACAGTTAGAGGCAGAAAGCTGGAGAAGGTATTGACTCAGAGAATCTTAACTGCACGTCAGGTTCAGACTGTTAAAGCGGAAAGTGACTGGGTTGAATTAAAGCCAGCCGGATAGTCTTATTGTGTAAAAGTCATCTTTGCTTGCTTACCCTGCTCTTGTAGACTCCGTTTTAAGGGTGTATATGTTGCAGCACATATAACAATGGTATAAATTACTTAGGATTTAATTTTCCAAATAATTCTTTGGGATGTTATCCAGTTTCATACTGTATAACAGTTAATCGGTTTGCAAGATGAGAATCTTGGATAAGCTGCATATGCAGAGCACCATTGTTCACATCAGACTAATGAAGCAGAAACCTTTAATTAGTTAATGTGATGAAAACATTTTTCAGTTCTTTAGACTGTGACTGCACATTCTAGTCTTAAATGAAAGCATAGCCCTGCTTTTTCTTTTTTCCTAAGTGCTTTCATCAGCTCAGATGTTCATTAGCTCTTAAACGTGTTGAAAGAATCTAGTTGTCTTGAACATGCTTTGTACGCCCCTCTATTATTCTTGTTTGTTTGTGGCTTTTTTTTTTTTAAATTAGGTAGTATTGACCCCAGTTGACACACAGCAGTCACAGACCTCTCAGACTTGGGGAAAACCATGCCCCTTGTCTCAAAAAGCATACGGTACCCTTGACCTCAGCATAGGACTGTGTGAGGCAGCAGCTCTCGATACTGTTAAGAAATGTTTCCTATGAGTATATAATGGAGTAGGACTCGAATTCTGAGCAGTGTCCTTGGACTCTACTGTTACTCAAATTAGCTAGTAACTGTAGCCAAAGTAACATTTTCCACCTGGTTGTCTTGTACGGTTTCTTTAATTTTGCATTGGCAATTGATTTGCCACCTAAGCAGAATCACTTTGGATGCCTGCCTTGCTACTGGTTGGATGAAGGAGCCACTTGGGCAGCGGGTGCAGGACTGCTCTGTACTGCGGCAGTGCTTTGTTGCTTGGGGCATGCCGCTGTGGGACCTCGGCCAACGGGGAGATGTCTTGATTAGAGAGGAGAGGAGGTCTCTGTATCTTCCTGTATCTTGCTATTCCCTTGATAGGGAAGAAGAGAAAGAAGCTGTGATTATTAACAAGGTTTAAGTCAAGTCTTAAAACTTTTAGATATGTTCAGGAGGCAAGCACTCAGCTTTTTCGAAAGGGTCTGACCTCACTAATGAGCGTGCACAGTGTGCGTATGCATAGGAGTTGTTCTTCAAAGCCTGGCCAGGCAAATAATCATGTTCAACCTAGACTTCAAAACGTATTTAAACTTAAAAAAAAAAAAAAGTAGTTTCTTTTACCGCCGCACCATAGTCTTTTGAGGGTATGTGTAAAAATCGCCTCAGATAATTGAAACCTACTAGAGATTTCTGCTGGTTTATCTGTCTTGGTCAGAAGCACGGATATACTGTAGGTGGTGTGCTACCAGAAGTATTGAGGGAGGGGGTTGATGTTTTGGTTGGTTTTTTTTACCAAGTAAGCTTGTTCTGAGCGGATTTTGAATCATGGTACTGAAGCAAAGCACAATTTTGTGACAATAGTTGTCTATGGTAGAAGCAAATGCTGTAGTGATGTTCATAGACTCTTAAAGGGCAACTGTGATGGATGCTGTCGGAGGTGCTGTTCCTGAGTTCTATGCAGAAGTACACAGAAGAAAATGTATGGAAGGGTTTTTTAATTGCACGTACAAAAAATTAGGTTTTGCAATCGTGTATAATACTATGTCAGACTTTTTTTCCTGAGTCTGCATTCCTAGTAATGGTGACTGTTAGCTACGTTGCAAATCATAAAATGGATTGCAAATCACAAAACAGGTAATCTGCTCAATGTACGTGCCAAATCCATCAGCTTAAAATAGTAGCAGTTCTGCAAAGGCAATAAAAATCACCCACTAAATTAAATCTTTCTACAGTCCAGTGTTGCTATGAGAATTGCATTCCTAAATGGGTACTTTGAAGTTTTCTAAACTATGAAAATAAATTGTGAATGCCGAATCTCAGCCTTTTTATAAGATGTGAGCCAAGACAATCAGTGCTTGAAGAGCATACAGTTAGTAAAACAAAACTCGGGGGTTTGATCACTTTGGCCCTCAGCGGTGGAAGACTGGGTGGAGACACAGGCAGAACTGGACTTGTTTGCCACATCTCTGAACAAGGCGGCGTTTGTCCATGGCAGCAGATGTGGCCTGGAGCATGACTAGACCGGTGGCTGTTGGTGGATGGCAATTCCAGCGGGCATTGATTAGCGCCCCTTTGATGAGGGGTACTCGAGTGTTGCTAGTGCTGTTGCCACAGAGCTAGGTCTGAGTATTTCTTTGAGTCATCAGCAGCATCCCCGATAAAAGCAGCCTGTCCTCTGGCAGACAGGCCACCCAAAACTAAGCAGCAATAATGAGACCTCACCAGCCTGGGTGCCAGCTAGCCTTGGAGCCATGGGAACCTGACCACGGCGTGCTTCAGAGGCAGGTTCAGCAAATCCGCCTTTGTTCCCAAGTTTCACAAATGCTCTTTTTTGATTCTGTTTCATAATTTCTCAGGTTCTTTGATTGAGGATGTTTGTGTCTCCACTTCAGTAGTTGCTTTTCGTCTCCCAACCCTGAGATGCCTTTCAGTGTCTCCTTCTGTCTGGCATAAAGAGTCTCAATTGCACGGTAGCCGTTGCTCTTCTTGCCTGTTTTGGATTCAGCCATAGATTACTGAAATCAAATATTACGCCTATCGGCTACAGGCTGCTGGGCCTACAGTGCTTTTCAACCCGCAGGAGATACCAAAGATTGGAAGTGGCAACGATGTGACTTTTTCACGATTCTATGGTTGTATAAAGTTTTGCACCTTGCTCTCTTTTTGGCTGGTGGGTGCTGCCAAGATGCCTCATTGCAGTGGCAGTACATTTGAGATGACAAGGAGTTTGTATTCGAGCAACTGGACTTGTCAGTACCAGCATTGTGATGAAGCAGGATGATGACTTGCATCATCAGGACAAGTCCTATAGGAGACAGCAGTAGTCTCAGAAGAATATACTCCTTGGCCTCTTTTGGCTAAGTTGTTGCATTTTAAATTGCAAGAAATGGTTCTTCACAGTTGGATTGACAAGAGGATGAGAAATGTTAACAATCCAGACGCCTCAAGTCCACCTGCCTAGTAGAGATTTGATGTTTACTCAGCGGCAAACCTGCTGAATAGAAACCCCGACTTCTGCAAGACTCCACTTCGGGACTGGATCCACTGAGGATGAGGGTTGCATCTTCCCCTCCTTCTTCACCATGAGAGAGGTTCCTACGTTTCTCCTTAAAACATATCTCAGCTGTCTGTATGTTGAAGAGATGGAGCCTCCAAACAGTCAAAAAGAGCTTGAGAACACCCTGACGGTGGTGAGCGTCGCTGGGTGGATCTGGGTGGTGGTACTCCACAGAGTCAGTGGGAACAGCCATTCTTCCACTGCTTAGATTTCTCAATATTATTATGGTTTCTTTCATCGAACTTAGCTATGTGCTCCCCTGCATTTTAAATGGAAATATATCTCCTTTTATTCTAATTGAAGGATTTCAGTCTGATATTTACTTGCTTGTGAAATGCAAGCATGCTTTGTCAGTACAGCAGATAAAATGTGTACCCTGTGCTTAGATAGGTAGTCTTAGATGTCCTCTGGTCATGCTTCTGCTGCTAGGTCGTACTGAATTCACTCGCGAAGGTGGTAAATTGGTTCACAGGTCCATGGCTGTTTAGAGCAGCCCTAGAATAAATGTGCCTTACAGGGTTATAAAACTGCTTGCACCAAGGAACTTTAGCTCAAAAATTGGGTGTGAGATTGCAGGTGCAACAGATGCAACCAGAAAACTTGCAACTGATGCAACATCATTTTCGTAGCAAGAATTTCTCTCTGTTACTGTGTATCTCCAGACCTAAAGCTTAAGCGTGCTTTATTTGTTGTGGACGTAGAACAATTTCAGTCTAGTTACGGAACAGTACTGCGGTAAAAAAGTTTGTTGCTTGAGGTGTTGGAAAGGCACTGATGGTGTTTGGGAAGAGAGGCGCTCTGTGAAAGGAGAGATGTTGGCACGGGCACGTTACATGGGTCAGGGAGCGGGAGGCCTGCAGGCAGGGTGTAGACTGGAAAATGGATGTCTGCATTTGCTTCTTGCAACTAGCAAGTATAACGGTCTGAATATTTATAATATGGTAGAGGAAGAATATGATCTTGGAAGATCTGTGCGTGTTGGGAATTAGAGTGAGCTGTCAGAGGGGCCATGAAGATCAGCTCCTTATTGTCAGTGGTAAAAAACAGTGATGTTGATAAAATGAAGAGAGGTAGTTGGGAATTGGCTCCACGTTACACCCAAGTTTTAAAACAAACAAGAAAAAAAAAAAGTCATGAGAAGTAAAGATGCAAGACTGTGTAGAGAGACATATTGATGGATTAAGTGTGAGCGCATTCATGGTTATCTTTAGATGGAAGAAGAAATCACAAGTGGAGAATTCTTAGCAGTTTGTAGTTGCTGGACGTAGCTGGGGATTTGAGTTGGAGCAAGTGACAGCCGTGGCATTCGGTAACGCATTGTCAAGATGTAAAGCACAATATTAACAGCTGTCTTCAAACTTTTGTTCCTTGAAAATTTAAAGCTTTTGTAGTTATTTGAAGTATTGAGGCACCCTTAATGTGATACATCACCTATTCCCATGTCATTGTGGCTTCAGCCATAAAATGCTAGTTAATTTTGATTTTTCTCAACAAAAGGCCTGAAGAGAGTGCCTCACATGAAACTGTCACTGCCCCTAAAGATATCTTCAAAGCTGAGGGACAAAAAGAGAGAGAGATGGGATATCTTATTGTATTAGAAATAGCTTTTGTTACTCAACAGTATTTTTCTTCCTTTTTTTTATAGATCCTAATTATCTCATGGCTAATGAACGCATGAACCTGATGAACATGGCGAAACTGAGTATCAAGGGGTTGATTGAATCGGCACTTAATCTGGGCAGGACGCTGGACTCAGACTATGCACCTCTTCAGCAGTTCTTCGTTGTGATGGAACATTGCCTTAAACACGGCTTGAAAGGTAACCTTGCTTGAGAGGAGTCCTCCTGGGCTGTTTGTCATAGCGTAGGGGCAATAAAGAGCAATCTTGTTTTAAAAATCCAGTTTCGTAATCTACAGCGGACTAAAGAGAGGCTGAGCGGGGTCACCGCTGTGATCACAGTTGACTTGACAGGCCACAGGAAGGGAAAAAACCTGCTGAAGGTATAACGCTGCTGGTGAAAAGTTCACAGTTGTTGCAGGTGCTTGCCATTTTTAAAACAGCTTTTCAGATTACTCGAGTATAACTAAGTGATCAGTGATAAAATTAGCTCCTCAGCAAACTTAAGACTCCCTTTCTTTCTGCACTTCCTCATGCTTTAGGGACGCAATGGTCCTCTTGCTGGAAGAGGAACTGCAACGTGGAGGTCCTGTCTCAATAGTTCTATCAAAACTGAGGATGTTGGCTTTGTGCAGCTAATGTCTTGTAAGCTGCTTTCTAAAATAGCAAGCAGAGCATATACTTAACTACGTAATACGGAGTCACAACTAAAATTGCCAAGTACCAGAATACTTCTCTTGATGTGCTGCCCTTGCGTGATAGTAGCTTGAGATGAAAAGCGGAGGATATTAAATGGTCTCTCAGCACCTTTAAGTACATCCTGCGGTGCTTCCTCAGTAGCGCGGAAGAAGGGATTCCTGTGCTGGTTAGGGTAACATCGTGCAAAGGAGAAGTGTTCATATTCTTCAGCTGCTTCGTTAATCCATTCGCCAGTGTCCCTGCTGCTGGTCCTAAGTTTGAAGTTAACAGAGTTCTCGGTCTTCTCACTGCCGCTGTAACGTAGCAGTGAGAACTATGGAAGAAGAAAATGAATTTCCAGCTTGAGTACCTAGGGGTCACTAGAAAGCTTTTCTGAAGGAGGAAAGGATGCACAGAGAAGCCCCTAGCAGCTATGGAGAAGGAGCAGCTTCAACGTGGTGCGGTCCTTTTCCTTGTAATGTGATGGTCAGTGAGAGAAAATCACTGTGCGCACATCAAGTGTAACTTAGGGATAGTGACAGCATCCTAGTAGAAATCTTAACCTCTAGCAGTGAATCTAAGTTGCTGGTTATCCCCGGGTGTTGTTGTTTTGGCATATTGGGGATGTATGGAATGTTTTCTGGCATCTGTCGCAAGCTCCTGTTGCCTTATTTGAATGATACCAGTAATTGCCACCCTCGGGCATAAAAAGTCATCTTTTGTACTTGCCCAGCAGCAGTGCCTGAAGAATCTTTCTGGCGGTTTTTGTCTACTGTGCATTCACTTCTGACCATGTTTGGGAATGTATTTAGTCAGCACGGGCCTAACAAGCTCATTTTATATCTTTTTCTTTTCTAGGCAAAAAGACTTTTCTTGGGCAAAATAAGTCATTTTGGGGACCTCTAGAACTAGTAGAAAAACTTGTTCCTGAAGCTGCAGAAATTACAGCAAGTGTCAAGGATCTCCCAGGCCTGAAGTAAGTAGTGTCTTTTACTGCCCAAGTACATGCGTTTTTTATTGTAATAAGGATCCTAAAGAAGAGAAGGAAGGGCAAACATAACCTTCAGGAATACATCTGCCACCTTCTGCTGATAAAAATGGATCATTACTGGCTTTTATTCTTAACCAAGGAACTGCAGAAGGAGGGGATAGATATATTCTTTCCGTGTTAAGCGCACAGAGTGTTATGGACAATATAGTGCGTTTATTGGAGCACTAAACGAGTGACGACGTGTCTCAGGAACGAGAACAGCCTTTACTGACTCCTTCTGAAGTTAAACTGAAGAGGAAGGGAATTGGAAGGAAGGTGATTACAGGTTAAATAGTTTTGAGGCTGATAGAGGTAGTTTTTCTTTTAAATAAATTCAGGTAAATTTGTACAGTTGGTGTAAAAGGGAGGCTCAGTCACAAAGTTGGAGAAGATAATAGCTTATGTTAAAGAGGGGAGGAAAAAAACCACTTTAAGCTTACATTGCTTTTAAAAATCTCACAGTCATCTCCGACAACACATTCAGGTTTGCTTATTCCATGCTAAAAGGAAACTGTAAGAGGCTTTCAACCTGGGGAATAGGAAAAAAAGGTATAAGGAAGCTTTGGTCTGAGTAGCAGGACTAAGGATTAAAGCTTCTTTGCTGAAAGAAGAGGTGAATAGATTCAACAACAGTTTCTTTTGGGTTAGTATTTAGCGATGTACGTATGGACAAGTGCTTTTACTGGAGATCCGTGCAGGACTCCTCCTGGAACAGCTTACAGGACCAGCGTGGAGTGCCAACAGTGTTGCGCCAGAGCTCCTGTTCCCTTTTTCTGTTGTAAAAGAATATTGAAACATGAAATAAATTGAAATAAAGAACAGTTTTGGAATAAGTTTCTGAACCTCAGCCTTGTGTTCCTACTAACCCTTGAGAAATGTCGTGTCGTGTATTGGTGAGGTCAAGAATGGGGGGTAATGAAGATGACTTTCATGGGCAGTTGCTGCCTATACTAGTTAAGGTTAGAAAATGAAGTGCCCCACGTGCTGTTTGGTATAAGACAGCTGACTGACTGCTGGAGATGGAAAAGAAATTTCTTTCTAATCAGAATACTGCTCAACATGGGGGATTTACACCTTCCTTTGGAGCATCTGGTACTGGCTCCTGGCCAGCATGCCGGGGTAGATGAGCCAGAGCTGTGATGCAGCATATCAGTTGCCGTATTTTTAAAGCTGCGTGCTTTGGATTGCCAGGAGAAACAGAGGGGGAAGGACTGTGACTACAACCCATTGCATCCTGTGAGTGTGTTAATGAGCAAAACAGTTGAAGAGAACAGTACTGAATTTGTGTTTTCAGTTGTCTTTGTGCATTCTCACCCAACTTAACACCTCCCTGAAGGAGTGGTGCTTGGGCATCTGTGCTGAGCTGAAGTATACACATGTTCTTCTGACTTGCCTTATGCAAACCTGATTTTGAATTAGAAGGTGATGTGTTGAAGCAGCTGATCTCTGTCTATGTGGTGGCATCCAGCAGGGGTAAAGTCAGGGAAATATTTGTAGTATAACAACAAATACATAATTAGTTATGAGAGAAGCAGTGATTGCTTAGATAAACTTGTCTGTAACTCTTTGCACTTAAATACCTTGTATTTCCCTGTTTTCATCAGCGCCAGCTCAATCTTTGAGATGCCGAAACTTCAGATGGAAAATGATTATTAAAGCTGTTTGTGAATGTGCATTGCAGTATGTCTGTAACTTTTGTTTCTGGCCTTTGTAGGACACCTGTAGGTAGAGGAAGAGCTTGGCTTCGCCTGGCTCTAATGCAGAAGAAACTTTCAGAATACATGAAAGCCTTGATTAACAGAAAGGATCTTCTCAGGTGAGTGCTGAGCTCGTTCTTGGATTAGGTTAGGTTCACTTCTGCCCTCTTGCAAGATCTTTACCATCTTTTACACCCAAATGGTAAAGTGTGTGTGTACTTTTTTTTGATAAGTAGTAATATTTGTGAAATGCAGAGCTTCCTCTGAGGGATTAAAAATGCTTAGTATTCTTTCTTAATTCAGAATCTGTTATTTCTCAGCTTTTATTGTCTCAAGTATCCATTAGAATAAACACAAATTTTGGTTCCGAAGAGGTGATTTGGGTGAAATATTTGTACAGAGGGGATACAGCATTCTCTGTCTGCAAGATCTTGGCCCTGGATGTATTTCTGACCTTGTCACTTCATTACCATCTGACTTGGAACAAGTCATTTCACTTCTCTCTGCTTCCCGCTGATAAAACAGCAATGATTTTGTAGTTTAATTGAAAGTCCGTAGATTTGAACTACTATGTCTGTGTAAATCAGTAGGATTTCATGAATATGTTGGTGTTTATTTACTCAAACAAGTATGTTTTTGTTGGCTGTCCATGTAAATCCATAGCCGACTTGGGGTTAGAAGGGAGAACTTGGTATTGTCCACTGGAAGATGTGGCGGTGGCTTGTGTTAATAAAAGTACGTAATAGAGTAGTAGAAGTATGCTACTTAAAGAACTCTGATACTAAGCCCCGGTCTTAAATCTGCAACGTGCTGTACCATTACTCAAGAATCGTGCTTACTTTCCATCACCTTTCAACAGTGAGGGACCGGGTCTCCTACTTACTGGGTCTTTGCCTCACCTGAAGACATACTGTGCTAAGGGAGATTTGTTCAGTCAGAGCAGGAGTATGTCGATTGTACAGAGGAGTATGTTTCTGTATGGACTATGTGCCGCTGCCTGGGTTTTTGTTAAGGCTGAGCTTGCATTATATTGTCGTATGAACTAGCAGGGATCCCATGCTAGTTGACTTTTAAAGATGCAACACTTGTCTTCCCTTGCCATGCACCCTGCAGTGAATTTTATGAGCCCAACGCACTGATGATGGAAGAAGAAGGTGCGATCATTGCTGGCCTCCTAGTAGGTTTGAATGTCATCGATGCAAACTTCTGCATGAAAGGAGAAGACCTGGACTCACAGGTACTGGGTATTCAGTTAATGTTTTTTTCTGCTCACTTAAATTGGAAGAATTTTCCATTGTAGAGGACTGTAATCAACTGAGATACAAGTTTGTTATGATATGTAATCGAAGACTAATATAAACTTGTTACTACGATTGTGGTCTTCGGTTAGCTGGCGGCACTGAGATCAGACACTCAAGATTTTGGTTTTCTCTTTGCTGTTACACTTTGCTATGGTCTGCATGCAGGTCACTGTGGAGTGAAATATGTAGTAAATGAAAAAGGAGGCGAAAACGGGGAAGGACTTAGCCAAAATGAGGGGAGAAGTGGACGGAACTATTAATTCACTCACGCTGTGTGATGAGATCATTGTAGCTGTTAGACAAAAGAAAATGAGCCTGTATGCACTTGTGTTCCAGCTTGCATAAGCAGTGTATGTACAGATATGGTGATGGTAATGATTTGTCTTATGTCCTAAGGCTTGCTTGCCAACGTGCTGCTTATCCTCCTATATTTTTGCTTGAAATACGCCATGTTTTCACTAATTTTGGATAGATTACTGGTATAATGAATCCTTGCTATAATACAACATGTACTGATGTTCTAACTGAATGACTCTAAACTTTCACAGCTACGGACAATGTTTAGAAACTAAGTGTTTAATGTAAAATGCAAATTTTTCTTTTCTAGGTTGGAGTTATTGATTTCTCAATGTATTTGAAAGATGGGAACAGCACAAAAGGCAGTGAAGGGTAGGTACACGCACAGTTGTCCTGCTTCTTATCTCTCGGTAACTTGTATTCAAGTATTCCAGGTTGCCCTGCAAGCTGTTACATTTTTAATTAAAAAGCTATTTAGTCTAAATTCAAGACTGAATTGCTTTTCTTTCTCTTTGAATAATATATAAATAACATAATGGAAGTATTGGGAGGGTGCAGGGAAAAGGCAAGTCTCCCAGAAATTCTGTGTGTTCTTCCTCAACTGGCAACTGAAGATAAAAATATTTTAAGCGTGACCCTCTGCTGAGTTAGGTCTGCCATTCTTAAAAGCCTTTTCGGTAAGCAGCTTGGTAGCCTTCCCCGGTTGTATGGCTAGCAGGATAGTAGTTGATTTTTGGCACCATAACATCCTTAGAAAAAAACAATTCTCCAACTGGGAAAGATCGTAACTGCAGTAACAGCCTAAAGTACTTGTGCCAGTATACACAACCGGAGCTGTGCAACATTCGGAGCGGTTGTGGGCACACCGACATACGGGTCAGGTGTTGCGGTTTTCTGAGGTTCTTCAAGAGTACTTCTTCCTTCTAAGGAAGTTCTGCTAGTTTGAATTCAGGTATATACTTAATAGTTATCCCTCAGGATCAGGTGTTTTGATTGCATTTATTTTATCTGTAGTTTCATTTTTAGAACATTCTTTAGTTAAGATTTCCTGCTGGAAGTGCATGCAAAACATGCATTTGTTGAGTTTTCCTTGAATGGATTTTGGTGAGATGGCTCTTGCCCGATATAAATGTAGTGCAAAACCAGTTTTTTTTCTCTTTGAAATACTGCTGTACTTTTTGAAATGTTGTCTGCTGTAATCATTCTCCGTTGTGTGTCACAAAATGCCTGAACATCATCCAGGTAAATGTAGTAGTTGTGGCTTCTGAGAAGTCAGGGGACGGTGACTGATTGTAAAGGCAGAGCCTGCAGCTTGGCTTTGCTATTTCATATGCATCACGTAGACTCATTGAGACCTCGGGTGTTGGTACGCTGGATGTGCAGGCTGTATCACCACATTTCCTCTTAGACCTTTAATGGTGTCTCTTAGTTCTTTGAATCCAAATGGCTGAGCTGAATGGTATTTCTTTTTTCCAGAGATGGTCAGATAACTGCTATTTTGGACCAGAAGAACTATGTAGAGGAACTCAATAGACATTTAAGGTAAGACATGATTTATTTATTCTTTATGATATAGTATAGCAAAACAGAAAAAATGGCTGTTAAAAAAGAAGGAATTACTGTAGGTTTGGTTTTTTTTTCTCTTCAACAGTGCTACAGTAAACAACCTACAGGCCAAGGTGGATGCCTTAGAAAAATCCAACACTAAACTGACTGAAGAGGTAAGTGTAACAGAAAATCACCTGACATTTTGGCCTTTTGGAATCGGGCATTCAAAAGGTAAGGGAGGAGTTATTTTCAGATTGCTGTTATATGTAGTGAGGAGTGCTTAACGATGGAACTGGAATAACTGACCTGCCAAGGAATTACACTGGCTGTTGCTACTAACTAAGCATGAGGTGGAAACGCAACCGAATGTTTATGTTAAAAGCAAAAGCTGCTGAATACACTTTATCCCTCTGAAGTCTTCGAGTGCTTTCTGATTTTTGGAAAATGCCTTAGACTAAATTGTATGGTGAGTGTGGTTTCGAATGCCGTACAGCTGATGTAGGTTACGAGATGTCCAGACATGACAAATTTTTAGATGTCTGTTTATTTTGACAGGTGCAGAAGTTTACTACAGTGTAAAGACAGTAGTTGAAATGTTTTGATAACTGTTTCTCTAGCCTGCCACAATTTGCAAGAAATAAAGGAAAATTATCATTATAGATAAGATATTGTTCAGTCTGAGCGTGAGAAATGGTTGGTACGTGCGTCATAGGTGTAACCTGTGTTTTCAAATTGGTCTTGCAGTTCATTAGTAATGGCATAAACGTAATAAAATCTTTTGGGGTCAGTTCCCTGAGAAATGGGTGACAGTAGGTCCCATCCTAATGGTTTTACAGTATCTCTGTCCGCATGTCACTTAGCTCAGCAGAATGATTTTGACTGGGATGTCTCAGTGCTCTTGCAGTACAAATATGAAATAGAAATTCTTTTTTGCTTGTTCACCCTCATTAAAGGAGGTCTGTGTGTCTGGTTATTGAACATTTACTCTAATGAATGTATTCCAAATGAGAAGAAGCTTTACCGATGGAAATAAGTGTATCCACTCTTGCAAATAAGGAGTAAGAAATGTTTTTTACAGTTAATTTTTTTTTTTTTTTATTTTAAAAAGGTGGTCTGCAGTAGAGGCTGCCTTTCTCAGTGCTACTATAATAAGTGGCTTTTGATTTGTTACCTGCAGAGTATGAGTGCTGTGCCCATTAGGCATGGTACCCGTGAGATCAATTGCAATGTTGACTGCAGTATTTTTTGATTCTTAACAATTTACTTGCTTGTATCTTAGTGAGGTCTGCATGCTGTTCAAAGTAAGAATTTAAGTGACACTGGAACACGCTGTGCAAACCAGGGCTATTTGCAGGGTGTAGTTAATGAACTGTGTCACACGTCACATCAAGTTGTGTACTTGGCTTGAGCTGTACCAAAGACTCGCACTTTTATCAGGGTAATTTCTATTTGGGTTTGTCACTTAACAACATAGCTGATCTCCTGGAATGTCAGTGAGCTTTTCTTGTGTGCAAGGCTTACGTAAGTTATGATTTAGAAAGCCAGAAGGAGTTTTCTCAAGTTATTTTGGCCTTTGACCATACACTCAAAGTAATCTGTTAGTCTGCGGTGACGTCTTCATTGGGAATTCCTCTGAGGCAGATGTCCCATCTCGTAAGGGTGGTGTGTGCTACTGATCCTCTGTTTCCAGCCAAATCTTCCTTCTCTGATGAGGTTCTCATCGTGCTTCTCCTGCCCAAATGCTTGAGCATCGTACATCTCAGATGCTCTACTTAGCAGCGTACCCAAACTACTGAAGCTTTAGCAAACCCACGCAAATATTTCTTCTCTGGTAATAGATTTCAGTTGCTAGAAGTCAACAGAACTTAGATGCGATGTGCTCACATTTTTCCTTTTTCTTATCTTTGGCAAGGCAAGGGGAATGGAGTGAGGATTTCTGTTGAGTTGCGCTAACCACATTACACCGAGTCTAGCAGGTGTAGAAATGTGTCTAGAGAGGGAAAAAAAAAAAAGCCAAGTATGTTTTTGACATGTTATTGTTGTTCTCTTTTGTTCTCTCACAGCTTGCGGTTGCAAACAACAGGATTATTACACTGCAAGAAGAGATGGAACGGGTTAAAGAAGAAAGTTCTTACATCTTAGAGTCCAATCGTAAGGTTGGTGTGTGTGTGTGTGTGCGTGAATGATTACTGAACCTTTTTGGGCAGTCCCAGCCCAAATTCAACCGAGAAGTCGGTGTTTGGAAGAGACTTTATTTCCTTATGTATCACTCAAAAACTGCAATAGAGCAGAGCGACTATAGGTGGGTCCTCCGCAGAGGGTGGCAGATGGACCCTAGCCACAGTAAATCCTGCCTGGCCGTAGCTGATTAAGCTGTGAGCGTGCGCAGAGCCGGGAGCTAACACAGCATGTTCCTGGCTTGCTGGGCGGAGGTGTCAGAAGGGACGGGAGGAAGGACGATTTACTGAGGGGGTGGCAGAAAAATTCGGAAGTAGGAGTTCTGCTTTTTTGGCCTGAAATGCTACCCTTTTTGGAAATCAAGGGGCAGGATCTATAATCTTTTTTTGTTGATTTATTGAAAGTGCTAGTAACTATGGCAGAATCCGTTTTTAGTTTTAAAACCAATAAGATCTTTTTCTGAGGTTTTGTAACCGTACTTAGTATCTTGTGAAAGTTCTGAAAATGGACAGTCTGTGCATTTAATTCATATCCACTGAAGCGCGCTGAGCACCTTGGGGAGCCCGGGAAATAGTCATTGCACATGGAAGCTGCATGCTGCGTTAACTGAATGGAGCTCTGAGTTACGATAGATGCAGAATTTGTTTTCGAAGTGGTGGGAAAAGCAAATGATCAGCAAATGTGAGGGTTAGTAGTATTTAATGACAAGCTAATTGGGTGTCTTCATTAACTTAGGTCACTAAAGACAGAACTGCTGATGGACATGCACTGACTGAGGCACGAAAACAGTTAAAGGAGGAGACTCAGCTGCGGCTGGTGAGGACTGTGTGAGCTTGGAGCTCACTACAAATGGCTTTTTCATGTAATAACTCCACGTCAGACAATGACTTTTGAAAATGTTTGGCTGGGGGATTTTTTTCATTCTTGCCTGCCTGCTTCAGCCTGATCCGAGACAGTCTTGTCAGAAGCGATGTAACTTTTGTGGCTCTGTTGAGCGGTTTGAGGTCTGTTTCTCAAAATGAGCAGTGCACTTGCATTTCTAGGTCTGACATGTCCCCCTTGCAGATAAGGCTATTGCCACTATCTGAACCGTTACTCAATATAGTGTGTTCAGCTGGTGGGGAGGAAAATGCCTGAGCAGAATGTTTTCAGGAAATAAAAAGTCTGCCAGCTTTTCACTAGTCCCCTCCATCAGAAAGATGGGCTGATATAGTACTTGCTGACTCTTTGCTGGTAATGCTGTTTACCTTGCTTTAATATTGGACTGAAAATGTGCATTTGTTGTCCTTAATTCTTTGATGTGTCGGATCTGTAACTGTGACGCTGTGGCAATGCAGCATGCTTCTAGGCAGTGACTGCACTGGCAGGAGCGCCGGTTAAGGGTGGTTATCTCACGGATGGTGAGGAAAGCTGGCTGGTAATGCTGACTGATCCGTATGTTCCAGGATGTGGAGAAAGAGCTGGAGGTGCAGATTGGGATGCGACAGGAGATGGAGCTAGCCATGAAGATGCTGGAGAAAGACGTTTGCGAGAAGCAAGATGCGCTGGTGGCACTCAGACAGCAACTGGATGACCTCAGGGCCCTAAAGCATGAACTGTCTTTCAAGCTGCAGGTAGGGAAATAATTAAATCGAATGCAGTGAATTCCAAATAAAAACGATAGCTCTTGTACTCCCCCCCCATCTGTTTAAAAGGTGCCAGGTGTGGAAGGGTTAAAGGCTTTATAGCAGGCTTCTGTCTTGCTGCAAGAAGGCTGTAGTACTTGAACAATTGAATGTGGTGGAGTTTGAAGGAAAATGCATTTTCTTCTGAGGAAAGACTCATGATGATCCAGAAATGTGTGTCTGTGACCAGGGAAAGCACCTTCTGTGTTTTTGTGCTATAAAAACTGAGCCACGGTAGCTTCTGTTCCAGCACAATCTAGTATTTGAAGGTGTATGGTGTAATTACATACATTGCTGTGTGATGACAAGCAGACTCTTAAGACAAAGAGCAACACAAAATGCTCAGAAAGAAATCCTAAAATAAACATTAGAACAGGAAGGAGTGGCTTCTGCTCTCCTTGAGCCAATTATTCTGTGCAAAACAGTCGAATGATATTAGCATGTACTGCATTAATAATATGTACTATACAGGAAGCTTCACTGATTATGGTATTGCCCTTTTGTGGGGTCCAGATGCAGCCTACACCTGTATGGCAAGGTGTTTGTCCTTGCATTATTGACCTGGCGTTTGCTTTTTGAGCACCTTCTCCTGCCTCTGTGACTTCTGCCCCTTTCGTTTCATGTGCCACATGATTTATCGTGGCTTATTTTGGTTGTACTTCTACTTACAAAAAACCACGATGCTACTTTTCCAGAGTTCAGACATGGGAGTGAAACAGAAGAGTGAATTAAACAGCCGCTTGGAAGAAAAAACAAATCAGATGGCTGCCACCATCAAACAGCTTGAACAAAGGTAAAAAATGAAACTTTTATGATTATAAAATCCGACGTGTGTTCTAGTGGTAGTGTCCCACTGACCCTGAGTGGACCAGGCGAGAGTCCGAGTGCTGTGCTTAGCCACTGCTCAATAGACCTACGTGAGGAGAACTATAATTTTGTGAGATGCTGTTAGGAGAAGTCTTTTGCATGCTCAGGAGGGCTTCCGTTAGAAAAGAATATACTACTAAACCAGTAATTAACGTAGCAGCTTTGTTTATCTATGTCAGCTGCACTTTTGTATGCTATCCAGTCATTACAAGTCAATTACTATCTCTGACAGCACTGACAAAAAATTGTAAATATCAACTTGGAGAAGTGCTTGACTGTTAATGGCAGTATTACAGTGGGAGCAGGAAGGAGAAGCGTGCCGCAGAAGCCAGGCTCGCAGGTGCTTGGTTATTCCAGATTTCTCTGGTACTGTTTTTAGAAAAATAGCCCAAATTTGAACCATTCTCATTATGAACAGCCTTGTACTTTCTGAGGGAGGTGAGCTTGAAAAAAATCCTCACGTGAAAGTACATGGAGGAAGATGAGAGGGCAGCCTGGCCGTCGCTGGAAGTTGTTAAAGATAGCCCATAGGTATAATATCCATTTGGACTGGCACAAGTTCCATCCTAGCGGCCGTGATGCTCTCGTGTTACTAACTTGCACGAAATTAGGGCGGCCTCAGCGTCGAAGTCAGATTGATTTGAGAAGGAGCAGTGCTCCTTTTTCCCTTTTGTCTTGTTCTCGACGCCGGGCCTTGCGGTGGTTTGGCCAAAGGTTCGGAACTTGAGTCTCTGCGAATTGCCTTGACTGTCATGCTAGCGCCGAGAAAATCAGGGGAAAGCATAGCTCTCAGCAACACGTATCATCTGGGACTTATTTAATGAGTAGGGCGTTGCACTAAATTAACCCTCTCATTTTAGGGTTTATATTGTGAATGGTTCTTTATAAAACAAGTCATTTTGTTTGTGGAAAATTTGTATTTTAAAACATTTTATGATATCTACTCGGCTAATTGATTTGCTCTTTTTCTCTTGCTGTTTTTGTTTTTCCGTTTTCTCATCCTCCTCATTCTGACTTACTTACGCAGTGAAAAGGATTTGGTGAAACAGGCAAAAACCTTAAGTAGTGCAGCAAACAAACTGATCCAGAAGCATCATTAGACATTTTTGTCTGGTCACCTCACAGCTCTGACATCAGAACTCATTTATAGGAGAGAACTTGAGAATTGCTAAAAGCAACTGTTAAAATGTTAATTGTCACCTAAAGTTGATTTGGAATTTGCTGAATTTTTAAAATCAGTGAGTTTTTCTTAAGAGATTTAGAGTCGGGTATAAAAATCCCTAATTTTGCCATTTAAACTGTGTTAAAGTACCAATGAGTTGGCCAATAAACACACCAGAAAAGCATAAGGAATGGGAGATATGTGGCTCTGTACATCCCGGTGATGCATACCGTATACAGCAGCACAAGTCTTCGACATTTATGGATGCTAGGTGCGTTGGTCAAGCCAACATCAGATTGGCCAGCTCTGGAAAGTCAACTAGTTTTCTGTGTTACCCTTTTTGTGAAGTAGACAAAAAAATGCATCCCTGGAAGTTGTTGAAAGTAGTTGTGTGCGTACCCCAAGCTGTTACCCATTCACTTCTGTTCTGTGGGTTCAGCCCCAAGTCCAAGACAAACGGGCGCAACTCGATAGCTCATCACCGTGAAGACCAGCCCTCTTGTAACCGAGACTGCTTGCAACGATTTTGCCTTAGTGACTTGGTGGGAGGGGGGGCTTATGACTTATCCTTATTCCTTTAAACTTCATGTGTCCAGAATTAGTAGCTAGGTGTCTTAGAGTAACACGATAGAGTGGTAAGTTCAGTGGAAACCTCCTTATCTTTGCATTGCCTTCTACCTCTGCCATGAATTCCTCTAGACATACGTTGCGGTTCTTCCCGACCGAAGGAAGCTGAGGAGAGGTGTTTTGGAAGGTCTCTCCTCTTCCTAGAAAGGGAAGTTACACATTGTACAAAAAAATAATCTGATCTTTATACTCTAGTGTTTAAAAGAAACAAAAACAAAATTTAAAAAAGGAAGAAAGGAACAAAATGTGCAGTGGTGGGGAGTGGAAATGGTAATTTGGTACTTGACCATTCCTTGTCTGAGTAGTTAGTGGTTTAAAAGGAAGAGTTGCCTTTTACTATTACACTTCTTTCATTTGCTTCTGAGTTTCTGTTGCTCAATACGAATGGAATTTGCTAATGAAAGAACACCTAAAGCTTGGAAACAGCTCTCAATAGGAAAAATAATTGCCAATTTAACACCCCAGTGCAAAACTTTACGTAACTGTACCTTGGACTATTATAAACTAATATCCTTTTCCCTGTGGCTGCAGAAGGTCACCGTGCTGGCCTGTCACGGGCCTTAGGTTATAAGTGCTCCTAGAGATTTTTTTTTTTTTTTCTTTCAAGAAGATCACATTTGGGGGTTTTCTGTGTTGAATAAGGGTATTTTTGCTCTGGTGAGATGCCTGTAAAAATTCTTTGGTGCCAGTTCTCCCTTTGTCCTGTGGGACAGTGCTCCTTGGGGCAGTGGGTGGCAAATGTGACTGAAGCGCAACTGGGGAAAGAACACCTATTGATTCTCACTAGGTACGTTTAAAAATGTGTGAGGCTCAGCCTAGTCCTCCTGTACGCAAGCGTGTACCGCTGCTTAGCTTGTTTAATGGACTCCCGCACACAAGCAGACTTGGAGACACGTTTTAGATCTCTACGCCATGCCCAAGTCGCATGCTTGAAAGTATAAACTTAACCTGCAGTAACCTTTTACTAGAAACTCATTTTAACTACCTGGAGAAAAAAAAAATAATAATAAAAAGGTGGAAGCTTTCGTCAAGGTATCCAAATAGCTAGTTAGAACAGTCAACTCCCCTGCCCCTCCCCAGACTACTTCTGTAGAAATAGGGGTTTGGGCTGGTTTTGCTTGCTGTCGCAGTAACAACATAAGAGAGAATTAAGGATCTGGCCATTTCTGATGTCAGGCCCGAAGTGGAAATGCTTTGGTGTACTAATGCCTGGGCTCTTGAGCCAATGTGTCGATCCATGGAAGAGACCAGGAAAATGCACTAAGTCTCAGTACAGTAGCTAACCTATGTTGCAAGTTCCAGTTACATGTGTAAAGCTCAAATGTAACGTACATTAAAATCAAATTTGACTTAAAATTCTGTGTACTTGAGGTTTGCTTTGAATCTGGATAAAAGTGATGTTTTATGTTTTTCATCTAATGGCTGTAAACTGTAGTAATAGAATAAAAACTATTGAAAATCAGAGCTTCTGCCTGGTTCACCTACATTTTGCTTTTCTTTAAAATATTTTCCTCCTTTCCATTGTTTTTACCATTGCTTTTTTTAGCTTTACCTTTTCACTGGGTTTTTTATTTGTTGGTCAAACTCGGTCTTCCTCCCCACCATGGCTTTTGTTTTTTATCACAAGTTCATGTGGCTCAAATCCAGATTGCGACAGGCAGAGAAGGACCGTCAGTTGGCCCAGCAGGACAACCGTCTCTTCAAGCAGGAGTTTGGGGACAAAATCAACAGCCTCCAGCTAGAAGTGGAAGAGCTCTCCAGGCAGCGGTGAAGAGATCCTTTTCTAATCTACTTTCTGGGCTGTTCTTACTGTGTCTAGTAGAAAGCAGGCAGGGCGATTGCAAAAGGGAAGTAGGGGTTGGAGGTGGAGAGAGGCAAGTGGCATTTTAGATGCCAGGCGGGTGAAATCCTTTGCGAGATGGCAAATCTTTTAACGTGTGTGTCTTCAAAATTACAACTTGAGAAATCGGATTGGAAGAAAATGCAAAAGAACTACATGGTCAGCAGAAACCACCAGCAAAAGTACAAAGCTTATGTGGCGGTGGAATATCAGAAGCGGGTTGTAGAACATCTCTTGGGTGGAAATGAAACGTCAGGATATTTTTCTGAACACGGAAATGTCCATGGGGGCTTTCCGCACTGCGGTTAGATTTGTTGGGCATCTGCTGATAACCATCGCTTTCGAAAACCTACAGCGCTAGCGATGCAGGACAGAGATCACCACAAGCTGCAAAACCTGTTTGGGATGCTCGGTAGATCCTCAGTCTGCACTGAGGTCGCTTTCCAGGTTAGCCTGCTCTAGGGAATGAGAGTTAGCCAGATGTGCGCTTCAAAGCACGGTCGGGTCTCTGACGGCAACGTAGACCTCTCCAAAGTCTAGCGCTGCATCAGACTTTCCACTGTAATAGCATAATTTGGAGTCTAAAGCTAACACTAAAAGCAAACAATTTGCTGCTCGTCAGCAGGGATGTAGCAGCTACCTCTTGGCCTAGAGCTAACACTGAAGAGTTTGGGGCAAGGGAAGCGATCCAGGTTGTCAGTCTGACAAACAGTGCTGTGATTTTATCTTTTTTTTTCCAGTTGAAACTGGTCTCAGTTTTGCTGGGAGGCAACCAAAAAGGTGGAAACCAAATGTAGAGAACTTGGCGAGAGCTATCATATTTTCCCCTGCCGTGTCATCAGTTTACCAGTATAAGGAGAACAGAGAAATGCTCGTACCTTAAAATAGAAGAGCATCTCTCCTTCTGCAGCCATGACGCATCTTCTGGTTGTTGCAAGGTCACTGGAATGAATTGTGTGGAAGCGTTGCTGGATACTTCTTTTTTTTTTTTTTTTTTGTCCCCTCCTTCCCAACTGGCACAGCTTTTTGTTTCCTTTTTCAAACAGTTACAGAGGGTACCCACAAAGCCAGCAAATGGCTTTTATCGGAAATTCGTACGAGGTCCTGGGTGTGCATGGGTGAGCTTAGTGTTCTTGGGCGTAAATGGGGAATGTATTTTCTCTGCATATGCACCTTACACTGAGTCAGTTTAGCTTAGTGTAGCTACCTGGGGAGGACATTTGCAAATTGGTCTTTTTTTGCATCAGTTGGACTTCTTGTGATTCCTTCCTCGCTCAAGCGAAATCAAGATGACAGTATGAAAATGATTGAGCCTCCTTTACCGGGAGGCTGTACTGCTTTATTTAACTGAATTTCTAAAGCAGTGAGTTATTGGAGGGTGCTGCAGTGGATGCTGTGTAGTCTGGCTTGAATTACATTCCTTTAAGAGGAAATGAGGCTTTTTGTGTTTGTGGTGGTGGTGTTTTTAAATCAAGTTTATAAACCAGAATTTCCTCGGGTTTGTTTTTAAATGCCAACATTGGCGAGGATTCATTTCTGGATCTAAGTCTCCACCAGCTTTACTCACTTCAGTTAGGCTATGTCTTTAATGATGCTGTAGTCGTAACGAGTTACGTATGGAGGCTAACGAGGGTACTAATGGACAATGGTGGTTTTAATAGCCATGAGGATTCTGAATGTTTTATAGTACAAGTCTTGCCACTACTTGTACCAGCAGATACTCAGTTTCTAGGCTTTGATTTTGGTGCAGGGGTCGTTCCCTACAGCAGCTACTGTATTTTACTTGTAAGGATTTCAGAAAACGGGGTTTCTGGCGCTTCAGTCCCTGGTGGTCCGTGTGCTCCAAGAGCTTTGTTGCTGTTTCACGCAGGCAGGCTGCAGTCGTGGAGGCATTGAGCTTTCTGGTGGCCCAAGTAAAGGCTCTGTGATCCACAGCTAGATTTAGAGTTCTGCTTCTCTTCAGCCTGCTTCGGGCTGTGTCAGGGACCTCAGATGTGCTTGTTTATCTGTCCTTGACCCGCTGATCACTTGTCCTCCCGAATATGAATGTGCTGCCCTCAGCCATGTCTTTGTTCCCTGCGGCTCGATGCACCGCAGCAGGGGACTGACACAAAAGCCTCGGCTGCAGTACCAGTGCAGATCAGTGGCCCGACTGTTTAGCAGTCTTGAGGGAGCACGTGCCATCCCTTCGTTACAGGTTAGGCTAGACCAGGCGGTGGATCGCGGTCCGTAAAACAGCGTATGCATCCTGTTCTCAGCCCACTGGGCTTGCCTCTCCTATTCAGGCCCGTGTACCGACGGGCTCGTATCCTGTTGCTCAGCCAACTTGTAGTAGCAGAGCAGGCTACAGAGTACTCCCGGTGAGGAGCCCTCAGCCTGAGCCCTCGGCTGCTCCACGAGGACCAAGCCCCGCTTTCAGGTGAGGCGTCAGAAGAATTGCCGCAGCTCTCGGGGAGGAACAGTCCATCCGTCCTGTGTGGATGGCTTTGAGAAATGGTCACGGATGTTGGCTTTGGTTTCAGAGCCTGTCCTGTAGCAGCTGATGTGCTGAAGAATGTCTTTGAACAGGGCACTGATCAACAGTTCTGTAATAGATGGATAACTAAGTAATTTTTTTAAGGACTTGCAGACGTAGTCAACAGGTTTATTTCCTGCAAAATTGTGCTAGAATTAGATGAAGAACTTCTAGATTTTCCATCCTGGCACACAGTGGCTTAATGCACTGCGAGACAACTCTTTATTCAAAGAGGCAATTTTCAGCTCTTGAGTCGGGGTTCAGTTGCTTTAGTGTAAAGAGCGGGTTAAATAGTTCATTAGCTCTCAACATGGAGTGTTGCAAAACCATAGCCTTTATTCACGATTCCACCTCGATACTCTAGGAGCCACCTTGAACTAGAACTGAAGCGGGAAAGAGACAGATGGTCACACAGTCACCAACGCAGCCAAGAAAACAAAAAAGGCGCAAAGAATTGGCTAAGACAGGTAATACGACTTTTATTCTTCTTGGCTTGTATTTGAAGTATAGTTGCATTTTGCTCGTTTGCTTTTCCTGAGCTTTATTAGGCAATAAATAGGTATTGTTAATATGCCACAACAAAATGAGCTTTGGAATGTTTTTTTACACACACTAAATAGGTGGTTTATTGAGTTGAGCCTCACAAAAATATTGCAAGCGTTAATGCTTCATTGCAGAACACTGGTTTCCTCTTCCAAGCTGGGTACCCGACGAAATCTTGGGCAGTGATTGTGGGTTTCCTTCACTAGTTTAATGAAACCAAGTGTAATACAGCAGGAGAGATGCTGTGCACATTACATCTTCTGAAAAGCAAACTTGCTCGTTGTTATTTTTTGCATCGCGATAAGGGAAATTCTCCCGAAAGAGGTAAATAGTAAAACTTGGAAGATAAAATTACCTCTTGAGGGCATCGCACATCACTTTCAGTGTTCTTTTAGTGCTGCGCATTAGCGAAGTCAGTGGTTTTTAAAGCAAAGCACAGTGTTCATCTCAAGAGTAAAACTCATAGTCCCCAGTGAAACTCCCTTTTTAGCAGTACATTTGCCTTTGCAAGTGAAAACCTGCTCCGCAGCTTTTTCTGTAAGTTTCTACAGGCTCTTTTGCTGGGAACTGGCAGTAAAAGGGTTATTTTGGAGAACAAAACTTGTAACTAAGAGAACTGTAAAGTAAGAGGTTGCAATTCTCACGTGTGCTGCCGCACTTGAGAGTTGCCTTCGCTGGGCTCCCCGGGCTGCTTGAACGATTCATTTTTTTCTTTTTTCAACCAATATTACACACGATTTCAGTGAAGTTATTTACGCGTCATGAGTCATTTATCAAAAAGTCATGTTTGCTGTAGCAGAACAGCTATAATTCAGTAGAAGGAATAGGGAACTAAGTGCCATGCAGTTGGCCAGTAAAAATGAAAACAAGAAACCCCCAAACCCAAAACTGGGTGGTCTGATCTTTAAAGCAAAATTGGTTAGCTCTCTGGAAGGCAGAACAGCTGCTTTTCTGTGCTGCTTAGCTGACAGCCAGCCACTGGGTTTGAGAGCGGGTTACTGCGGGGGGTTATCCTCCTTGACTCAGTAGGCGAGCGCTGTAGCACGAGTGGGCCGACGTGCAAAAAAGCGATACCAGAACGGACTTCTCTTTTTGCCACAAAACTGGTAGGTGGTGCTTGATCCGGTGGAAGTTTGCATTTGCAGGAATTGAAGAGCTCCACTGAGATGGTAGTCACAACTTGAGAGCAACGCATGCGCGGGTGGTTCTGCCAGCACTCGGCATGCAGGCCGGCGGCTGGTTTTTGACAGTCGTGTTTCAGTGTGGCGTTCCATAGAGATAGGGCTCGGGCTGTGACCCAGGTCTTAGCTGGGGAAGAGGGGAGGATTTGTCTTGCTGATGAGTCTTTAAAAAGCCTATTCAGCCCGTCTACCTTTTCAGCCTCTGCTGTTAAAATAAGAAATGGTGACTGAAGTTTCTCGTACCTTCTAGTAAAAGGAGGTCATTGGACATGTTTAAGAGTCCATCTCTAAAATGGGAAGTCAACTTTTTGTTTACGGCAAAAGGAAAGCATGTAGAGCTGCTCCTGGGGTGGATCGGTGTTTGGATGCTTTCGCGTGTCCAAATACACCTCTGTGCCAAGAAGGGGCAGACCGGTATTCCTGACAGAGCAATGTAAAGTCTCCCTTTGCAGTGTGGCAGGGGTGAAGCTGGAGTCTTCATATAGTTCAGCTGATGGGTAAATGTTTCTTTTTGGCAGGACGGGAAGCTCAAAATCCAGGAAGAAAACACTAAACTGAAACAGCCACTAAGAGAGGAGAACAGTGTCCTGCCACACAAGTATGGAAGAAAAGAAATCTCGTTTTTGCCTTCTTATTCTAAGTCCTGCTTCCCCGTCTCTGATTTCTTTGCTGATGGGAAGTTTGGAATAGTGCAACTTCCTTTCTAAGGAAGATTTTTCAACCTTACGCCCTTTGTTGAGGTCTCCCTGCTGCTTCTTCATAGCTCTCAAAGGGAAGAAGGAGGTTCTACTGCTTGCCATCAGCGTTTCTGGATCTGAAAAGCTCTCTCTCTCTCTGTCCCACTTACCTTTGAATTAGTTTCTATATAAATCTGCTGTTTACTAATTTTTCTTACTTAATGAACCTTCATAAGCCAAATGCTGCAGAGACCTGGACCTTTGGTACTCGAGTCCACAGAAGGTATCTTTGTTGGTGAGGGAAAGGAGAAGGGTTGGTGGATCGATGGCATTTGGAGCTAATAACCAGTGGCTTCTGGGCAAGAACAGAAGCTGTTGGAGAAAGAGAACTTGAAGTAATATATCAAGGAGATGGTTGTATAAAAATGTTGTTCAGGTAGCATGTTTCTAAACTGAGTATTACAGAGGAGGATTCTTGCTGTAGGATTAATTTAGTATTTGAAAGTTAAGTTTCAGATTTGGTTTTAAATGTGAAAAGATGTTTCAAAAGCCACAGGGAACAGCTCTGTAATGAGGACTTTGCTCGGAGATGGTAACAGCCTCTTTGAAGTACCCTGAATGTCAGTGAAAAAACGCAGTGCTCTGACACAGTGCGCTGAATGCCAATATAAAGTTAATCAGAAAAGTATTGTCTTAAAAATAGCATAAGCTCAATTCAAATCTACTTTAGCAGATATTAAAAACCTTCCAGGCCTTAGATGCTTTTTACCCCCGTTTCACCTTGAGTGTTTAAGCAGTGTGAGCGTCAGGCTGCCGATTTATCTGGAAGGCCTCAAAACACATCATCGCTGCCTGCTCACAGACGTTGTAGGGGATCAAACGTTTTGCAGTAATATGTTTAAAGCTAGTTTTAAACTGTGTTTGTACCATATAAACAGTCTTTTCTGTGTTCGTGCTCCCTTTCTTCTGCTCTTCTGAAGGTGTTTTGCAAGTTTTTCTCCTGCTCTTCCCATTTAGCTGGGAGTGCTGCATGTCTAAACAGCACCAGTCACATACTGCCTCTTCGCTTCGCTGTTTGACGAAGCTTATGAACGCCTCATCTCTCACGCCAGCAAACTTGGCAGTGTGGTTTTGAAGAAACAAAACCAAAAATCTGTATGGCTAGGATTTTAAAAACAGGATGAGGGAATTCTCTGATGTCCAGATGTTTTTCTTAAATGTAGCGGTGACTGAAGTGCCAGCTCCAAGTGACAATGTTCTTCTCTTGTAGGTTACCGAGCGGCACACAGGAAGAGCAGGTTGGTGATTCTTTTTCTTGCGTTGAAATACTGAAGGGCAAGGGTACTGAGGGAGCTCCTGGGTTGCTGCAGCATCTTCCCTGCCCGAATACCCTGAAGTTTGTCCTTCAGGTTTTGCCTTGGTGAGGATTTGTCCGTAGAGTCCGTAACAGCGATCGTTCCCTAGCGGAAAAGTGCTGCTTATCTCATTAGAAAGGCTTTTAGTTGGCAGTGCTGCGCCTCCGTGAATTCATTTTGCCTCTTCAGCACAATCGTGTAGTTTTTTAAACTAATATTAACCCCTTTTATTATTCCTTTGCCCCATGCCTTTCCTGGGTTGGTGTGCCTAAAATGACCAACGAAAGCATAATACAATTTCGTGTTTGTGAAAATGGCGGTGTTTAACCTCCTTGGTCTGGGCTAGGGTTTTGCCAGTTGCTCTCTAGGCTAGAGGGAAGGGGTGTTTTGGTCGGTTGGTTTGTTTTTTGTTTTTTTTTTCCATGTATGTGAAATTGGCCAGAATCCGTTCTTTCTCCCCCGGGTGCCTGGCAAAGCACGGCTAGACCCCTAACTGTCAAAGGGATGCTGCAACACTTGTGTTGTGTCCTGTCTACAGGGAATTTCTGCATCCATCAGCTCTTTTTCATGGTGAAAAAGATGTTTAGTTCCCACCTCGTTGCTGGGCCAGCAGCCTTGATCTCAGCCTGAAAATCGAGCTGCGTGGTCCTCGGTTCACGCAGCCGTGCTGCGCTTCCCCATCTGCCCTGTGGTGTAGCCAGTGCAACTGTACATCATCCTGCAAATGCACGGTGGTCAGCGTGGCTGCACGGTGTGCTGTCAATAGAGAGGGGTTAAAAGCACAAGCATGTGAAATCTTCCTCCGCACCTTGTAAGGTGCGGATCAGCCGTGGAGCTCTAATACAGGTGCCACGTGAAGAAGCGTGTAAAGCAGAATGTCTTGGTTTTCACTTGGGGTGACAGGAACAGCTGTCGGGACCTGGAAACGCCGAGATCTGCCAGCTCTGCCAGGAAGAAAGCAGCCGAAGCAAAAGAAAGGTAACTCCGAGGACTTGTGTTGTCATCTCCGTCATCTGGCGAATGTGCGTTTCCTCCGATTTTCATTTTTGAGTAGCACAGACTTCCTACTGGTGACTTGGGACAAAGAAATGAGCCCTTTTCTGAAGTCTGCTTTACCCTTAAAGTAAACTTGTTAAACAGTGGTCGCTTGAGGTTCCCCTCTCTGCTCTGTGTCCAATGGTTTGTTTTTCCTTCCCCTTAGCAGCTTCTTCCCTTTTTAGCTAAGTGGGTTGTTTTTTTTTTCTGGGATCAGTCGGAAGTGAGAATAGGAGGCGTTAACACTTGTCTGTTATTTCTTCGCTTAGGCCACCTTGCCTTTTTCTCTTATTTTTATTCTTTTTCGTGGCTAAGCCCCTCTTCCTTTCCTCACTGCTTTCCAGTCTGAATCTAGAGGGATTACAAGAGAGTTACCGAAAAGGGTGTTCAGTGGGAGTGCTGCCTTCATCTAGATACTTTCTTCCACTGATGCCGAGGAGCAGGAGCAGTTTGCAAGGAAACAAGTCAAGGCGCTGATAAAACTGCTGTCCGTGCAGCAGGCGTCCTGGTCACACTGGTGCAAGTACTTTAGGGGGGAGCTTGGAAGGCGGCGTTGGGTTGTCTTTTCCCCTAGCTGATCTGCCAAGACCTGAGCCAAAAGGCTGTTGCGGAGCCGTGGACAGATGGCAGCAGGGAGGAGTCCTGTCAGGCAGTGCCGGGGAGGCCGGCTCTCCGGCACGAGGCATGCAGGGCTCTCAACTCTGCACCCGGGTAAAGATGAACCAGTACCTCGGTTCCAAATAGGTCTTGGGAAGTTTTCGGTGGGGGGCTAGGGAGCGCAGCGGGGTTATCTGGCCAGGAAGCTTTTAGGCTCACCCAGAGAAGCCGCGTCCAGCCAAGTGACCGGTGATGAGTTGCTGCTCTTCGGGGCAGGAGCTCCCAGCTGCAGCTGTGTTTCCATTTCTGCCTGGCACAGAGACAGGTCTGGCAATTAGTGATTTTGCCAGAGTAAACAGCTGCTCCCGAGCCCGCCTGCTCCGCAGCGCCTGCGAAGACGGTGTTCCTCGACGTGGTCAGAAGCCAGCCCTCTCCTCCCTAACGCTGCGGTACCATGATGCTTAGAACAGGCAGTGAGGAGGGGCCGGATTGCCCCCCCCCCCCCAATCACCCCGTGAACCTCTCCTGTTACACACGTGGGAGCTCTGTGTAGGATTGCTGGTCTTTCCCATTCCCCTGTGTTTATCTTGAGAAAACACGTGAGTCCAAAGCAAAGCAAATGCCACAGCTTTATGTCCGACTTTGACGCGTTTCCAAATGCATGTGCGTATTTAAATACTTATTTCAGGCAGGGCTTGTTCCAGTGTATTTATATGGCTATAAAATATACACGCGCACCTCTTGGGACAAAATGCTCTAGTAGACTGAGTCAGTGAAAACGTGAATGGTTCATTATTGGTAACTCTTACCTGCTTTACTACAAGCCTTCACCTACTCTCAGTTGACCTAAGGAGCTTTGCTATAAACTGGTCCTGAGCACAGGAGCAAACTTCTGGTCTTCAGAGGGGACAAGAGTGGAGTTTTGGAGCATCTTTCTCTAGCCCAGTGGAGGATTTGGGTTGACGGAATGATAATGAGAGAAAACCTAAGTTTCTTTGTGTTGCTTGTGTCGTGAGCATCTCCTTAATTTTTCTGTCCTCTTCCTGCATTCCAGAACATCTGCAAGAACTGTGGTGGCATCTTCTGTGAAGCCTGTTCAGCGAATGAGCTGCCCCTCCCGTCTAGCATTAACCCCGAGCGCGTCTGCAATCCCTGTCACAAGCAGCTCATCCAGCAGTATTCGACCAGTCCCTTGTAGGGGACGGGTTGCAGAGAGAGGTGACCAGAAAATGGTGGTAGCTGATGATGGTTTCTGGAGTTGTTCAGGGGGAATGTGAAGAGAAGACACTTGCCTGTGTTCTTTGGAGGTCGAAGGGGAAGCAGCTTCATCATGTTTACAGTCTCTTGTGACTAGAACAACAGCCTGAGCCTTCCCTGGACAAAAATCTGCCTGCTCTCAGACCTGAGCTTGTGCTGGGGAGAACTGCTTTGGGACTGTCCCGTAGTTATCCCCAAGGCGTGCCCAAGCAGCCTCAGGGCGCAGTGAGAACAGAGAGCCCTTGCCCAAAATAGAGCTCTGTGTGTGTGCGCGTGTGTCTGCGTGTGCGAGTCGGGAACGGTCTCGTCCTCGAGCGTGAAAGCATGCTGCTGCTAAGCAAAGGCTCGCTGAAAGCAGAACGGGAGCATTTTTATCCTCATGTCTGGCTGCACTTGAAATACCATTTCCCCTTTCCCGGTTGCCTTTGACAATCTGGCTCAACGTGCTACATCAGTGCCAGGTGCAAGGCGGCCAGGTAAGACGCCAATAAACACTTTCTAGCTTCATTTCTTTGGCTCAGCCCTCCGGCCACGGGCTTGCTATGCAAATCAGTACCGAAAAATCCAACAAAGCTGTGAAAGTTCGCCTTCTCTATTTTAGGGGGTGTAGGCGGTTTTGAGGCGTGCACGATGTGAGAACTGACGACCTGCACTGATCTGGCATGGAAGTGCCTTAAGGCATCTCTGACCTTCCTCTCAAAGACCCTCACTGTGACTCTGTGACTACAAAATGGTGGTCAAAGCTAAGGGTGTAACTGTGCTTCCTATCTTGGTGTGGCAACTGGAAGAATTAGATTCCCCACTATTTAGATACCAAATCCCCATCAGACACAGGTGGTTTAGGGCCACTTCGATCCACCTCTCCCCCTTGTGCACAGGAAAACATCGTTGTAATAAACCTGGCATTTCACTTTTTTTGTTAGATCAAAATGAAGGTGAGATGAAGTGGGAATGCTTTTCACCTACTAGAAATTCTTTAAACTGTGTTTCAAATTAGAGGTTTCGCAGTTCGTGCTACATCATTCTTTGTTGCCGTTACCTCAAGGAATTTTGTGTTACTCCGAAAAGCAGTGGTGGTGGCGGCTTCCTCACGAAGCACATAGCATGTCACAGTCGTGTTAGGTCTGGTTTATACTGGTAGCCTACTTCAGTCTTTAAGACCACAGAATGTTTTGTAGTCCACAGAAAACTGATGTATTTATATGTGACAAATGCATTTGGGTTTGTACAAATTTTATTAGGGGTTAGTGGTTTAATTCCTCAGAGGGGATTTCCTATTCGTTAGACTGGCTGGAACCGCATTAAAAAGCGTGTCAGAGCTGAGGTTATTTACGTGGTTGGTGCTAGTTCGTACCAGGAATTACTCTCTTTTAGTTCCCCCTAGGCCTCGGCGTGTTCAGCCACCCAAGCTCTCCAGCTCCTCTTAGTGCCCTTCAGAGCCACAGCGCTTCACAGGGGCGCAACTTTAAATAGTTTTTCTTTTTCTGCTCTTTTTTCCCCCCCCTCACGGTAGTCACCAGATACGTTTCCTTGCTGCTGTCCCTTGAAGTAGATTTAAGTAGTTGTAAACAGCATTGAAATTGGAAAAGCCTAGAATTGAAGTGTGGGCACACTGCTTTGCAGGGGTGAGACACCAGAGGTGAATGGAGAAGATGATACCGACTTTAGTGTTAGTGGTTTTGGGTACGTACCGTACACATCTATGAGATTCCAAACTCCTGCATCCGAACCCAGCGCGACTCATGCCCCAAGGAGAAAATGAGACCCGAGCAATTTCCACGTTAGAGGATTAAACTGGAAACCGGGCACTTATTGTAAATAATTTTAATGCTGGTATGTCCAGCATTTTGCAGCTCCGAAAGCGACAGCTTATTTGTGACCTGTACCCAGCTTTCGGCTGTCCTGGCAGGAGCGGCTGGCGGCCTGCTTGCTCGAAGTGAAGGCCGTGACTGTTGTTCACGTGAAAAGCAGGACAGCTCTTGAGCAGGTCCTCTGAAGTGACACGAGATCTCTTACGAACGAGCAGGGAGGCAGCAGAAAACCCTCCAGAATACGGCTGTCGGCTGTAATGGAGACTGGCATTTAGAAAGGTCAGAGCGCGACTGTGCTCGCTGCCAGCTGTCTGTGTCGGCACTTGCCTCTTTCCTGGTGTTTCAGACTCCAGTGGATGTCTCTGCCTGTAAGTAGGGGAGGTCGCGCTTCGTGATGCTGCAACTGTTCAAGGCAGGTTTTGCTCAGGTACTGCTTGTAACGTCAGGGTGTGGGTTGGCACCGGGACGTTGGGACTGGGGGGAGCGGAGGGCAGTTTTTCTGATGTTCATTTTGTTCCACACAATAATAAAATCTCGATCATCTCTATCCCGTGTCCTGAGTGGTCTTTTCCATCCCATTTTGCTTTGGCTACGCCTAGGAAAGTATTTCAAAACCGGTAACGGATGACAGGTGCTTACGCAGCTCGAGGGAAGCGTGGCAGGAGGGATGAGGTTTTGGCTATACCACACAGTGTGCCGGCTGACTTCTGTGTACGAGGCTCTTAAATCGCTCCGGTTTTGTCAATGGCAAATATTGGCGTTTTATTAATGCTTTGTACACCATTACGCAGCTGGAGACTAGAACTGCTCCCTCCCGCAGCATTTGCCGTGCCTCCAGTACAGCTGCTTCTGCTTTTGCAACAGACAATCTTTCCACAGTATGTCAACACAATTTATTACATGCTTTTACACAATGCTGAACTAAATTTTATACAGTTTGTCCTTGTTATTGAGCAGCGACACTTGTACTCGATCTTCACGCTCATACCCACGGAATGTGTTTGCTTTGGCCTAAAAAGAAAGGAAGAAGAAAAAGAAGCGACCTTGCTGCAGCTTATTGCTTCTTTTAAATGCACCACTGCATTTTATTCTGAATTATTGTCTGCAATAACAGAGTAGTACAATTTGGCAATACTAAATGATCTCCCCAAAAAAGGTAAGATGACACGAACAGCTGCAACAGGCAAGACATCTTCATGTGGGGCTGCACTACACCCACACACACGGAGTGGGGTGGGGGGGTGTTTAATTCTGCTGGGGCCGAGTCCCAGTGCAGGGGCCAGGAATTCTTCTGGGTGTTTCTGTGCCGAGGCGGCAGGGAGGCTGTGCTGGATGCAGGTCGCAGCTAGGTGTGCCTCTTGAATCCGCCCCAAGAGCTTATCCCTGGCCTAGATTAGAAATCCAGGGCTGCTGGGGGTGGGGGGTGCCTGCCCTCCCTGCTGCAGCTGTGGGGGCCAGGACTGCGGGGAGCAGTGACCATCACCCCCCACTTTCAGAAGGGAATTCATGGCAGTGTTACAGGTTGGCCGGGGCCTTCCATAAAGGTCACAGGAAACTTCTGTCCTGGTTGTACACCAGGGAAACCCTTCTTTTGCAGCAGGGAGGGCTGTCTTGCGTTTTCAGGACGGAGCGTGACCCGATCGTGTTTCAGCAGCAAGAACTGCCGCACCACGCTGTGCCCGCCTCATGCTCAGACCCAACACGGCCTGCAAGTTTTCTCTTGCAAATGGCAAGGAGAGATACAAGTGTCCGTGCAACAAAAAAGCCAAGAACTCGTCCTGCTACAGAACCCTCCTGCCAAGGTTAACACGGTGAAAAACTTTACGCCCTGTTTACACTGAAAACAGGCTGACTACCACCCTTAGCTCGGCTACTGCCCTGCTTCTGAAAGAGTGGATGGGGTAAAAAGGAAAAAAAAAAATAACCTGAAGAATGTTACTTTGTTAAACTCCATTGTCTGTAATTGTAAGTAACATCCCCCCCGCCAAAAGACCAATTACTGTTAATCCACCTCCGTGGAAAACACATTTAGCCACGTTTCCTCCTCCGTGCCAGGGACTACAATCCCCTCAGAACCTTTAATCAATCACACTAGCGGAGTTTTAAGGGGAGGAGGAGACCAAAAAAAAGCTCTTGCACGCTCCAGCAGGCCTCAGCTGTGAAAGGACAAGTTGCTGCGTAGCTCGGCGGTGTCCGGGCAGCACAGCTCTGCTAGCTCTGGCTGTAACCTCAGAAAGGAGCTGCTGCCCCTTGGCCACAGGACTTATCCCGTGGAATTTGAGGGTCCAGGCTCGATGCCTGACTGCAGATTAGCCGTGATGATCCCCTTCAGGCGCCCTAAATTTCAGCCTTTAAGCTCGTTGAAATGCGAAGTATCAGAAATAGTAAGCCTGAGGTACACGTTGCTAAAAACGGACCAGGAACAACAGAGAAAGAGGATGCACTTACCAAACCTGGGACTGTGCCACTGTCACTAGCAGTTTTCTTTTGCCTTTGGATGTTCACTCAGGAATAGTTCAATGGCACTGCACTCTGGGGAACAATTTGAGAGCGGTAGTCTGTGGTCAGTGACTTGTACAGTTACATTTTCCTCTTTCTTTTTTTTTTTGCGTGCAAAGCCAATGTCACATTATAGGATAATTTGGAAATTTACGTTTAAGATGATCCTTTTGCACAGGGTGTTAACGGTAGCTAGACAAGCTGTGCCGAACTACCCGAGGATCTGAGTCTTGGGGTTTTAAGAGCCCCTCCTTTTCACTTACGCAGCTGTGACCCCTCCTTAGCCATTGCAGCGACTGCGTCCGCTTGGCTCTCAAAATGCACGTCCGCTTCTCCTGTGGCATCTCCATGGGAGTTGTATTCTACCATGATCCTTGTGGGCTTCAGAGGAGCAAAAAACTGAAAAGGAGGAAAAAAAAAGAGAGTGTGGTGAGAAAGAAACAACAGAACAGTAACGCACCCTATTACAGAGAAACTTGATGGTTTTACTCCTAAAGGCTGTCCAGCTATGGGAGGGTCTCAGCTCTTGAGTAGCAAAAGGCCCCCCCTTCACCATCTGGGTGAAGCTGAGGCACACCCAAGTCACCTCTCCCACAGTGCGCAGCCTCCCACCCTCTGTAAGCTCCTGGCAGAGTAATTCTTGACAGGGACAAAAATCCTCACGCGTCACACATGTTCTGTACTCGTCACAGTCATTAAGTGCAGGTACATTCACTCTGTGACGCTGTATACTATTAAAACAAAGTAAAACTGATTTTAAAAAGATTCTGAAATGCATTTTTGTACAATCAGCTACGCAGAAATCTAGCTAAAATTATAAATGGCTACTCCAGTCAAAGTAACGGATATTAAGACAGCCCGGCAAGCTTTAATCCATTCTTATTTACAGAGGCGAGCATATCACTGTTGTGCCCATGAGGCCATGGCTACCCTGGGGAGCCTGTAACCCTCAGCAAGCTCAAGTTTCCGAACGCATTCAGCCTGAAGCCACGCAGCACTGAGGACTAACACAGACACAGATAAATTAAAAATCTGAAGTCACTTCACCTGTAACGATTAATCAAGGATTTGCATTGGTAATGACAACCGAATTTCATTCATAGTTTTACTGTTACTCACGTTTATTATGTCTTGGGCGCTAGCTTGGGTAGGAAAACCCCTCACGTGGACAAAGTGCAGCGGTGATGAGACGTTCCCAGATTCTAAAACGTTCCTGGACCTTTCTGTTCCTTCCCTGCACAGTTCTGTGAACAGAGAAAAAAACACCTGTAACGCTTGCAACTGTCGCCTCCCTCACGTGAAAGCTGTAGACATGCAGGGTCATGCTCACAGCAGACAATCAGGGGAAAACGAAGAGGCTTCTAAGAACATGTGCGACAGGGCGGGACTCGCTACCTTCTCTTTCAGCATCAGAGCCTCCCGTGTTGCTCAATCCCCCGTCTTCAGACATGGATTCATGTTCTTGTCTCACTCTGCGGTAGGTCACCATCTGCTTGTCATAAGGCACGTGCCTTTGCATTTGATGCTTTCTACTTACGTACACTTCTATGTATCTAGAATGCAAAGGAAAAGATTACATGGCACGCTTTGCGCCTCCACAAAGAACTCAAGGTTTTGAGAAAGTACCTTCAGGACGTGCTCCTGTCTCAGCTCTGCTCACGTACGAGGCGCGAGAGCCACGGTACGGCAAGCAACCGTTTTGAGGAAGGCATTCATTTGATTTGCACAGTGTTCATGAAAGCCCTTTTCAGCTTGCAGTGACAGCCACGCTCCTGTATAAGCCCACATACTGTGGGACAGATTACCCGTTCGGTCTTTAGTTTCCAGCCTTTTAGGAAGATCTTGCAGAAGTAATATCAATCGCTTACAAGCCAAAATTCTGTTTTGTCGCAGAAACACAGATTTATTTCCCCTGAAAAATGTTTTCTATTTACTTCAGTAGTATGCATCCCTTTTGAGCAGCCCTGTACGTGAAGCTGTTTTCCCCTCATTGCATCTCTGCCAACTGCACTATTCCCATCTCTACAAACCCCAAATTAAATAAACACCCAACCCCAAAACAGATTACTGAAACGGGCAGGCACAGAAGATGCACAGGGTCGTACTAAATACTTCAGTGGAGCCATAAGATTTTACATATTGCTATGAAATTGATGGGACAAAATGTTAACGGGGTGGGTGTGTGAAAGTTGTGGGTACAATACACCAATATGTAACGCAACGTTAAGGGACTCTAGCAAGATCCCACTGACACCTCAGAAAGAAAAAAAAAACAACCAAAACCAACAACAAACCCTTATTTGCAGGTTTAGTCAAAGTATATCATTATAATGCCTTACAGTTCTATCTACCCACCCCAGAACCCTTAACTCGGAGCTGCCTGTGCTAATCTTTCAGAGAGCTGGCACCAGTTCCAGCTGGGCCTCACACGAAGTTAACTAGCAGTGTTAAACCAGGCGACTTCCACAGCACTGAAGGAATAATGTGATGAACAAGAGACTGCGGACATCCAAGCGAGGAGGCTTTCCTCCCTTTCTAAAGGGAGCAGCTGCAGTAAGGGAAGTAACGCCACGTGCAGGCTGACAGAGCTTACAGCTCAGCCCCGTGAGCCCATGCTCAGCACTGCGCACAGCTGAAGGCCGTTCCTGGATAAAATTGATAGCCCAGGAAGAATGAACAAGAGGAAGCTGACAGCAGTTTCAGAAACCACTCGGTTTCTCGGCTAATCACACAGAAACAGAGGTATACGAGCTCGGGTAGTTGTGTCAGATCAGCTCTTGTTCGATTGCGATGAAGAAAAAATTAATGGCAGACTTGAGAATCAATTAATCTCTATCGGAGGGCAGGGAAGCGTGTCAGTTAATTCAATTATTGGGCACACCTACAGAGCAGCCATTTTAATACAGGTGGGGGGACAAACACAAGGAAATGCAGAGTGGGAACAGGAAATAAGGAAATAGAAAAAAGGAAGTAGGTGCTGCTAGGTGAAGTGGAAAGGCTTGGAGAGCTCTTTTGCTACCTGGTATTCAGAAAGAAAACTCAGTGGATTATGAAAGAAAAATCAGAAACCTCAGCAGGTTAAAAAAAATAATAATTTTTCTTTTTTCCTGAGTGCAGCTCAGGATTCGGGGAAAAAGTTGTATATGCTTTTGCTTGAGAAAGAGAGGCTCTTGTGAGAGAAGTGTGTGGCGTAGGGCTCAGTGCTCTGGACACAAGTGGTTAAACATGGATCCCTGAGGAAGGAGGACAGCCCAGGTGGATGCGGTCACTCAAGAGATCGATGATTGTATGGTGTCAGCCAGCAGTCAACGCTGGGAATGGATTCGAGCCAGAGGTGAGTGATAAGCTGTGCTTCGTACGATGTACTCTCCAAGTGGAGACACTGACTGTGCCTGGTACGGGGCTGAAGGGAAGGGCGAGAGTTGCCAAAATTGCGGAAAGCAGCAGGGAACCTGGTGGAAATTCGGCAGGGGCAAATGTCTGTAGGAGGCGCAGGATCCCCATGCGCTTGTGACTGGGCAGGCGGCATCTATCTAGCGTTCCCTGCTCTGAATGCTATCACCCCACTTTTGTTGGGATGAGACTGCCTTTGGGAATACCTAAAAAGAACCAAGACTTTGTCTGAGAGACCCCGAATTCCCCCAAGCTACGAGCACGGAAGGTGCCTTTGCAGCGCACAGAAGCCTGCAAAAGGCTTCATCTTCTTTTCTTCAGAACCTTGACAAAGCTGGAGAAGACATCACCAGAGGATGTAACACTTGGGTTACACAGAGTATTTCAGAGGGTGCTATTAAGAAAGAAATGTTTTAAGCCACAAAGTAAGTCTGACACAACTATGAGAAAGATTTAGCTATGATTTCTACTGAAATTTGAATCTAAAGTCTGAGTTACAGGTTTTAAGGGTAATAAGGGCAGAAGCTTCCTTAATAATAATGTGAGCATGAGAGAGCCTAAGATGAGCTGTTTCACCTGGCAAGAAGCAAGCTGTAAGTCACACAGCATGCTTCATACCATGTTCTTCCACCCTCGTGAACCCCAGTGAAGCACCTACCTAGTTCCCATATATTCCCTGTGTCGTAACAGGGCTTTAGCTGCCATTTCAGGAGCTGCAAACTGCACGAAAGCTTCTCCCGTTCTTCTTTCTCCCCGGTAAACGAAAGCTATGTCGGTTATTTTCAAACCTATGGAAAGGTGGGGAGAAAAAGGCATTTACGTTGTCAGGAACTTGTGCCATAGCTCAAGAAAGAGATATTTCTTCCCTTACTCTTCTGGCTTTTGACAGGCTAATCAGGCAGTTAAATGTTTCTGAAAAAAACCTCTCATGCTGGCCTACATACCTTTTCTTAACTCAAATTTATTTGCTTTAAGTTAGTTTTCACAGAAGGCTTAATTGCCAATAATGAATCGACTTGAGGCTTCAAGTAACTATGAAAATAACAAGTGCATCCAAGTTCTAGACAACAAGGAGGTCCAGAGCACAAATGGTCTTGAAATTTTCTCTTACTATTATGGTAATTTTCCCCATCCCTTTAAAACCCAAGTCAAATTCACTGAACTTCAATTTTTGTGCCCCGTCTTCTTGGGGAGCCTGTAATCCAGTCAACAGCTTTATCTGATGTGATACAGAGAGCACACCGGGCTGGGCTACTACATTTCCCCCCCCCTCGCCCCCCGGGAATGCTTTTGTGTACTTCTTTGTACCTTGTTACTTTCTCAAAGGGCCTCTGCAAGCTCCTGGAGAAATGGAAATACTTGCTCCACAATGCTGCCCTAGTCATCTCATTGTGATACTTTGCTACTAGATGCCTTCAAACATATTGAACTACTGGTTATCAATTGAAAAAATTACTATCGGTGGCCTTTGCTTTTGGCATGACGGTGGTTATTATGAGCCTCAGTGCTACAGGACTCTGTGTGCATGCCTACCTGGAGTGGAAGAAGTTGGGGGGAAGCACTGATTTTTGGTTTACTCTACAACTTAAACTTTACCTAAGGAAATGTAAATTTATTTTGCAAAATCTAGAAAGGCTTCTTTCCTAATGAATGCAGGCAGCAACCACCTGGATTGCTCTAGCACTGAGCGTGGGACGTGAGCATGCACACGCACACACTGCGCAATACTTGCTCAGCTGAGAAGTGGTGCAGTTAACTTCAACAACCATGAACAAGCCAATAATAACAAAAAAAAAAAATTGCTGTTAACAGTTTGAAGTGGCATACATGATCTAACTGTCATGACTATACAGCTCTGAATACCCATGCTGCATTCACTTGTACTGGAACTATCATACAGGCATTTTTGCCTGTATTAACTTTGCCAAATTATGCACTGGTAGCAATCCAATTGCAGATAATACGAACTAGGTTCCTCTCTTTCCTTCCCCTGGCCCCAAAAGAAGAGTGCTGCAAGTACTGATCCTAGGTTAGACCTGCAGAAAGTCAAAGGTGCAAGGAAACCTTGCGGCCAAAAGCTCGTTCAGAAAGCTTTAGTTACTTCTAGCCGCACGGGGAACAGCAATTCCTTATATTGTTTAAAGTGTCCAAGGCTGCGTGTGCTTTTGCTTTTCTCACTTACAGGAACAACAGCCTACCTAAGCACTGACGTGGAGAAGGAAAAGCCTCATAACCGAAGAGCACAGGTGAGGCTGAGTTACCTGAGAAAAAGTCTGCGATATCGTCCTCAGTGGAGCTGAACGGAAGGCCTCTGAGCAGTACAACTCCATCATTTATGGCTTGTGACTCATCCCGCAGGTTTTGTAGTAAGCCCTCTACATCACTATCGTGTACTTCAAAAACTGCAAGGAATACAGGCACAAAACATGTTTTTCCTCATGGTACTCAGAAGGTGGCACCCTGCAGGCATTCTTCAAGGCAGCTTTTTCCCCCCTGCAAAACTTCATGTTGCTTCCCCCACCCCATACTCTATGGTCCTGCAATGGTGCCCCTCACTACACAGGCTGCTTTGCTTTTCCTGTCCAGCCTAGGAAGTTTGGGCTTAATGGTGCCTTGCTGGCTCATCTGCTGCTCTGTTCCACATCCTGCACCTCTCCACACCAGCCCGCTTTATTATTCAAGCAGTTCATATTCACTTTATCATGACTTTTCTCCCAATGTAGCTTCTGTTGTTTCAAACCCACCTTTCACGTAGCGTGGGCCCATATACCTCAGGTGCTTTTCCAAGGCTCTCTGGACATCTGCTTTCGACTCCAGCTCGATTAAGGCATCCCCCCTGCGTCTCCCCTCCCTGTTTAAGAGGAAGTGTATGCCATTCTCACCATTTCGAATCCTACAGCCTAGAAATCAAGGAACACATGAGACAGAAACGTACACAAGTGCATCAAACATGAGGGTCTTCTGATTGCAGATGAAAACTGACTATTCTGCATAGAGCTATCCCCCTCAGCAGTGCAAAATACTGTCTTGAAACAAAGGGCAGGAAACTCCGATTTCTGACCTTAACGCTTAGCACACGGTGCTTATCACAGATAAGAAATGGATTTGACATCCATTAGCTTCCACAGCTGTATAACTGGAAAATATATGTTCTCATATTGTTGGTAAACTTGTTTCCAAGTAATTTGAAATCAAGCACAAATGCAATAGTCTTTCAGACTCTATAGCTATACTCTGCCTGCTCTATGCTTCTTTTCCCTAGGACTTCAAACTGACTTAATTTAGTTCGGCAGGTTATTAAACCATTTAAAAACTTGGATCTGACCATCTAGTCTATTCTGGAAGGCTGCATCATAATATTACAGTGTGGAGGGATCAGCCCTGCAAAGGTATGCACAAACCTATTAATTAGGATCAGAAAACAACACTGAAGTTTAAACCAGTAAGTAAAAACCACTCCAGTTTGTTTAAAAGGGGGGTAAGAGGGGGGGGGGGGGGGAAAGCCAACCATAACGGTCTTTAAAGGAACCACTTTGAATTGGATTGCCTTTAGTGTGGAGACACCGACTAAGAAGGGAAAGACTTGCTCAATTAAATATAAAATGCCATAAGGAAGAGTTTCTAGACCTTGTCCAGCAGTTTCGAAGTTGATTATTTGTTTTATATGTGTAAATTGTGAATTATTTTGCAGCAATATTAAAAACTCATCTTTCTCTGGCTAACGATCTTTAAATTTCCTGTTAACTAATCCTTAACTATTGGGTTCAACACCCCCACACTGGACAGTTAGGCGGGAAAATTAACTGCCGTACTATCAAAAAAGGTAAGCACGTCCTCCTCGGTGCACGAGAAGGGGAATCCTTGCGCCCTGATGAGAAAGACGTTGTCACTCTCTGCCTTGGGTGACTCCGGCTCCCGCCCGGAGAGGTGACCTTCCTGGGACGGTGCATCTGTAACCTGCCACCAAAAAGAGACAGAGCAAACCCCGAGTTAAAAGGTGGAAGCGTGCAGCCCTCAGCAGTGGTACCCGGCCCCGCTCAGCTTTCGCGGGAGCTGCGCGGCAACGGGGTCCCGCGCAGCGCGGTGCCCGGGGCGCAGGC
>NW_008824804.1:1217369-1217928 GCF_000699105.1 Pygoscelis adeliae
TCCCCGGCTCGGAGGGCTCGAGGCGTGGAAGGAGGCGAAGGGATGCCCCCGGCGCGGGGGGAGGCGGCGGGGAGAGCAGCGGGGTCGTGCCCTGTCCCGGCGTGCCGAGCAGAGGGCGCGCAGGCTCTGCAAGAAGGGGGTTGTGAATGAAATGCTTGTTAGCTGAGGCAGCGTTGAACAGAGAAGCGTGGTTCAGGGGGTCACAAGTTATTACTGGCGTATGCTCATTTAGAGTTTCTACCACCACTAACATTTTTGTATTTTTTTTAATCAGACAAAACAGGAAGGAAAAAAAACCCACAGTATGTTTGCAGCGTAAAGTTTTAAGTCAGACTTAAGCACGACAACCCTTTTACACCCCTTCTCTGTAGACTTTTGTAAGAGAGCTGATTTTGTCCCCCTCGCTCCCATCCCAGCTTGACAGTCCTAGATACCAGAGGCAGTACTGGCTGAACCTGTTTGCGAGGAACATAGGACTTTCAGATGATCCGGAAAAACAGCCCCGCTGTTGCTGCTGCATCTGTCTAAGGGATAAGGGGGAAAGAGGCAGCACCGGCTT
>NW_008824804.1:1217946-1219533 GCF_000699105.1 Pygoscelis adeliae
AACCGAGAAGAAAAATGTTTAGGGTGAAGCAAAATGAGCAGGAAGAGAAAAGACAAGCTCCCCCCCCAAAAAAACAACAGTGGAGGAAGCCAAGGGAGACTGTGGAGGCTCAGATCGAGGGGAAGTAGGCAGGTATGCGAGCAGTTGTTCAGAAAGAGGACGTGCCAGGCCTTCCTGGCGCGTGGACCCCAGCGTCGGGAAGATGGTGACAGCCACGACAGGGAAGATTTTCCTCTTCTGTCCGGCATCCTGTAGTTCTAGTCTTGGGATCGCCAAGTAAGAGTTGCGATCTCAAGCCATTGCAAACTATCACGCAAAATACGGTCATGGGTTGTTCAACAGAAGTCTTTCACCTTGTGGTACTGCCAACCCATTAATTTCTCAGAAGCCTTGAATGTTTCTTACCACCGTTTTGAAAATGTTAACAAGCTATTTTAGGTCATCTCGTTGTTGCTGGCTTTTGCTTTTATAAACTATTTCTTGTAACAAACTTTCATGTGACAGACTATTACCTTGATAACAGCACAGTCTCTCGACAACAGCACTCTCAAGTCTTGAATTTTCAAGGTAAATCACCTATTATACACATTTTCGAAGGAATGTTGACCTCAGTGCTCAAGTGGTTCACATTCCAGTTTTTCATAGTCTACATATCAGGTTTCTCTTCAAAACCTTCTTTAAATAAGCAAGCAAATTTTATAGGAGCAAAAAATTAAGATAACTATAGGAATTCATCTCGAACACTTATCTTTATCTAGATTGGCTTTCATGTTTTAAGTTTAATTGAATAAGCAGATCCCTGAACCTTACGGGCCGAGGGAACGTTACGTGCATTCCTCTCCTGTGAACCAAGCAGGGTGCGAGGAAGAGTCTCTTTAAGAGATGCACATCTTCCACCCATTTTTCCTTCAATATATTTGCTTCCCAAGTACAGTAAAAAATATCCCATTGCTGTTTGTCTCGCAGCTTGTCAGTGTGTGCGAATTACCTTTAGAGGGCACCATTTTGTTGGGCATCTGTTGGCACTGAAGTTTTCCAGGAGTCTCAGAGCTTCCTCAGCAAACGTGAGGGATCAAAGCCTCTGCACCTATGATCAGGGGGAAAAAAAAATCAACCTAGGACAACAGAATTTGCATTTATTCACTCGACCGAACTGGTGTTGAATGAAGTCTACTTATGAGAGGAAATCTGTTACCGTAAGTAAAAATAAAAAGACTCGGGAGATGCCCCTCCATACTGCTGTTGACTAAGAAGTTAGATTTATCTACCTTGCCTCTTTCAATACCTAACGTTAAACAGGTTATTGTTAAGACTAATTAATACCAGCTATTCTTTAGTTTGATCAGAAGAAAAAGAAAAATCTTCTGAGTTGATACTAAAACAAATGCTTATCTTCTATTGGGAAACGTTACTTATCACTCTGTGTAATCTGTCATCAAGGAAAATTGACCTTATATTCTGTTGAGGTATTTTCCAAAATTGTTCATTTAGCTTTAAGTTACTCGAGCAGTGGGGCTTCCACCATTTCCTATGAAAGATGAGCCTGTTACACAATTGCTCATCTGCAGCCATCTTGGCATTCAGCAG
>NW_008824804.1:1219730-1222769 GCF_000699105.1 Pygoscelis adeliae
ACATATCCGAGCACCGTAAGGGCGCTGAAGGCAAGAGAGGGCCGAATTTGTTATTCCCCCTACAGTCCAGCAGTAACAAGGCTGCTGAGTTGTACTATCCCAGCTCCAGAATCATGGTGACTCTCGGGACCGCTGTATAATAATCTCGTCGTTGCTGTAATTCCTTCACGCGTTGCATTTTTTGTAGAGAATCATTACCAAGTACATACCACAGGTTCGATCGGATATTTATACTTAAATGCTTCACTACATTTATATCATTAGTCTTCTAGGTATTGCTTGTTCACAAATCAAATCCCTTACCTTAATGCCCAAACAAGTATGCCATTATAAAATTGATGGATGCTATCTGTGTAATCTAGAATGTGGAGAGGATGTTTACAGAGCTTAGTGTTTACATACTGTATTATTTACATTTCAAAACAAAATTTTGTTTCTCTTCTTGTATTCCTGATAACATACATATCAAGTATCGTGATCTTAATTTTTGAACCTTTTTCAGCTGGAACGTTCTGCGTTTACCGAGCTGCGCTGCAAAAGCTGGAAACTTCAGTTCAGGACCAAAGCACTTTTGTCAGCTTGAGGGCCCTTTCAGAGCAATTCTTTAAGCTCTACCGTATAATGGATAAACCAAAATGACAGCCGTGAGGCCACGGGTGCATTCACGGTGCCTTTCCTGGAGCAACCGAGCGGTTCGACTCTTCTGTAAGACCGCAGCGTGCTGCCAGTCCCTTCTATCAGCAGCGTCTGAAGCGAGCACTTCATGTGACCCTTGGCCAACACGAATAGAGCAATATTAATGTGAGACATAAAATGCACACATTACGTAACGGTTTCTCCTGACAGCCACCCAGGCCAAGTATTTCCTACCGACTGCTGCAGTAACAGACGTTTAACTTGCCACTAAAATAAAACATTCTGTGGGTAGAAGGAAGCGTATGGGTGGGAACAGAGAACGGAGGTTATTCATGTCCCAACATTAATGTACCAGAAAGATCAGCAATATTTTTCTGAGTTTGATTTACGTGGCCGACTGAGTCTGACAGCGTCTATTAAAAAGTGCCCCGAGACCAATTTCATGCCTGCTTTTACTAATACAGCCAAAAGGAAAACTGCAAACGTCATTAAGTGCTTTTTAATTATGCCTTCGCTGCACAGTGAAACACTTCATTTTAAAAGTGTCCTAAAAACGGCAGCGTAATTTTCTTAGAAAGGCACTGCCCTGGCATGCTGACTTGGTCTGAAGGACAGAGCCAGAAAAGTAGAAAATGCAGTTTCAGCATTTAAAGACGTGAGAGAAGCAGACGACCGTCAATGTTGCCACGTCAGGCATTATAGCTGAAACCCCCTATGTGCCATACAGAAACTTAATGCTGTGCGGGATGGAAGCATGTTTCGATGTCCTGAATTTGCCCGATAATGAATCTCAAAGTCATCGGGTTTTCCTTTGGCCTACCTGCAGCAGCACAAGCATTGTGGGGTTGCCAGGGCTCGCAGGATCCCCTTGGGGCAGGAGGGAATCTCGGGGGGTCGTATTGCCTGTCCTGTCCCCTCTCCGAAATCCAGCTGGCTTATTGACCTAAACGGAGGCAGATTTTCACATGAAATTGCACCCTGGGATTGTAATTTCTGCCATAAAGAGGTGGCACTTGGATGTGGCTAAGTCTACAGTGGAATGTGTGGTCCTTGTTTGGTATTAATATAATACTTTATTTTGAAGCATTCTGGACGTTGCTGTTTATCTTTGTTTCCCCTGGAACATATAAACTGACCGACACAAGCCCAAAAATTAAGAGCATTGTTCCTGCTTTGGGAACGGGAGGTAGGGATTCCCAGACCGTGGTTCCCAGGCCCCAAAAACACAGCCCGCATCTGCCATCTGATGTCGAACGAGCTGCCGGACACCTTTTGCAACGCACCGCGCACCCTCGGTTTGCGCTTCATGGAACAGCCCTCTTGCCTGGGAAGAGCACGCTGTGTGATAACCGTTGCCAGCAAAGATGCAATTGTGCTTATTTGAAAACACGCTGAAACGGTACTCTGACTACGCTGTACATTAAATTTCCTCAAATAGGAGGACATGCCATTTTTAACCACGCTCACGCAGGGTGAGGTGGTTCAGGGCAGAGGTCAGGTGAAAGACTTGCCAAGGGTTTGTAAGAAAAACCGGGTTTTTTTGACCTCGGTAGTTTGCAGCTGCACGTCTCTCCACTTCTGAGGTGTGTCCTTTCTTTAGCTGACTGCTGGCCTTAGCCAGCTGAGTTAAAAATTGCTCACAAATCAAACATTCGTGTGGAAATATTAGAAGCCATTTTGATGCATTTCTTTTAAAAAGGGTCAGACTGTTGCGTGAGGAGGGCAGAAATGCCGAAATTAAGATCTCCCTACTCTTTTTATGACCCGTGGCGGTTATCTGTGGGTTGGGTACCTCAACCCCTTCGTCGTGCACCTGAAGAACGGGGACAGGCCGCCTAAGGAAGCCCGGATGGCAGAAATAATGACATTGTAAGGCGTTTTGAGTCCCTGGCGTGACGTGCTAAAGCGAAGCGAACTGCTGCTCCTGTGCCCCGCAGGCTTGCTCCACAGAAGGCAGTTTGGGGTAGACGAGGGACGAACACTGGTAGGCCGCACTGTCGCTCAGGCACTTTTCCTACTTTCCCTGCGACATTTGGCAGGTAACCACAGGGATTTCAGTGCCAGGACTACCTAAAGGCTGTCAGAAGCATTTATGTTATGCCCGCGGCCGAGAAGTATCGCCCAGCGACAGCTGGGACGGTGCGGCCTGGAGCGGTGCAGAGGTTCACCCGAGGAGGCCGTGCCCTGCTCTCGGTTGCCTTTGGGTCACCCAGGGCTGGGGGAAACGCTTCCAGGGAGCCCTGTGCTGCCCCTGGGGCTGAGGCCGCTGCCGCAGGGTGCAGACGGGGGTGTCTGGGGGCAGAGGGGGATATTTGGAGGGACGGGGGGGTGCCCGTTTCCAGGGCGTCTGAGGGGAGAGGTGTGAGGGACCAGCGGCGGGGGGGGTTAAAGGGGGGGGGAAGG
>NW_008824804.1:1223891-1236982 GCF_000699105.1 Pygoscelis adeliae
GGCGCGCAGGTGGCCGGGGGGGCTCTGGTGCCAGCCCAGCGGGCGGGCCAGCGAGGGAGGGGTGGCTGGCAGGATGCACGTTGCTGATGAGAAGGCAATTGTTTACCGCGGGGTAAAAAAGCTCCCTTGGGAATTGGTGGCGATTTAGGTGTGTGCAAAAGCTTACATTTTGCAGTTTTGCTTCGTAGACAACAACTGAATGGACTTTGGTCCCTCCCCTTGGGAACAAAGACGAGGTACTTCTGACAATTAACATAAACCGGTTCAGTGACCTATTAATTAAAGTGAAGATGTGCTCTAGGGAGGGAAGGGAAATCCAAGCAGCTGAAAAAGGCGCCCTTGCAGAGCCAAGCTCCATTAAGGCCTCCGCCACGCTGAGTGCTCTCGCACGTTCAGAGTTACGTGCGAGCAGTTAGTGGGACCGTTGCCATAATATCTGACAGTTGTTAAAGGCTTATATTGATAACCAACAGATGTATATGTAGCCTGCTTTTAGAGAAGGTACTTTATCTTGGGAACGGGAGTGTTCTAGTAAGTTGTGTTCTCATGGAGACAAATAAGACCGACGCCGGCTTCCTTCTAAATCTCTCCACCGCATTTCTCTTTTAACGCTGCCGTACCAAACCAGCTTGCCTGTCGTTGTGCTTGTGCTGCCTTACCCCAAGAGAGATTTTGAAAGGCTCCTATCAGCTGCAGGGTGGAAGCTGCAAATGGGAGGGGGGGTACGAATGAACGTCCGTGGATTCGGGCACGGTGCTCCTAATGAGAAGCCCAGCTGTCCCCCTCCTTCATAATTCTCAGCTGCTGCAGTGGAGAAGGGGGGACAGGGTTTCGAGTACGGTGGTGTCCTGGGAGTCTGGTTTGCAAATTAGAGAGCCTCCCTCTCCGCGGCATTTGGCGAACTGGTAACGGAAAAGCATGAAACCCTCCACCCTCTGTCACAGGCAATAATGAGATGCTTGTTTCTTTTTCCAGACCCTTCTGAAACCTAGGAAAGCAAACCTTTACCCCCACCTCCATTGTTTCAAGTGGTCCTGCTGGATGAAATATAGAAATGGAAACTGAAGTTACTGCATGACAAAGCTAGAAATGTTGGCAAAGCTGTCTCAGCTGTTGCTGGCAGAGTGTTGTAGACGGCACCTAATTTGCTCATCTGCAGTCTAGAAATGGATTAAAAAAAAAAAAAATTTTGAAACATGCCTGGTAGGCCTCAGGGAGACCAGGGAAACTTTCTGTGTTACTGGCAAGTAGTTAATTGTTCTGGGTTTTTTATTTAAGTATCCAGAAAATTAGCATCACTTTTTCTCAAACTTGAAATTCGTGTTAACTCGATAGAGTTATTTGAAGATAGTGGTTGGATATCTTTACACTTTTACACATTGAGTAGTACAAACTTGTATTTCGAGCTGCAAAACCCGCACGTTTTCACAGTACTTTTTACATAGTTTTTCATAGTACTTTCTGCACCCCTTCTATTCACCGAGAGTTTCCTTGGTATGGAGGTAGCGAAGTTGATTGTTTGTCCGTGCCGTTTTCTCTGCGTCGGTGGTACTGTTGTCTTCGTGTGAACCGACTCACAATTTTGAACTCGCAATAAAGATGCGGCAGATGAAGATTGTCATTGGGCACTTAGACTAGAAATTTTTTCTAAATTGCAGTGAACCTGTCCCGCAGGTTTCATGTCAGTAACTTGGCTGTAGTCTGTCAGTTTGACACTCAAGTACGGTATCAAAAGCCGTGTTCTGCTTGCAGACTTCTTGCTTGTTGTCAAATAACAGGGCGATTGTGCTTGGATAACACAGGGTGGTTGGGGCCCCCCTCGCGGGCCCGTTGCACGGTCCTTGTCCGCTGACAAATCCATTGCTATTCTTTGCTGTTGCTAGGGCCAGTGACATATAAAGCTACAAGGGGGGGGGGGGGGGAAAAAAACCATTGTTTTCTCTCGTTACGGGTAACGTTATAAAAAGACTGTCTTGTGAGACAAGTCACTGAATTAATACAGCTCAGTTTTGACAGCAGTTGTTATTTTCAGTGCCACTATTTTCTCTTTCTGATCTGTTTCTTCCTTTCTGAAAAGACTTTATAAACCTCTCGAATGGTTGAATAGGTTACCCTGAATCTTTAAAAAAAAAAAAAAAAGAAAAAAAAAAGGGGAATTGGACTAGAAAATATGTTCAGTTCCAAAAAAATTCAGCTTGATAAGTTCTCTCTAAAAGGAAATTACAGCGTAGTTGCAGGTACTTTAGCTTACATCTCCAAGGAAAAAAATTAAAGATAGTTCTGGTAGGCGTGCCATATGGTAACATGCTTGTGTTATCCTACGCTGGCAAAACTTACATAAAAAAGAAGCTAGATGAAAACCATTTCTTTTTAAAAGGAAAAGATTCAGTTTTATTATTGAAGTTATGAAATTGTCTTTTCATTAAAAAAAAAAAAGCCACATATGTATTAGTAAATCCCTCTCAGAAATTTCCAGTGTATAGTTTTTTAAAATGAGATTCATCTAAGTAGTCGTAACCGATGAGACTTTGAAAGACTAGGAGCTGATGGAAACAGCAAGGAAGGGTGAGGACGAATAGCTGTTGTTTGGGGTGCATGTGTTTATGAATCAATGCGAAGGTAATGTGTAAACCAAATTGAGGGAGAGATGTGCTCTTCCTTCTCTGCCTTGTTATACAGCGGAGCCTAGCAGCTGCTTCTGATGGTGCGCATGGGTTAATTTTTTTTTAAATTGAATTAAAATCATAGTTTGTGTGTATATGTATGTGCAGAAGGTGCAGTGGGACGTTACTTTCTTTTTTTTCCTTACATCTGTTGCAGAGTAATAACAAAATCGGAGCTGGTGTGTTTGTTTCCAGATCAACAAGCTTTGTGGGCTTCCTGATTTCCCGGTCTGCTCCTGCTCTTGAAGAACATCATGGCTATTTGTTGTTTCCCCGTCCTCAGCTTTCCTCGATGCTGAGTTGCCGTTACTTACCAAATGAAAGCCTTTTCTAAAGTAGGCAGTGTTTTTCAGCTTACTCTAGCTGGAGAGCAACCGAGTGCTTCGCGAGTGCTCCTGCTGTAGTTAAAAGTTGGAGATGTGCTATTTATCTCCTCTTTATCAAGGACTCCCGCTGAAGACTGTTAGGCACTTGTTAACTGGAGTTTCTGTCACTGAAAATCAACATGCAGGCATTTACAAACTGTTAGAAATGGGAAATGTGCTTGTCAAACATTCAGAGGTTTTTCTCCTTGTATTTTAATGTACTGGTTTTCTTCAGTTTTAGCTTGATTAGTGTAATACTGCTGTGCAGGCAGAGATCGGGGTAGAGGCTCTCGACACATGAATGTGTTAACTTACTGCAAAATTTGTTGTTTAACCAGTACCATTAGGGATGTGTTTATTTTCTTTTTTGTTTGTTTGTTTTTGGTTGTGGTTTTTTTCCCCCCTGTTTGGAAGAGTACCGGGAATGAAAAGTCTCTTAAGTTTGCCTATGAGTAGATTGGAGAGAGAACTGCAAAGTTATTGCCAACTTTTTAAATACTTTTTTTTTTAAGTCTTGGAAACAGTAATTTTGAGTTTTGAGGAAAGCAAAAGGATTCCCTAGGGGTAGAGAATCGGCTCTGAAATTCATGGAAAGTAAAACTTTTTTTCTCTTTTTTTTTTTTTAATAGCTGCTTATAGCTTTCATCGGTAGTGTTACATTAATGGTCAGACTCCATGATCTTAAGGGTCTTTTCCAACCTAAACGATTCTATGATTCATTGAACTATTGGCTATAGAAGTACATGCTTTTACTTGAAAAGTGTGTTTAATGTTGTAGAAGCACGTCACTTCACTTGTAGTGTTAACTCTGTGTTTGATTCCTGTTTTGAAATGCCTGCTGTCAAAAGATTTGCCCCTTGGCTGGCAGCTGGTCTGGCTTTCAAGGAAAGGAGCACCGAGGAACAGAAAGCTTCCAGAAACCATGGCAATAAAAAACTTAGAGGTGTTCACATTGCCCCTTGCGCTGCCTGTGGTACAATTCATTTTACAATTCTTGAACTGTCTTGAAAAAGGCCTTTTCAAGTGCTTGTCACTCTGCTTCCCTCCTCATTTATCTTCCCTGAAGACCCCAAAACAGTTTGTTAGGGTGCAGTTTGCTGATAGGGTTAAGGTCGCTTGAGACACTTCTCATCTTTCCAATGAGCTGGCTAAAGAAGCTAAACCAGCAGAAAACTATTAATTCCTTTTTGGTGGGATTAGTTTTTTGCTAATTCAGTTACTTGGTGTCACTGTGTAGTGACATGAGGGATGGCGTTGGAATAATGGAAGCAGCGGGAGTGTCTGGGCATGGCAAAAGACGGGGAGGAGGCTTCTTCCTTTTTCTGTGCAAACTGGCAATCGAATAAGCTTAGCTGCGTCGCCAACCCTGTCCTTCAAACTTCATTCGGCTTTGGGTGTGTGTTACTACCTGTTTAGGTAGTTGAGTTCTTGCCGTTCCCCTGTCAGTGGCTTTCTTCTTTCTCGATGAGTTTTAAATGTCTGCTTGTCGTGGTAAACCAGCGTGCGCTTTCAAAAAGCAGCTGATCAAATTTGCGTACGGTGAAATGGAAATAAATTGTGGCCAGCAATGCGTGACTGCTGCTGCCTTATCTGTAAGGTTGGAGGTAGAGGGCTGTGAAGCTGCGTTTACGCCGCTGCCTGGCTTTTATTTCAGAAAGAAGGAGCCTGCCTCGGAATAACAGAGCTGTGCAGACCAGTTCAGGCTGTAAGATGTCTGTGCTCGGAATTGCATTTGAAAAAAAACTTTTGCCGCCAATACTCTGTTTTGGGGAACGTGTACTTGATGAAGTGAGCGACTGGCACTGTTAAATGTTTTTAGATGCTTCCTTCTCAGTATAGAAGCATTAGTTTGCAATGGAAAAAAAACCCATACGAAGAAAGGCATTGTTCAGTGTGAAAGTTGTTTACTGCATCACAGTGATGTCTGGTCTTAATTGTTTCCTAATTGTTTGCTTTTATGCCACAATTGTTTTCCCTTGTTTGTCCTGCTCTCTCTATGTTTGCGATGTAAGTGAACCTATGCAATTAGCTATTTACATTTGTCAGTGGAGAACAGCGGTGAAACAGGGATCACTTTCAGGGAAGATTTGTGCACGTGTGAAGTGGCTTGGTTTTTAATCTCGAAAAGGTGCCAAAACCATTTGATAATTTGCTGTCAGGCCTTTGGGTTTAGAACCTCCTCATAGACAACCGCAGTAAGGACAGCCCAGGGGCCGCAGTTAACATCTTAAGCTGTACATGTCCTGAGAGATACATAGTCTTTTTTCATCTTGTTTGAAAAAGGATAAAATATTAGAAGCGTTTTTCCACTGAGGGGTGGCTTAAGAGTTGCAAGCGTGGTAATACGTTTTTGTGCCCAAGGCTGACAGAACGAAGCCGCGTGTTTTTCTTAGGGAAGTAAATAGCTGCATTTAATTATGCCACTTTAAGTCTTCCATAGTAAGCAATAAGAAAGATATTGCTGGCAAGGCTATCAATAAGCCTCTGACCCACAAATCGTCCTAAACCTCAGGATATGCTTTGTGATGCTTTTAGCATTTGTAAACTAAGCCACTTCCTATGAGAGTTGAGCTACAATGAACTTGCTGTTTGGTTTTTGTCTTTTTTTTTTTTTTTTAAAGTACACAGGGAGGGAGATTGTGGGCTATATATTCAAATACTGTAGAATCTGTTTTCAGCTATAACTGAATATAACTTAATTGCTTTTCACAGACTTTTAACAGTTCTTCTAGCCTGTAAATTTGATGATGTGGGATTATCAGGATCCGGTGCTTCGGTTTGTCAGCTCTGTGCTGTGTTGCTTTTTTAAACGTGGCATTTCCTTCCCTTTCACTTTCATGGCACATCTGTGGCACTAGTGTAATGTTGGCTGTCAGTATTGTAACTTCACCTGCTGCATGGTATGTGAACATTACTGAAGAGGGGTGGTGATGGACGTATTTGTACTGGTGTGAAGGACCATGCTGTGCTGTAGGAAGGTCGACATAGGTGAATGACGCTGAAAGGAGTGTCATTTTTGGGGAGGCAAAACTGGAAAAGTCCTTTTTGGAGTCTCTGCGAGACAGCTAAGGGCAAGAAAATTACTTTTCTTAAAGTTTTCAGGGACCTCTCTTCCAGAGGAAGACATCTGTTGCATTTACCTCTTCTGGAAGGAAATACACTGAATTTTAAGATTGAGCAGGGCGCTATAAATTTCCCTCGGAGTTACAGTACATTCTGACTAGGTTATCTAAAACCACGCGTGTGTGGCTTTTCTGGATCAGTTTAAAGCAGATCATAAAGAAGTAACCACAAAGTTAATTTTGTAATTTTTCAAATCGCTTCCCAGAGCCAGCGTGGTGGTTAGTCTGCATGTGGATCTGTCAGACGCTTTCCCAGGGCACTGCTGCCTGGATCGATATTTTGGGGAAGGGATTTGACAGAAGGGAATGAGAGCTGGGGATTGGTTGTCTGGAGAGGCATGTGTCTGTGCAGCTTAAATTGGTTCTTTGATAATAAGTTTGAAGTGATTTCTTATTTCGTAGTTAGCTCAGTAGCTGTACGCCTTCCAGGACCTGATACCCGGTTTTGTGCAGTGTAGTAAAATGTGTTGTGCATCTCGGATGTGTTCTGTTGAATTCAAGTCTTTGCCTCCCATTTCAAGTATGTAGCCTGAGTTAGCAGACAGTAAATTCATGTGTATGAGATGGTAATTTGGTGTTGATAAGAAGACAGTCCCCCGCTGTGAATTCATGAGGGTTAACAGTAGTTTTTTTCCTTGCAAATATATTTGGAAACTTTTAAAAGCGGTACTTGGAAGTGAGTTCATTCACTCTTCTCTTGCATTTTTTTTCTGTTTTTCTTCAGGAGAAAGCTAAGGATAAGGTGCAGCTTTTTGGTCCGTTTAGGCCTCGCCCTTCAAAACATTGGCTTTTGTCGCTCTGATATAACTTGCAAATGTGGATGGTCTTTCTTCCTTTGTTCTCTCTTTTCTCATTCATCTTGAAATCCAACTGTGACCGTAGCTTCTTGTCCCGACTTCCCTTCTCTTTTTTTTTTTTTTTTGTGAAGACACTTCTATCTTGTTCCCCCTCTCCTCTCTTCCTGCTCCGGTTCACAGCTGTTCCTTGGCAGGAATCCATTCCTTTTGTTATTCTGACATACCTCTTGTGATCCTACCCGTATTTCAGTTGAGTTTTATTTGAAGTTTGCTTCTTTTCCCCATACTTGGTTTTTTTTGGTTGTCTATCGTTGCACTTCATCTTTAAGTTTGGTAGCTTACCTCCAGAGTTAATTGCTTGTGTCCTAGAGATATGAGGACTCCTGACATAGATGATCTTAATCTCTTCCTCGGTGAGGAAGAGCATCTTGCAGTTAAGAACTCGTAATGCCTGGATTTGTTGTCTTTATCACAAGTCTAATTCCTTTCTTTACGACGAAGAGAATAAATGAGCTTAAGCAAGCTCATTTAAATTCCTCTTTTGCTAAAAATTGAGGCACCTGATTTTTCATATAGAAATAATTTCAACCCAGATAATGATTGGGTGGGTTTCCTATGTTGACCTTAATAAAATAACCCATATTTTGTTTTGGTAGTTGGTATTTTAATTGTGTTTTTACCAACTTCAGTAGCACAGTCCTAGTTTTGCTTGAATGGAGTAATTGTTTTAGGGACTTGCCGAGTATTCTAGACCCAGGAATCCAAGTGGCATTACTATGTCTTTTACTTGTCATACTTTGTGGCAACAAAATACTGGTTTTCCTAGTGCTGAAGTGTAACTTTTACAAAAAAATCACGTGTCTCCAGTGTCCTATTATTAACTTCTGTGGTTGACGGCTCTTCTTAAAACTTCTTGCTGCAGTGTGAGTGGAAAAGAGGAAAAATCTGTATATTTAAATTCACCATAGAAGAGTTTGACTGTGGACTCAACTCTCAAATGACAAGCTGCAATAATTTCAAAAGAAATACTCTCCTGTGTACGTAGGAGCTATTGTTCCCCCTCAGATGCTTCACACAGGTGGATTTCCCGATATGATACTTTGCAAGATAGAAGGAAGTTTTACTGAGGATAGTTACACACAGCACATGCAAGATGGTATCAAATATGGGGGATGTGTAAGAAATACTTGGTGATGAGATAATGCAGTGTATTTTTGGAAAGCTGTTAGATTATTCATTACTGCCTCCTGTCCATTTCTTCCTGTTGTTCTCTGTGTTATTTCTCGCCTCTGATGATTGTTCTGTTGTTTCCTGAATTCGGAGCTCCTTTTACCTTTCAGTCAAGGTGTAAGCGTAATCTTACATGTATGCTTTGAGGTTTTCTGTTGGGAGGTTGCCGAGTATTTCTCATTTGCCACGTTGGTATCATCAGCCTGTTTTGCGTGGGGCTTACAATAAAAGACAGCCTTTTATAAAGTGTTGAAGTGACTCCTCCCCATTAGAAGTTAGTTAAGTTTCTCCTTTTTTAACTTGGCCTTTTTCCTAAACACATTAACAGATTGTTTTTTTTATTGTGTTTAAAAGGACTGAAGATGGTCTTAAAATGTTTAGTTAGCCTTGGTTGTTTTTTTTTTTTTTTAAATGCCCTGCTGTGATTTCGTAGGTTGTGTGACTAGATTTGCTTTAGTCATTCATAAAGCATTGGTTTTCAAAAGCACCGATGAGCATTTCGGTAAACCATCCATGTTCTGAGGCGTGTTCTCCAAGCACTATATTTGGTGTATAAGTGAGGATCTAATTTGATACCAGAGCCAAGCTTTTATTGCTGCAATTTATCATCCTCGATGGCTTGTAGATCGCTGGCTGAAAAGCTCTGCTTCCTACTTTCTTAAATGTATTTAAAGGGCGTGACTTACCAGCAGATTCGGTTTAGGATGCAGAGGGCATTAGTAATGTAAGACATAAAGAAAAATTAGCTGAATATAAGGAAATCTCTGTAGGAGGGGGAGCAGTTTGCTATGGCAAGTAGCGTATACCTTTTGTACGGGACACTTCTGTCCTTGTTTTATGAAATCGAAGAAGTACTCCAGTGAAGAAAGCACAGGTAGGCAAATACTGTTGATCACTTGCTTTATTTATTTGACACGCCCCCGCCTCTCCTCCTGCCCCACAAGCTGGGTGATGCTTCATGGGACTGGCAGTGTGCAAGGCTGCCCGAGGCAAGCTGGAGTTCTCCAGGCCACTTTACGATATTTTCAGTGACTTGTTGAAAGATCTTGAACTCCTTCATGCCTACTTACATGGTTTAGTAAACCTTCTTTCTTTATTAATGTTTCCAGTGTCTTTTCTTTAAACACAATCAGATGTGTTATTGAAAGAAATAACCCAGACTTGTAGCTTTATAGGTTTCCTTATATTTCTTTTGTAGTTTGCTTAGTTGCATCCGTAACGGCACTTTCTCGTTTTGATTTGTGATCATCTGTGGGTGCTCCTATTGTGTGGTTGATTTGTTTCCCTCTCTTGTTGGTATTCACTTTGACCACCAGGCCAGGACTTGAATGTTACTGCTTCCCTCTTAAAAAAGAAAAAAAAAAACCAAAACTGTTCCGTTCCCTTATATTCTCCGTGACGTTTGAGTTGTCTAATACTGCTTTTCATGTTTCCGTGTGTCTGCATAACATGTGCTCTGTCATCCTCACTGCCACATGTGTTACCAAGCATTTTCCCTCTGTGTAATTGTTTTCCTTTGGAACACAACATTTTCTTGGCAACATCCGAGTGAGAGGTTTTCAGAATTTCTCAAAAATACGCAAATCATCATCTTCCTGCATTTGTTCTTGGGTCTGTGTCCTCATTACGCGTATAACAAAATAGAGGGAGACAGCCTGAGATGGTTTGGACTCAGACTTGACAGGGTTGAGTCTTTCTGCAGGTTTCGATGGGTACGGAGCCCGTAGGTATACTGTTGTTAACAAATGTTGCATAATCTTCTGTCGCAGGCATTTGACTTCATTGTTTCTGAATTTGCTTGCCACGGGGCACAACTGCGTTCTCTGTGGCGCGATTCTCCTACAGCAGTCCTTGCTGCAGGGTACGTACAGCATGTTTTTCAGCAACCTTTCAGCTTCTTTCAGCAGTCTACTATTTACAGCTTGATTGAGTCCTCGTTCTTCAAAGGAAAATGCGCCGTACGCTCACGTACAGCAGAAATAAGTGTTCAAAAGGCTTTTTTAATGCCAAGTTTTATATATGGGAAAGGGTAGGTTTTACAAAAGTGTAGTTATGTTTGCTGAAGGATTTTTTAGGTACATTGATGCAGTAAACTGAGGTATGAACCTTCGTGGAAACTAAACTTTGAAGCTTAACTGGGTGAAGTTCTAACTTCCGTTTGAATTCATGCTGTGCCCTCCCTTTTAAGTCAGCTAATGCTAATTGACAGAAGTAAGGGTTTCCTGAGAAAAAGAGGGGAACGTTAGTGAGATAATAGTGCTATTTAGTTTGCAGAGAGCTTCATTAGTGACGGAAATGGTAAAGATACTGAACTCCATCTCAGTGGTCTGTAGGAAAAAACAAAGCAGATGGAGAGGAAGGAATACTTTGTGTTTACCTTCTTCAAAGCTGCTAGTAGCCTGCTCTTTTAAAGAAGTAGTACATGAATATTAGGTTATTAGAATCTGCAGAAATAAATCTGGTTTTGATTATGCCCTGCAGTTCCATGATGTATATCTGTGTCTATGTACACAGTAAACGTTGGTATTAAAATAGCTGAGGAACCTGGATCTGAGTGAAAGAACCCAACAAAACAGCCAAGACCAGTCCTCAGCTTTCTTAAAAATCTAACTTCTGTTTGTAATAAGGCAGAAATTTTGTGGGTGAAGAGAGCGTTGCGTTTGCTTCGAGGTAGTCAGTGGATACCTGGTAGCGTGCAGCAAAACATTCTGGATGATCTTGATCCCTCTCATGTAACAGGATTTCAAATGGATGTCAGAGGAGAACATGCGGAGACACTTGGGTCTCTGTTAAAAGCCTCTTTCTTGCAAATTGGAGTGAAAACTTGTTTCAAGTGATGTTTGGTTGTCTTAAGGCTCCTGAAAAAGTCTGTGGAGAAACTTGGGAGCAGCAGTGCAGTGACACTCATAAAACATGCAGAGTGAGCCTTTTGGGAGTCTGCAGATTTTATACCACAGCCGTGTTCCAGTTCCTCTGCTGTCTGCGTGTCTGCCCGCTTGTCTCTGCAAGTCCTTAGGGCATCCTTGGCTGAATGTGTACTTTCTTTTTTCACCTAAGTTTTTCTCTGGTGGATACTCTTGTACACTCCCTTTTGTGTCTCTGGCCTGTCCCTCTCCTTGCATTGCCCAGCACTGCTGTTAGTCCTACAGAGGACGGCGCTTGAGAAGTTGAGTCACTCCCGCAACTGTTGGCTGCTCTGGGAATTAGTTTGTGTTCTTGAGTGCACGGATGGAGGTCTGGTAGTATCCAGTGAGAGCAACTGTGACTTGCTTGGTTTATTGTGAGGATTTTCCCGGAGAGGCAAGTGTATTAAATGAACGTGTTGTAAATGAAACGAGGGAATTTTATTTTGTGTGTGAGCATAGCAAACTGATGACCATTTCCTGGTTACGGGATGGTGTTCTGGACGCTTGCTCCTTCCTTACAGTAGGAGTTGTGATTACTTGGGAGAAGGGTTGCATCCAACTGGGTGAAAAGCAGGAATACCGTTGCCACCTACATGGGTGGGGTTGTAGTAGACACGACTGTTGTAGCATAACACCTCCCCCTTGTTTACAGGCACATTCTGAGCTCGCAGATGGAAAAACGGAGGCGGGGAGACGTGGAGGAGCGTAGGTGCCTGGCTCCGGTAGAAAACGGTCTGTGGCCACCTTGGTGGACTTGTGGCCAATCTTGGTGGGCTTGGCAGCGAGTGTGCTGCTGCAGGGCAAGCGAGGGCACGTGTCAGAGGGAAGAGTTAAATGGCCAGTTTCCAAGGGCCGGTCACCTGTCCCCTAGCCACGGCTTGGTCAGCAAAAGTTTGTCTTTGGCTGTGTTGTGGTGCACGTAAGAGCATCTGACTTCTGCTGGACGAATCCTGCGCTTGCTTGATTTCACTGACTCTAAAATGTGTCTGTATAGAAGAAAAAAAATGTATTTTAAGAATGTGGACGTGTACGTGCTATGACAGCTTTCAACACTGGGTGGTGACGGTTGGGACAAGCAAAAGCAAAACCGTTCCTTAAGGCTACCTTAAATAACTTTTTCCTTACTGGATGTGAATCATCTGATAAAATTCTGCTCTTTTAACATGTAGAGTCTTGTGCATAATGATACCTGTATTTTTTAAGAGCTATTGATGAGGTGATGGCTTTTTCATCTGTTTCCTCTCGTACCATCCTGTGTGTAACTTCAGCCCATGAAGACAGCTGTTTTTCCGACAAGGGGAAGCCAGGTTTTAGTCCCCACCTTGATGGATAGAGAATCTCGTAAAAATACCTGTTTCCCTGTCAGTATTTTGGTAGAAGGAGGCACTATTTCAAGTCGGTTGTAACGATAACGGTCACTATACCCCTTGAGAAGCATGTTCAGCTTCAGAAGCCTACCGAAAACTGAGCTTACTCCATGGCGTAGCAAAGAAAAAGGGTGGGATGAGGAAGGATGGATAAGTGTTTCACTGAAAAAGAAGGAAGTGAGATTTGGGGTGTTGTCTGGATTTGTATTTATTCCATTTCCAGACATCTGAAGAAGCTCTTCTTCTGGGAATAACCTGTGTTGTATTGCCATCGTTGTCAATTCCATGTGCTGAAAGATAAGGACATTGTTTTAAATTCCCCTGCTCTGTGATACCTTTTTTTTTTTTTTTTTTAAGATGAGGAAACTTTTTGATTCATGTTTGCTGGTGGTTTTTTAAGTGTGATGTTCAATACTTAAAAAAATGGTGTTTGAAACTAAGCTTTTTCCTTCCTTTCTCTTCCGAAAGGACCCCCTGCCTTTTGTGGAAAGCTGTGTGTTGTATCTGTTACCTTGGGATTTATTTATTTGTTTTTAAACCTGAATTTCTTGTTAAGCTACTAAGCTCAAGGACCCGGGGCTTTTGGGGAAAAAACTGCCACGGAGATCTGCGGGGAAGCGCGGCTGCCACGGGCAGCTTCG
>NW_008824804.1:1237063-1237944 GCF_000699105.1 Pygoscelis adeliae
GCCGCTCTCTCCAACCCACCGCCGGGCGGCTGGCCAAGGGGAAGGTGCGGCCGGGCCTGCGGGTAGGGAGAGCCCGTCACTGGGAGGTGGGAAGAAAGCTCCTTCCCTTGCAACAGGGGGTCAGGCGTCGGAAAGGACAGCTTAGCGTAGGAAGCAATCCTGTTTTGGAACGAGCAGGAGCCGCCGTGGGTATGTGGCAGGGATGGGTTTGCACAGAAATGTCTGGAAGCCTGATTGTTGCTTTGGCAGCATTGAGTACTTATTCCTGAAGACGCTCCACACCGGCTTTCCTAATGACAGTGCTGCACAAGGAGCATGCTGAAATCTGGGAAGAAGTAACTTGGCTCCGACTCCTTGGCTTATAAAGCGTGGCACCCGTCTTCTGTAGCCTTGGCAACTGGCTGCGGCTTGGGCAGGCAATAGGTGAGTTAATCACACAAAGACATTCCTTACCAAGTGGAGGCCTCTTGGTTACCAAGTGCGGTGTTAGCTTTGGGAAGAATCATTTCTTAGGCACCCTTACTTTCACCATTTTTAACTTTGATATTTCTAATTTCAGTGACTTACTCTAGGTGTAGTAGACAATTTAGGTTATTCTTATGTCTCCTACTAGCTACACTGGGAAACTCCAGCTGTGTGCCATTGATCTAAGTAGTTTCAGTTACTGTTTCCTACAATAGAGCATATAAACAATAAACAACATGTATTCTGTTTCTACAGGAATGACCATGTGTCTAAAGTCAGTGCAACTGATTCTTCCTTAAAAAACCCCAAAGAAACAAAGCAAAACAAAAACGCCTGGGCCTGGAATTGCTTTCTAACCACTGCCTTACCTTTTGGGAGAGCAGCTGTGCTTTGTAAGGAGTTGGCAGCTCTTAACT
>NW_008824804.1:1237965-1264784 GCF_000699105.1 Pygoscelis adeliae
TGATTTGCTTAGTGATCTTGGCAGTCTGTGTTTCCCTCCGTGTGAAGGGAATTATATTTTTTACAGCTAAATGTTTGTGAAAGTTATTTTTGTTAGATGGGAGCGCTCTTTAGAAGCGTGTTGCTTAGATTAGTGTTCAGAATAATACAGTGACTGTATCTGAAGAATTTACACAAGGGGATGGACATTTTTCAAGGTGAGAGCTATCAGCTCATGCACTTACAGTCTCTACTTACCCGTATGCTTTAAACTCTCAGCCTGTGTCGAACAGCCTTCAAAAACCTCTTAATGCTGAGTTGAAACCCAGTGCTATACTGTCCTGGAGCACTTCAGTCTTCTGAATTTGAGTTGGCTGGACTGGTAGCATGTCCCCTTTCAAACCATTAGCCCGCTGTGTTCAAGGGGTCTCATGGTCATCTTCGCGGGAAGTCATACTGGGGAGTAGAACAGCATTTGTGAAATTGCCTATAGCTCTTGAATAGCTGGGCCCTGGGGTTTCTCATCCTGCCCCAGAGCCTGGCAGAAGTGCTCGTTTCTCTGCCCATGGCACCTGTAACCTCTGAGCATGGGACTGAAGCTTCCTCGGCCGTCTTTCGCTGTCCTAAGTTGGTGGTTACTTTATTTGTCTTTAGACCTGCTGCGTGGTGGTAGGTCAAAGGAGCGCAAGGTTGTGGAATGCTTGCTTCCTGAATTCTTAACATGAGATTTGTTACCTCTGAATTAAAGTGAACTGACTGAGACAGGCTTATTTTAGTGAGTGGGAATTCGACTGGAAAATAATTGACTTTTTGGTATTGTAACAGCTGAAGAAAGTAATGCCTGGCTCGCACACTGTCTTTCTTTAGAACAGAAATGTTGTGACTACTCAGTTTTATAAATAGAAATGCTCAAGTTAAATCTTGTCAGTGCAGAATTTGAACACGTACAACTTAAGTTTACCTGCTGTCCTTCTGATGCTGTGATTGTCACAGGGAAAATGGCGTTTAAATGCAGCAACTATTGATTTGATTTCCAAGAAGTAGCTTGAGCTTTTACTTTAATTTCTGTGTTGACGTGTTGGCCGTTGGAAACTAACATCGTACTCTGATGTGTCTATTCTTAGCAGGATGTTATCATTTGAAGCCCCATATTATTGTTTGAAGGCTTGAAATGTTTGCTTTTCTGGAATTTGGTTCTTGCCTTACAGAGTTTCTGTGTCTCAGGGTTTAAAAAGAGGTGCAGCAGGACCTGCAGAGAAAGGAGACAAGGAGGTACAGAACTAAAGCTGGGGGACTTGTCTGATAAATTTACTTGCTGACCTTTGGCAATGAGTTGCTGCCTCAGTTTCCCTGTGTCTAACAAGATGCTGATGATGCCTACTTCAAAGATACTGTCAGGATTAATTAATGCTTGCAAAGGCCTTTGAAGATGAAAAAGCAGGCGTTGAAATATGAAAAGCTTCCATGCCCCAGGTAGATGTTCTGTGTACTGTCTTGAGTTTGACTTTTTCAGAATCTCTTGAGCACTTACAAATATTTTGGAGGTTTTATTTCAGTTGGACCATGGTCGTGAACGCTTTTGGGAGACACTGAGTGGTATAGCTATACTTGCAGAAGTTAGTTACTCGCACGTTCCCTCATAGAAAGAAAGATGATATCCCACGGCCTCAGCATTATATACCAGTTAGAAGAATATAGGTGGCAGGTGTATCCTGCAAATGGTGCCACTGCAGCATTTTCTGCTTATTTTTCCCCAGGGCAAGTTTCTGTCCTTTCCAGCGTTTGATAAAACAGTCCACTGATGAGCCTTGTATCAAATGATTTAAAATAATTGCAGTACTGTGTTCGTGAGCCTACAGGTAGCCTGAAACAGATTGGAGGAGCAGTGCTCTCTATGCTTTCCATGGAAGTTGAATGCCTGTGGTGTTTAAAATCTTAATTTCTTGTAAAACCTGTCGGTTTGGTAGGTGATGTGCAAGTAGGTGTGCAGGGCAAAAAAAAAAAAAAAAAGGTTTTCAGATTCTCACACCGTCTCCAGGGTGGCGTCTCCTCTTCTTCTTCATTGGTTTTGCCAATGGCATAGCAATCGCATCCTTTATAAGTACTGCATTAGTTTAACATGCTGTAATGAATTGTTAGTGAATTATGGGATAACTTGGTCTGGTTTTGTTCACTCAAGAGGAATTTGAGGAAGACTTTGGAGCGCTGTCAATATTTCAGTGGTTTAGGTTGTGGTGCTGCTGCAGAATGGATAGGTTGGCAGCCTGGGTAGAGGCAGGATTTGGGCTTCGATCTGCATCCCCTGCGTTTGCTTGTGAAGCATGCTAGATTCAAGGGCAAGGTTTTTTGCGTGTCAGTTTGAGCCGTGTTAGACACAACAGTTGGTAAGAGCTTGAGGTTAGTTCTGTGGTAAGAACAAGCTGTGAAGTTTTAAGTGTTATGCATAAGGAGCCTAAACTTTTCTGTTTTAATTCAAGTTTCCCTGGATATGCAGCGGAGTTGACAGAAATAGATAAAAAGCTCCATTGAAAGACTCCCGTGCACAAATAGTTGGGTGTGAGGAGGTCTAAGCCAGGCCAGCCAAAGTGCTTCTCTTAAGAGCACGAAGGTTTAAGTGGCTTCTTTCCTGCAGTTAACAAGAAGCGTATCAAGAGTTTAGGCTGGATATTTGGCTGCTTTGATTGTAAAAGATCTGCCAGTGCTGCGTTTGAAGCTGAAGTGGGCTGTTGAGGCAGCTTGGGAGGTGTGGCGTAAGCAGGACGCCTGAAAATTTTCCTTTCTTCTGGAAACATCATCTTGCTAACCTAAGACGGAACAGCCTGCAGAATCCGCATCATTAAAAACCCTCCCTGTCAGCAGATGACTAGATTAAAATTACAGCTTTGGAGGAAAATTTGTGTTCCCGCTTACAAGCGAGTTGTGACGTCTCTGTGAGGCCAAGCGGCGTGTGGGCTTCTGACAGCGGGAAGCGCTTTTTGTGGCTCGGAGGTGTGGCTTCCTAGCCAGGCTTCCAGGCTCATCCCGGCTCAGTGAGTCAATCGCTTTAAACACGGCTCCCGATTTAGTGCTAGGTCGAACTGCATCTGGCACTGCTGTAGCAGTACTTACCTATAAAAATAGAAGGGCCTAATTTGCTAGCAATGTTGGATGTGGGAGTGAAGGGAGCAAAACGTCCTTGGAATTGCAAGAATTTTTTGAGAAGTCGGTTCTTGGAGGACTAGAAATTGGTCGTGACTAATAGTGGGGATGATGCAACGCGTTCCCTATTTCGTGACCTTTTTGTGTCCACGGAAAATGGGATCTTCAGTGTGGCATTTCTGAGGGTTTCTCTGTCCCCTTTCACTTATGCATTAATATGATGTTTTGAAACTGAAGGAGAGGTCAGAGACTCGTAACAGGGAAAGGCAGGTGCTGCCTATTAGCTCGGAGCATTTTAAAATCCCGGGAGAAACTGCTCACGGATATAGCTAATTCTATTATGGCATGTAGGTGAAAATAAAATGTCATACTTGATCAAGACATCTACTATTGTGTGTTGTTGGCCACCAGACAGAACTCTTTAAAGTTACTTTTTTCACTGCATGCTCAAGGAGTTGAGGTAATAGATCTGGAACGAGAAGACTTTCTAAATCTGTCATGTGTAACAGATTGACATAATAGGAAAAAAATTTATTTATTTATTTATTTAAAGATGCCTTCAGCGCAGTGTTGGGAATCATAACGTAGGATAGCAGGGATAAAGCGCTGCTGTGGTCAGGGTTTAGGGAGGAAGCAGGATTACTTAGTAAGGTAACTGTTTGAAGGGGTAGTTAACTGATGGTGCTAAGGCATAAATAAATGAGGATTTCTTTGGTTAACTAATAGGAGAGCTTCTGAACTAATAAGGTAGTTGAAATAACGTTTGCAGCAACATTTACCACTAGACTTCACAAGAGCAAACGTGTCTTATAAGGGTTTTGGCTTAGAGAAGCTGTATTAGGTTGTTGAGTCACTGAACTTTTCTTTCCATCAAGGAGTGTATGTGACCGTGCATGCGGGTAACTGGCTTCACATATGGTGAACTGCATAAATGCATGGAATTCTGATAATTTATTGCCAAAACGGCAGATATTTCCATAGCACGCGACGACTAGCAGCCTGCATTTATCCTAATTACTTTTCCTTTTGGATGCCTGCCTGCCTTTCGTGTGAGACCATTTCCTGCTGTCTAGGATGGCTGTGCTGAATTTGAGAAGTAGCGATCAGAAAGGTAGCGGAGGCAAATATGGAACGGCTTATTTAGAATAGTTGATGAGACAAAATCATTGTGTATTCTGTTGTTGCCGCTTTTGCCAGCTTATCGGAAGAAACCCCTTGTTTCTGGGGAGGGGGTAGCAGGGATTAAGTGATACCTAATGATTTTCCAGCGTGTTGTGCATTCTCTGCTTCCTTGACCATAGAAGATCTCTGCTGGGTATTCCACAGATCTGCAATGACTTGGTTTGTTGTCTGGCAAGCTCACGATCTGGGGTGGATAGGGTGTGAATTCCTACCCAGAGTTTCCTCGGAGTGAACTATTCTATTTAGGGAGTTCCTTCACCATGCTTTCCTTGTGCCTTGTTCTCCAACCCTCACCCCTTCTGTTGGCTTACCCTTTTTGCTAAAATCCAAACAGTTTCTTGGTGTAGTTATTTCATAACCTTTTTCCGGTTACTGCTTTGTATGTTTCTATACCATCTTCTCCTCCCGAACAAAGATTTTCTGCTGAAGCTGTAAGTGGGGCGCTGCCCTTGGCGATCTGAATCCTCTTGGTAAGTGCTCCCTCTGTCTGGACAGAGCTTTCCTCATCACGCTCAGGGAGCTCCACGCACCCAGCAGCAGTCTCTATAATGAGGTTGTAGGTCTTGCCTCGGACGACTGCACCAGACCAGTTACAGCAGTTAAGCTTTTCAGTCTTCGTCACTGTATGAAAATGACAGTATTGCGAAAGAGAAGCTGATGTATGGTAGGTTTTGAAACAGGGTGAAAGGAGGACTTAAGTTTTAGGAATTGGGGATTCTGTGTAAGCGGCGGGGGGGTGGGGGGGGAGGAATCGCTTATTTTCCTTTCTCGTTTGTGACGAATGAATGACCTGAGCTTTGGAGTGGTGGCAAGTCTGTGGAAACCCTTGGTTTGTTTTTCGTGAAGGTATTAGGAGTTGGTTTCCCTCATTGTCTAGTTACGATGGAGCGCGAACAAAATCTTGTGAGCAAGTTGGGAAGTGCTGTGCTTGTGTTTAGAATGTGTTGGTTTTCTTCTGCTTACGCTGACAGGCATAGAAAGATAAGGATACCAGTCTCTCTTGCTCTTCAGTTGTTGTGAATATTACCTTACGTCAGCCCTGTCCATGCAGCCATACACCAAAGCAATTGCCAGATGTTTTAAGTTGTGATTTTACCGCCTGTGTTGGCCTAGTGGCTATAAAGCGGATATGTTACTGAAGAGAAAAACTTGAGTCGTCAAGTAGTCAGTTAAAAGATTTGGGGTTTTGTTTGTGCTTTTTTTTGGTTTGTTGTTTTGGTTTTTAGTTGCTTTTTCTTCAGAGTTGGTTTGAACTTGGCCTGGCAACAAATGCAGGTGGCTGGAGGGGTGGGAGGTGACGGGAACTCCCTGAGCCGCAAAAGCTTCTCGCTCCCACTGGGAGGCAATTATTTTATTTAAGATTTGAATCTGGTATCCTTGCTTAGGGTGAAATGCAAATGACTGGGTGCATGTTAGAAGTGTCCTGTAACAGAATGTATGGAAGCCATATGTTACCTCTTACTGCTTCTGGCTCTTGGTTGCGTTTGGTAGCTGACTGCCTTAGTATTGTTCTGGTGTCTGCGTGAACGGCCGTGGCCTATTGAGGTGTATCATCCCGCTATCCCTGTATAGTCCAGCCGAGTGCTTCTTTACGAGGGTTAGAAAACAGGATCACTCCGGAGGCCGACGGGAGGGGGAGGATGCTGCTGCTCCTTTGTAGCAAGGGGGAGTCAGAGTAGGACCGGGACCATGTAAATGTCTAACCAGCCGGACTTGTGGGATCTGTTCAATACGCAAAGATGCGCCTGCAAGGATGTTGTTACCCGCTCAAAAGAATTTGGGGAACTCGTTATTTATCTCCAGTTTCAGGACGTTTTCTTCATCCGTTGCTCTTGTTCGGGTCTAAACTGAGACTTAATGTAACTGTTAGGCAGTTTTGTCACATGCTTGGCAAACGACGCGTTCTTGATCACCTGTCATGATGTGTTTTGGAAAGAACAATTTTTGTTGCGTTGTTAGGTGCCCATTGTGTCTCTGCTAGAGCTGTTGGCATTCAGGATTGTAGAGATGAGTCATCTTCGTTAATTTTCTGTTGATGGCTGTAGTGTGGTGTGGTGGGGAAAATGAGGCACAGCATTAAGTTTCTTAGAGTGTTTTTGTGTGACAGCGTAGCTATGCTAGCATTGCCCCAAAGATTAGCTACAACCCTTGTGTGTTCAAACACGCAGTTTATATATTTAGTGAGCTGGGGAGAACCCTTATGCCCCACTAACAAAAAACTCTGTTTGGTCCTGTAGGGCGATGGTGAAAAATTGGCAAAGTCTTTTATATAAAGAAATGAGAACTGGATAATATTTGTAATGAAAATTCTGCTGTCTGGGTTTCACACCTTTCCACTTTCTTTCATTGGAATGCAGAGCTCAGTTTTCTTTTCTGACAGAAATCTTTTCTCAGCTCATACACTAAAACATGCACAAATACTGGTTCATTTGACGCTTTTCCTGCAAATATTTAATTTACCTGTCATGTTTCTGCCATGTTAGGGGTTAATGTGCCATCCAGGCGCGCTGCCATCTTCTAAAATTCAAATGTCTGAACTTTTTTTCTAAGTCAGTCCATGTTTTTCAAACAAAATTATAGGTAAGAAAATTATCTATATGGAAGTTGTAAAAGTTGTCATCCTTATTTCTTGCCTAACTGGTGGACTGAAAGGTCTGTGAAACCGGGGGGGGAAATGACATAGAAAGTTTGTGGAAAATGTGGAATGGTATCAGTCTTCAGCTAAAGTGTTGGTGTATTTCTGAGCAACTGTATTTTAAAAACTAAGTTGCTAAACCATGCCAGATACTGGAAAAGTTATTTTATGTTGGTAGCTAAGAGGATATTCTGAATCAGCTAGGCCTGCAGCAAGTACGCTTTCCTTAATCACAGTAGCTTGTTTTTGAGGAATTAATAGTAACTACTTAACACATCATACCTGATGTGAAAAGACAGGGGTCTGAACAGGCTGTCCCTACCTTCTCGTTACACTTACGCAGGTGTGATGGCATTTCATGTCTCATGAAGGTGGGTGTTAGAAAAAGAACATGGGTTTTTCTGTTAAATAAATAGTATCTTTAATTACCATGACAAGCTTCATGATTGTTCAGAGTAAAGAAGGTTTCTATGTGGCTGGGCTGCTGTCCTTGATATGTGGCTGTCCACGTTCTGGGGAAGGACATCTTTTTGCTCTCGTCTTGCCCATGATCCAGTTTGCTGAGAGAGGGAAGGGAGTCTGAGCGTTCCCGGTTGTCCGGCTGGCTTAACAGTAGGGTGAGCAGATGAGAAGGAGGGTAGTGGAGAACCATTTAATTGTTTAAAACAACAAGTCAAAGCGCCTGTTACTTTTGCATCCCAGTTTTTGTTAAATATCCTTTTTCAACATGGAAATATGGGAGCGGGGAAAGTATTTAATGTTAATCTTGTGCTTATGTGTGACTCGTCCGCTCCTTTCTTTTTCCCTTCTCTTCCCACAAGTTCTCTAAATGTTTCCTCTCCCTTTCGCAGTGGTAGTCGCTCTTCCAAAACCTTCAAACCAAAGAAGAATATTCCAGAGGGGTCTCACCAGTACGAGCTGCTAAAACATGCCGAAGCCACACTTGGAAGCGGTAATCTCCGGATGGCTGTTATGCTTCCAGAGGGCGAAGACTTAAATGAGTGGGTTGCAGTTAACAGTAAGTCGGCTAACCTTTTTTGTAAGGGAGGTGTTGAATGTGGTCTGACACTTGTGGGAGGACAGCTGTGTACTCCTTTCTAGAGGGGTAGGCTCTTCTGTCCTGCATGCACCACTCTGCTGCGGTTGGGAGAGGTGAATGTAGTATCATTTAGAGCTGACAGATGCAGAGCGTCTCACCGAGACAAAAACTCCTTAATCTCCTTGTGCCAAAAGATATGTTCCTGTTAACAAAATAATTCTTGTTGTTAGTGGTTAAAGTCTGAGCACTTGATCACAAACAAGTGCTGAAGTAGAAATGTCACTGTTGTTTTAAGAAAGTAGCCTGTCAGTGCCATCTTAATATGTTTCATGTAGCTCTTCTTCAGCTAGAGTTGTTACCCAGTGGTGTAGTCAAGCCTCTACAGGCTAAGCATAAAACCTTAATTTAGTTAAGTGTGAGGGCCAGGTCTAGAAGATGCTAAAGGCTACGGTCACGTATATGGCCTGGCTTTCCTTTTGCCTGTAACAAACCCAGAGATGGATCTTTGCAATTTTCCGAAAGTTAGTTCCTTCCTTTTGTTTCTACCAAGTTGTGAGCCTTTGCTCTGGTAAGTCTCTGATGTCATTATTTTAACTTCCTCTAAAGCTGTTAGTCCTAACTCTCTCCTTTCATGCTAGGTCAGGCCAAACAATGATGCACAAATTAGTGTTTTCTGATTGCTTGACCATGTTTCCTCCTCCTTCCTCTCCCTGCTGTATGAATTTGCTGCCTCCCTTCTGCTCTTAAAGAATGGATTAACCCAAGTCCTGTCGTGCTCCGTAGCCCGTGCGGAGTTTCGGCTGCCACAAACTCTGTGCCCTGTCTGGGTGTTTCCTCATCTTTGGTGTCTTTCGGCTTGGCGTGCTTCCGTGATAGTACAGTATTGATGTGCACACATGGCACAGTCTCTGCGGCGCGGTATAAATTATGCTCAAGATAAATGTCTTGTAATTGTTTATGTGGTTCTGTCCATTTCTTCCTGCTCTTTGACATGTTTGGGAAGTGAAACTGTCATAGTGACTTCAACCTTCTGGTTCTTAATTAGCCACACAGTGCTCTGGTATATGACTTGCCACTGCTTCCAGGGAACGTTGAAATTGCTGACACCATTCTTGATGAAAGTTTATTCACACTGTATTGCAAAACTGTCTAGAAAAAAAGCCAGCCCATGTTTATGAGTAAGCATTACTAAAGATGCTTTATATATTGCTGGCATCCTTCCCTTCTGGTGGTTCCTCCACTCCATGTCTCTTCTTTCCTGTGCGACAGCGGTGTTTTTCCCTTCCCAAATGACTTAACTGCTAAATTAGCTGGGTGGCAAAAGGCAGCGAAGCACTTGACAAAAGAGTGGGAGCTGCCTTTTGTCAACAGCTGCATTCTGTAATGAAATGGTCCTCTCCCATGCCTCCTGCAGCGAAGTGGGGTTTTAATGTTTTAATTTTTTTGTCTAGAAGTGATTAACTGATTACGTGCTCCCTTCATTTACAGCATCCCTCTACCACACCTAGTACCAGTTAATGGTAGCTGTGAGCCCCTTCTGTTGACGTGTGATTTTGTCATGGGTTTTGCCCTTCACAATAGTGAGAGCACAGGAACAAAAGTCCTCTGCTCTTCGACTACCTGCTCGACTCTTAGCCTTACTGATGTCTCGTGGTAATGAGTTGATGTACATGTAGATTTTTCAAATACGTTCTGAAAATAAAAAAAGGTGAGAAGTGTATGATCAGTTTGTTTGAGTTTCATTTGAAATCTCCTTGATTTGAAAATACTAAAAAATAATTTCAGAGGTAGATCTTGCCCATATCTTTGTAATAGAACACCGACGGTGTGTACTTCTTTGAGTAGAAAAGCACTTGGAAAAAATCGCCTAAGCCCTCGAAACTTAAGAACAATGAGTAAAAAGAGGAAATGAAAAAATGCAGAGATGCTGTACAGCTCTGCACATGTCGGAAAGGAGGTTCTTGTGTTTTTCTTGTTTGTCACACGCTGCTGGCTTTGGTGGATGGGTGGTGTGTCCCACGGCCTTTTGAGACTTGCAAGTGCGGGATTCACAATAGTCGCTCATCTTGTCGAAGTCTGTGGGGGTTTTCTGAACATGCTTGCCTCGAAGCAGACATGGGACTGTGGTTTGCACTGGGAGCAGGGAATGGAAACTTAATTAACAGTTCTTGTGTACACTTAAGAAACAAGGGCTATTATAACCGCTTCTTGCTGCCTTTGGTGTTAACTGCCTCCTCCCCCGGCCCAAGCAAGCTTTGGGAGTCCTCCTGGTCCTCTGGAACTTTTTTAACAACCTTTCCCAATGTTGCTTTGGTGTTTTCCGCTTTTGCTGTGCGGGGAGAAGATTTTGTTGCTGGAGATGAGCTGTGCTAGGTGCGTGCCGTACCAGTTTTGATTTGCTTCCCTTTTTTGATACCTGGGAAGTTGCATGACACAGTTGTAGCTTGTATCCTGCATCTGCTGAACAGTAGCTGTAACTCGCTGCCATGATGTTCGTGTGGTCTTTGATGTTTATTCTCTGGTAAAATCAGTGAGGGGCGCTGCAGTATTTAACCCTCCCTTTCCTTCAGCCATCAGTTACTTTCACAGTATGTGGTCTCTGCTAGTGCTTATGTTTAGGATGTCAATCTCCATTTCATTACAGCGAAACTCTGTATCTCTGTAACAGAGTTAAGCGAGGAACACCAAGTGATATGCTGGCTTCTCTTTCGCATGGCACCGGATTAAGAGGAGTGTGGTGTTGGTGTTAATTCTACAGTGTCCTGCAGATTGGTTGTATTCTTTGGTGTAAACTTGCCAACTAGAGAGAGCTGTTACTCATTAGATGACACATAGTACATCTTCAAAAGCAATAACAATAAAGTTTTTTCACAAAAAATATTCCAGGACCCTCTTCAGCATCGTGCGCTTTACAGGTAAGGCTATAGGAAGCCTGTGTTGCCGTTACGCTGCAGAGTGTTAATTGATGGTTTAAATGTTTTACAGCTGTCGACTTCTTCAACCAGATCAATATGCTTTATGGAACCATTACGGACTTCTGCACAGAGGAGAGCTGCCCTGTGATGTCTGCTGGCCCAAAGTAAGATTATTTTTTACACATTGTTGAGAGTGTGCAATTTTTGAGATGATTTTGCATTTGAAAACTTGAGACTAGCTCAGTTGGGTGCCAAAGATAAGGTAACTTCTGTGGGTGGAAAGGATGTCTTCTCTTGTTACCTGTGGAGGGAAAAAAAATTTCAACCTTTGTTAAGGGAGTGGGGAATGGAAAGGTGGGTTTTCGGGGTGTGGTTTTGTTTGTTTGTGGGGTTTTGTTTGTTTTTTTTCCTTCTTCTTTAGCCAGGGAAGTTAAACTGATTATCAAAACTATTTTTTTCCTTTTTTTTTTCCTGAAATGTTAACGAGGGCTTCTTTAAGATTTGAAGTTTTGGTATGCAAGCGTTCAATTAGGGCTTACCAAAATCTTTCTTTTAGGTGTTTGACTAGGTATTGTAGAAATAAGCTTGGCTCCAGTTTTTAGTAGTCGGTATAAGAATCCCCTACCCTGTCTCTCAGTTAAGTTTCACTTCTTGGGTTCTTGCTTATGCTTTTGTACAGACATCCAACGTTTGTGGTTTTTCTTGCTTTCCAGCTGCTTAGTGTCTTCCAAAGAGGAAAATACCTGTCAGGGAGGGCACTGCCTCCTTTTAAATTACTGTAAAATCTTAAATAAATCAATTTCTAACAGTCCTCTCCTCCACTTCCTCCTCCTTTATGACAATTGTTGTTGTTGTCAGAAGCCAGTAGTTGCCAGCCTGTGCGGTGGAGAGCTGAGGACGTGCAAAAGGGTGCTGCTGGGAGGGCAAGGCAGAGAGGGCAGGAGCTCTGCGAGGCGAAAGCAGCCAGACGGACCAAGAAAAGATTTGGCACTAGGTTCTTAAACTAAAAATGGATGCTGCTGAATGCCAGAACCAGTGTGGCCAGGCAGACCTGCCGCTGCACAGCGGGGAGGGGTGAAAATACAAAAGGAATAGAAGTTTACCAGTATGCAAAAGAACTTTGGGATAAGCTTGTGCAATAACATAGCCCATTGTCTGCTTTGTGCTTTGGCATGCAGAACAGACTCTTGTTTATTAAATAAGAGCATGAAAATATTTTTGCTTTATTGTTTGTCTGCTGAGAAGCAGGAGATGCATTCTGCCAAGGTTTTCATTAGGTGATCTTGTCCCTAGGATTTGTAGAGCGTTCCCCAAACCCTGCGGTCCCCACCTGTGCTCAGGGATGGGTTTTGTGAAAGGATCAGAAGCGTGTGTGCACGTGAGGGGCCGAGGCCAGGCAGGCAGGGGAGGGGGTGATTTGTGAAGCTGGTGATCAGCAGCGCAGCATATACAGTGTTTTTTAGTTTGAGTGGGTGTGGCTTTCTTTCACTTCAAAGGTGGTCTGCAAAGTTCTTTTCAGGGAAGTACTGCTGGAAAACCTGTCAGTGTGAAAGCACTGACATTTACGGATTTTTTTTGTTTCTTACCTCTGTTTCCTGTTCTCTTTTGGCTCAAGCTCGTATTGGTTGAAGAGGCATTGAGTCTTAGGTGCTCGTTGGTGCTTCTAGGCTGAAGGTTGCTGTCTGCTCACATCCGTGGCTGAGCTACCGCCAGTATTGCATCCTCATCTCTTTCAGACAGAAGAGTATGAGTTAGCTGAAACAACTTACGTAAGGTCATTTGAAACAGGTTAGGCAGCCGTAGCATGACTAGCTGGAGAGAACCAAAAGCAGCAAGCACTCTACGGCTTGAAAGTCTGATTTTTGCATGCCCACTGGAGAAGTGCTTATGGTCGATACATTAAAGAAGGGTTGTAAGGTGCTGGTGCATACGTAGGTAGCTGTTTAGAACTGATCATGGCTCAGTCACAATTTTTATAGCATAACTGACAAACTTGTAGCAGTCTGTGGAAAAATTAAATCAGACCTCTTAAGTGAGAGGGTAACCAGAGCAGAAGCATGATGTTTCCTGTGTCCACTGCCTGGTACTGGTGTTTTGTAACCCTTTAAAGCCCTTCTAAAAGAAAAAATAAAACAAGACCCTTGGCAAAGACTGGCCACCTAGGTTCGTGTCTGTTTTTTTGTGTTTTATTTTTGATACACGGAGGGTTATCTTCGCTAAAGGGCTACCTTTAAGCAAATGCTTGAGGCTGTACGGCTACTTCTCCGGCCCGCTGGTTCTTTTTGATAGTGATCTTAACAGAAGGGCTTAGCTGAGGCAGCTAAACTTTGTGTGCTGTGGGATCACTTTCATTTCTTCTGGACTTGTCTTTGTTGGAAGGATTGCTGACTTAGCTTTTATCAGGGTGTTAGTGCATTGTGTAAGTTAAGGATTGACGTAAAGATCAAGAACAGATCTCCCTCTCCTGCTGTACAGCTCATGGTCTAACAATTTGAAAAAAGTACTGGTTTAATTTGTTCCAAAACATACGATTACTCAAGGTAGTGTTCCATTCCTTTCACTTCAGCGAAGACCAACCGTTTCTTACCCAAGCAAACCCTAGTTGGTTGTCACTTCTTGCTATTTTTATATCACCATCAGTGCAACGGGCATGATAATTAGTTAAGAACCTGCATAGAAGTAATATGTTTGTTAACCGGCACTGGGTGAGGGGAATTTTCTTTATTTTCCTCCCTGGTTTTAAGTCTTCAATAAGAACACGAAGGAGGGAGATGGCTGCTGCGTTCTTCAAAGCTGGATGTCTGAACTGGGGCTCTAAAATCCATGTTTTAGGCACATGTGTGTGAGTGCACTAAGCTCACTCCTAATGGCGGCGATATCCTTCTGATTTTCCTGAGGTTTGTTGGTCCACGGTGCTTCTGTCTTCATATGTTCAAATCAGAATAGCTGGGCGCTCCGAAGCGGACAGCTCCCGTAAATCCTTCGTGGCTGTGATACGGTGTAATTGAATGCTTACATGCTGCCTTCTGCCCCGTGTTTCTGCAGCAAAAAAAGGAATAAAACATGTAATCAGGTCCTTAAAATACCCTGTGTCTCTTAGCAATATCAATCCTTTTGCCTTTTTGTGACGTTCCACTCTGCACCTGTATCACTTGATCACTGAGGGACAAAACAGAGTAAGTATTTTTTAACAGTCTCGATGTAGTACGGTTTTGCTGAGGTGTAGACATGATAGGTCCAAATAAATGTGCGAGAATCTTCTAAAAGGCATTACTGAGCCACTGCATTTTATTGCTGTTGGACAAGGTAACAGCTTTAATTTTAGTCCAGCTGGGGTTTTTTGTTTGTTTGTTTGGGCTTTGTTTTTGTGGGTGGTTTTTTTTTTTAGGCCACGTACATGTAATGGCACAGTAGAGGAGCTGGTCCTATGGTTGTTTGTGCTTAGGGATATTTTCTAGTGTGAGAAGCATAGTTGGGTTTTCTGTTTATAGATCGCAAATAACCTGTGTTTTTCAGTATGAGAGAATTCTACCAGAGTCGTTAGGGATTCTTAGCTTTTCCCCTGCGCTTGCTGAGGTGAACTGTATACTTGTTGCTCTATCCTTCACATATTGGTTTGCTCTTACAAACCTCTACTAAACTGTAGAGGTTTCTAAAAATGTATTTTATGTAGAGGAACTGCCTATGACGATAAGGTTAATCTGTTTCTATCACCAGAGCTGTAGGTGTTTGCTCACAAGCTTGAGCTAGAAATGTGGTTTTACCCTTTATTTCCTGTGGCAGTTCAAATGTTTCTAATACGTGGGAATTCTTTGTGTGTGTTAGGCTTTCTTTTCTGTTTAAGAAGTTGGGCTAGGATTCTTGATTTCTTTTCAGTCATGTAATTAATCTTGTAGGAAGAGTTCGTGTTCCCCTCCCTTGTGAACCCCAAGCCTAGGAACAACCGTGAACATCATGCCTACTGCGTGGAGAATGGGGTGTTTGCCGGAATACTTTTCAGATTCTCTGTATGACTTCATTTTTGTCAGGACATACCTGCTGTTTCTTAAGAGCTGTGTTACTTAACGGGTCATTTGATGGCATTCCTTCCTCTACAAAATGCAGAATTAACCCATAGTGTTGGGGGGTGGGGAGGGAGAGAGGCTTCTTATGGTGGATATAGGTTATTTGGGAGAGATTTTTAGCACGGAATTTAGTTTACTGTCTTACTCTGTCTCCAGACTGAACCTGGCACCTCAGCTAAGTGCTGATACTTGTCCTATGTTAATACCACTGAAATCTCAGTATTAGGGTAATACGGGGCGGTGAGGAACATTGATTTTTCAGAAATCCAGACATGTGGTCCATTCAGCGTGTATGGAATTTTTGCATGTGTTTTGAGATAGAATTTTAAAATGCTTTCAGACCCTCTGATTTGTTGCCGTTATAAAAATGGGATCTTTTTATACCATTGGGAGCAGCACGCTTGTAAAATTTGTTTATTGTGAAAATGTTCTCCCAGTTACTGTTCTGACAAAACTGAATTTGTTAAACAAAATTAGAAGCCAGATTTATCAGATACAGTTAAGCTTTGCATAAAATGACGTGTACGATCTTTAAAATAGAAGACCTTCTCCAGTGTCCGCACAATACTAATTGGAGATAGCAGGGGGAAGTGTGAACAGCGGTGGTTGCAGCCCAAACTTTGTGGTGTGCTGCAACTGTACTAAGAAATAGCAATCAAAGTGAGCTCGCTATCCTCCACAAAAAGAAGTGGTATTAACCATTAATAACACCTCTTCTAATTCTTTTAATAAGAACTGAGATAAAAGTTGTAGACGAAACGGGTATGTTTCCTGTAAAAGCATGACTGAGCTGACAGCACTATCCTTGTATGTTTTGTTTTGTTAGTTTGTTTTAATTTTATATTTTTAAAAGAGGAGTGTTGCAGCTGGTCTGAATCATTGTTCATTGGTTTCTCTGGGAGGATTTCAGAGCTGCAGAGCTCAGCAGTGCTTTTCGCTTCTGGCTTGGCAGCAGGCTTGCCCCACGGCTAGCCGTTCTGCAGCAGTGCTGCTTGGCTGAGCAAGGCTGGCTGATTTAAAACCGACGTGGGAGATGATCCTGTGTTCGGATGTAAAAGAGAGGGCTATGCACGGCTCTGTGGTGATGAGGAGAAACGGCTCAGACGTTATGGGTTGGCAAGGAATATTAAGATACGTGCATTTGTACTCAGCGAGACATAGGAAGAAACACTGTGGTTCACTTGAAAGCTGGTATTGTCAGACTTCCAGTGTTAAATGTGTTTGGTATTTTTTTTAAGCTATATGTTCCCAAGATTAGCCGTCTTCTCTGGAAGATGAGAAGTCTGGACTTGTGTCAATTGTGTTGCCCAAGCCAGTCAAAATATCTGTCCCATTCTAACTTCATGAGGACTTGTTTCTGCCTGGTTGTGCATGTAAATGGATGCTCTTTAATACTTTTTTCCATGGCTTTTTAAATTCCTGAAGTTAAAATGGTAACTGTAAAATGAATGATGCTGGAATCCACTCATTAAATGTGCCACTTAAAAGATGTCAACATGACTAGCTCTGTGAAGAGAAAAGGATAAAAGCAGCACACATTTTACTGTTCCGTAGTCATGTCCGTGGTTTATAACGGCGTGGTATCACCTTATCTACAGATGGAAAAATTAAGCTAAAAGACTGTTACTGGCCTGCAGCTATCAAGTGGGTCACCAGTATAACTGGAAACCAAGATTTTTCTTAATCTTGGTGCGCTGCATGTTAGCACTAGACCTTCAGATATGAACCTTTTCTAAGGAGTACTATTTAGTCTAGAAGCTTTCCTGTAACTGTTAGCTGGCAGGCGCTTAATACCAGCTTCCAGTTTTGTAATCGTATTCTGTGGCGTTAACCTACCTCCGAATCTATTCCGTGTCTCTAATACAATCATATTTGGGATCTCTGGCAAGAGCCCATGTGGTTTGGTCTTCAGTTATGCAAAATCTATAAGAATATTTTCAAATGTAAAGTAATTCTATAAATTTTAGGGGTCTAATGTCTCTGGCTGGCAGGTGCTGCACATGTTGAGCATTGCCACTCGCTTTGCAGTTCTTCTCTACCGGTGGAGGTGATGGGAAGCCCATTGCTAGGGCTGACTGGGTGAAACTTCACATTAGAAATCAGTCGGGTGCCTTCATCGATTTGAGCCCTGGAGCTTAGCTTTTATTACCGCGAGGATCTCTTGTAACTTTTTGATGTTTCACTTGAACAGGCTGTAACGTTTTTCTTTTTTGGTGTGTGTGTGTGGAAGCTTTAAGAAAGAATAAGTAGCAGTTGGCCTTTCAGGGTTTGGAAACCTACTCCTGCAGCACCTTTTGATGTGCAGGGATGCAGGTTTGACCGTAGGCTGCCACGTGCATTTTGGCAGGAGCGTTGCAGCCGAGGATGAATGAGTTGTGCTGTAAAGGATGAAGTTCTTGAAGGCCTTCACAGACTGCAGAAGAGAGTCCAGCTGAAGCAGGATTGCAGTGGGGAGATTGGGTACAGAGCAGCCGCAGATGTCTCGGGAACATTTGGACCTTAGTTTCAAGGAAGGGCTGTGGGAGGGTGTGGGAGTACGGGGAGCGGAGCAGGAAGAGCAACCTTCTAGGCCTTGATACGAATGATTCACTTGTGTTAAGAAATGTCTTGTTGTTGTCGTCCCAACCCAGGTATGAGTACCACTGGGCAGATGGGACAAACATAAAGAAACCAATTAAGTGCTCTGCACCAAAGTACATTGATTACCTGATGACTTGGGTCCAGGATCAGCTGGATGATGAAACGCTATTTCCTTCTAAAATAGGTAAAGTAAATAAGTAAAACTGAACAATGTATTTGGGTTACAGTTGTACAGGAATATTTAAGTCTTACAGCATTAAAAAGTCTCCTAAATGACTGATGAGTAGGGCAACTCTAAAAGGTTACATTACATATATAAAGGCACTTTTATCTCTTAAGATAAAATTTATGTGGTAGTACGTGAACTCTGATCCATGTGTCAATATTCCTAATGAACATCTATCACAATTCTGAATGCTGGAAGTACTGTTTCTATTTAATAACTGACTGTGTTGAGCAAATCTGATGTTTTTTCGTTTTGAACAGTGGGTTGTTTCCTTAGAAATAAGGCAGAGGGTCTCGAAACCTTGTAACCAGTAGTTGGTACAAACTGGCAGCTTTTTGGTGCGGGAAAGGTGTTTGGTCCTCGTGAGGAACGTCTCTGAGGCCTTACCTCCAAAGAAGCTGAATTGCATCTTTGATCTCAAGTTAATAATTTTTTTTCTTTTCAAGTGAAGATGAAAGATGTATGTTTTTAAGAAGTTTCTTTCAGAAAAACGGGAGGAAAACAATGAACAGCCACCAGTTCGGAAACGATAACAAGAAGAAAACCCTGCTTCTAGAAGCACGAAGCTTGTTCGAAAGCTCCTAACTGGCACTTTTCCAGTACACCACTACTCATAGGCTCATGATCCATTGTGGAAAAAGGGAGAGAGATCTCTTAATTGCTTTTATTTTGTCAATAGTTTCTGAAGCATTTGACACATTCTCAATAAGCCTCTTCAGAGAAACAGGGCCACCTGGCAGAATCGGTGGCGTTTGTTTTTACTTGCAGTTAAGCAGATACGCAGAGAAGGCGTGTTAGTTTGGGAAGAAGTGACGAAAAGCTAAATCTTCCCTGCTCAGTAGATGTGAGCATGGTTTCTTCGCGTACTGCGGCATTTGTTTTAGTGTTTCAGGGTAGAGTACAGAGCTGGGGTAGAATTCCACTACTAACAGGAATGATATTAAATAGTTACAGTTAATATTACAGCTGTGTTCAAAAGGCTACATCGGGACTTGATCTGTCTTCAACTGCAGCATATACCTTGCTGAAGACTTTTTTTCTTTTAATAGGATGTATTTTTGAAAGGTAGCAATTGAGAAAGAGACTTAAAGGCCCCGATGGATAACCAACTAAATTCGAATTTCCCACGTGATGCAGCAGCCAATGAAGGAAATGTGATGTACATGTAAGCAGGGCAAGCTTAAGCAGGAGTATGAAAATTTTATTGCTAGGGTTTTAAAGCATTGGTGAGATCACGATTGGCCAACGGCATCCAGCTTGGGCCTCTGGCCTTCAGACAGGACTTCAGCGATTGGAAAGACTGCAGAAGAACTAAGCTGACTGGGAAAACCGCTACGTGATGAGAAGCTAGACAGGTTTAATCTTTTTAGATGGTTGATACATATCTTTTTTTAGCCTGCGGATGTCTCAGCTGAAGAGACGATTGCTCCCAGTAGCCAGCTGCTGTTTCTTAACCAATTTTAATAAAACTTGCGCACTGACAAAGATCTGCTGTTACAACTGATTTTACCTGTCCTGGGTCATTCTCACTGAAATGACTGAAAGGAGCATGTTTCAGAGTACTTAAGCAGGCAGTTAAGAAAGCAGTAGCCTCTGGCTAAGGGATGGTGATGAGCAGGATGGAAACAGGAGTCTTTTTGCTGGGCAGGAGACGGGTGGAAGAGCGCCTATTTCTGATTTCACTTTAGCCAAGAGAAGTGTAAAACTTGATGGCTGATACCAAAGGTGGCTGCAGTTAACCTACACAAAGGTATCTGGTGTCCCGTGGAGTACCCTGTGGCATCTGGGACACGTGCACAGAGCCATTGGTGAGACTCGGAGCCTGCAGGAGACTTCCCCTTTTCTGCTTTGGCAGTCAGGGGCCAGGCAGGCACTGAGAGGGCATCTACAAGTGCATTAGATACCGGTGTTTGGGTATCTGAATCCTACCAGAAGGGAGGAAGATTCTCGGTCAGAGAAGGCTCTCCAGGGAACTATACTGAGGCATAACAAGATTTAGTGGCTGGAAGCTGAGGCTAGGAAGGTTCAACACAGAAATGTACTCAGACCTGTCTTGGAGCAAGGTCATGAGCCACTGGTCTACTGAAGGGAGGGAAACCTCCCCTCTGGTCTTTCAGTGAGTTTGTTGCTGTGCTTCAGCCCAAGTACATTGTGTGATTTACAGACGGAATTGCTGAGTGACATGGAACAGCCCTTCTTGTGCAAGAGATCGGGCTGGGTTATAATGGCTTTCAAAATAGATGAACATGGCATGGGCATTTAAAAATAAGCCATCTGTTTTCTTACTTCTAGGTGTACCGTTCCCAAAGAATTTCATGTCAGTGGCAAAGACAATTTTAAAGCGTCTCTTCAGAGTTTATGCTCACATTTATCACCAGCACTTTGATCCAGTGATCCAGCTACAGGAAGAGGCACACCTTAACACTTCTTTCAAGCACTTTATATTTTTTGTTCAGGTAAGTGTGGCAGGAGCATTATGGTTACAATTATATTTTGGAAAAAGTAACGTATCAAAGTAATGCCCCTTCCGTTTCTTAACAGCTGGTGTGTTTGTAGGATAGTCAACACCTCCAGGATGCAAAAATAGTGTCTTACTCCTTTTTTATGTATATTTACTGCTAGAAGCTTTCAAGGAATAGAAAAGTTTTCAATGAAGTATTCGTTTGCTTCAAAATTGAATAACGAAAAGTGTTCCCTACCAAATAATTTAGCAGAACAGTAATTCCCAACAAAAGAAGGAGGGAGGAAGGCATCTCAAGCTAGACTGAAAAGACTCTGCTTGCTTCAAAGCTACATTTCCACCCCACCCCCCCCCTTACAAAAAAAGAGCATCATCTTAAGTTTCCTTCCTTTAAGTGGGGGGGAAAAAGCTTTAGGCAGTCGAACACTGTTATTCAGCTAATGGCAGACAGGCAGAAAATGCTGTAGTGGCTGAGCCTGGACTCTGAGAGCCTACAGCCAAATAACTTCTATCTGAATAAGACTTCTCACCTGAGCTGCACGTAGGAAACTCTGTATGTATGCCTTTCTCCTCATCCTTGTTACAGGAATTCAACCTTATTGATAGAAGAGAACTTGCACCACTTCAAGAACTGATTGAAAAACTCACCTCTAAGGACAGATAAAAGGAAGAGGATTTCTTCAAGTCACTTGTTTCTTTAAGCAAGCGTGTGGTATTTTTTTGTTCATTTGTTTTTTTTTTTTTTTAAAAAAAACAAAAACCAGTGCTGTTACTAATGACAGCCAAGATGTACTTTCTGTGCTTTTATTAGGGGAAATCTTTTATCTGTTAGTGACACATGGTAAATAGTTTTTTTTTTTTTTTTTTTTTTAATTGTTGGGATTCATTGTGGAATTTTAGCAGGTGCTGAGTGTTTATAAAGGAAACATGCTTGGTTGGGGGATTGACTCTGCTGGTGCATGGGTTCTTGTATTGTGTCAGTGGTAGCCCATTCTCATGAAGTCCCTAAAAGACTTGCTCACATTCTCTAAGTGCCTTGGCAGACTCATTTCTGAGGTGCAAAGCACATACAATACTGAACATTGCTGGAAACAGAAAATATGAACTAACACCCAGGACACTTACTGATACTTGTTTTAGAAAAAAATATATATATGCTTACACTAAAAAAAGCCATAACTTACTGAAATCAATGATCTCCAGCTTTTAATACAAATATTTGTCTTATTTTTTTAGAGATTAATATAGAGTTTTTCAAAACTAGATATTTCTTATAAAGAAAAGTGATGGTGAAGTTCTAGTCGCTAAAGCGAAACGGTGAAGGTGGTGTCAAAATCACGAAGAACCCATGCTTAGCAAGTAATTACATGTCTGTTGCCATTGGTTTTGGCTTCTTAGAGTTGCTTTTATTTTTTTAACAGGGAAGCATCAACTTGGGTCAGTCACTTCTGTTAAGTTTCCTAGCATTTGCCAAATGAACGGTTAGTTTGCACAAACACAGTTAGGGGGGAAAAAACTCAATATAAAATAAAAATGCACTGGGGTAATGCTAAGAAAAATCTGGCTTGAAAAATAACTAGCGAAGTGATGTTTGTAAGTTAGGAATAAAAAGCCCTGGGTCTGTGGAGGAGCTCTGGTGGCCAGTGTTTTCTGTGGTAGGAAACGTGCCTTGGAGGGAGTGTAATTTCATGGACCGCTTGGGATTTACGTTAGCATGATGGTGTTCTTCCCCATTTAAAATGGCAGCCCATCTGCAAGGAACTACAGCAGTTGGGAAAAGCAATAGGAACGTACCGGTGAATTTTTAGTGGTTTGTAATTTGGTAGGTGCATCTTCTGTTTCTGAAAAAAAACTAAGCAAGATGTGGCCTTCCCCCACCCGGGTTAGTGTCTGCCTCTCGAGGCTTGTGTTTCCTCAAACCAGAAATGACTCTCCCGCGAGAAGTTAACCTCTGGGGTGATCCACAGACGGTGACTTGGAAATTTCTGCTGCAACTGTATCAGTCAGGTTTCCCACTGCAGAAGCCCGTATGACTAGCGCTCTTGTTCGTTTATGGATCTTGTCAAAGCTGTTGTATTTTGGAGTCAAAGAAATCTGTATGAGGTTCTGCAGTCTGCTACCCCATGATATCACTAGTTGCCAAATACAGTCCAGTAGGTGGTTGATGTTGCCAGGCTTTGCTAGATTGCGACTCCGCAAAAACACCATTTTTAGACCAGAAAAACATGAAGACCTTAACGGACTGGTGTACGCTTGACTGACTCTGGAACCTCTAAAATCTACAGGTGAAGCCAAGGTCAGCATGCGACAGAGAAGTTAGGCTTACAATTTCGTGCGCCTTTGCTTGACGAAAAAGCTGAGTAAAGTGGAAAATACTGTGCAGCAGCCTGTAAAAGATGTAAGTGGCCATTAGTATAGCCAGGTAATAAACATATAAGCACAGTAATAAACACACATGCATTTGGGAGACTAGAATCACTACTTTTGAGGTAAAATGATGTCTTTCAGAAGCATTTGAAGGTTATTTTAAGAACTATGTTATCTTCAGTGGAGTTAAATTTCCTAGTCTGCGTAAACTGCTTCCTGGAGAAGCAATTTAATGTTTTGTTACCTCTTCTGTCTCTCCCGCTCATTCGTGATGTCTTTGCAGCTGCAGGATTGTTTTTAACCGAGTAGCATACCTGACATCTGATCTGGACGTGGCTACCTAAGCCTGGTTTGGGAGCAGTAGGATGGCAGTGCTAGCTTCGGGTGCAGGGTTGGAGGGCTCTCTTAGTTCAGGACTGAGTAACGCAGAAGACTACCGTCTCTGCAGAGTTACGGGAGTGGTCAGCGTCGACCTGACTACACAAAAGCAGCTTAACTCCCAAATTCGAACTGTGCTGTTTGAAACAGACTCCAGTCATGCAGGAAGCTGAATTTAAGAACGTGATCTTAGACACGCAGCCTTTTATGCATGCTTCTATCTGAGGAGTGTTTAATGACAGAAAATTTCCAGCTGCAGAGGCGTTTCCAGATGCAGTTTGATATGAAAAATCCTGTAAACTTTCCGATGAAAACCGCTTTGAGTTGAGTCAGTGGTGCTCAAGAGGCTGCATGCGCATGTTCACTGTGCTGATAACACTTACTGGAGAGGAACCTTTTAACCAGTGCTAGAGGTCATGTTACCACGTCGCAGCAAGACATGAGAGTGAGGATGGTAGAAGCGTGCTCCAAGGTGCTAAATAGGAGGTATCCTCCATTAGATTTAAAGCTGTCTCACTGGTTTGGTGTCATGTACCAGCAAGAAACTAAAAAGAAAAATACTTAGAAGTGAGGATTTGCTTGGAGTGATACCAGTGCAGTAGTTCTCATTTTTGGCATACTTCTGCTCTGGAAGGGTGTTTTCGGTTGGTTTGTTTTTTGGTTTTTTGTTTTTTGTTTTTTTTTTTTAAATAGCCAGTTCCAGAAATTCAGAGGCGTCTGCTGCAGTTCAGCCAATCAGAGTTAGAATGTATTATGTTAAAAAAAAAAAAAAAAGTTTTACGTGGATAGTGTATTTTTTGTATTTAGTATCTGGCAGTAGAAAACACTTTTACAGAATAGTTTCTAGGAATGTAATAAAAGCTTGGAGATCATGATTTGCCTGACAGCTGTATGAACACATTGTTTAATTATACAACACTTGAAAATAACAACATTAAAGATATGTATGCAGTGTTTGGGATTTAGTATCCCTATGCTGTTTATATTTGCAGCTTTTAATTGTTTTTTGCTTCAAAAAGGTGTGGGACCAGAAGTTGATGTGTGTTTACGCTCTTGAAGTAAGGGCACATTGAAATGCTAAAGAAAAGCTGCCCTGTTGTACAAATGGAATCTGGGTCGAGTGAATGTGTTTATAAAATAGTGCATTTGTTGGGGGGAAGGGGGAGGACACCCCCTCACCCCCCCCAAATAAAACCCGGAGAAACGAACGCTGAACAAACCCCGCGCTGCTCTAGGCCCACGTTACAGATGGATTCTGTTAGGTGTCACGGGCGCTTTGAGACAAAAACTTCCAGCTTTGTTGTCTTTGGGAGCGGAAGGTGTTGGTGGGGTTACACCAGGCTGGGCTGCCAGTGCTGGCTGAGGCCTTCCCGTGCGGTAGGGTCCTTAAATTCTATGGTTTGTGGTGTTTTTCAGCTGCCAGCCTGTTAGACCGTGTCAGTGATTTGGGTGGTAACTTCAGGAGGTCATCTACCTCGAGACGGGATGGGGCAAACTCTGCTAAGTTCATCAGGTTCAGCCACCGTTGCCAATGCTGACACTGTTGAGATGGTGTGGATACATTAAGTTTGCAGAAATAATTCTTCAAGTCAGGGATACAGGTTAATCATGCAAATAGAAAATAAAAATGCCACATTCTGCTGTTGCAGGTAGCTGAATGGTAGATGAAGGGAGAGAGCAGGTTTCAGGAGGCAGGTGGCCCGTCTGCAAGTATCAAGTTTCTTTTACTGCTTACTATGCAATGTAGAGCTTTGAACTTTTGCTTTTACTTTAAGATATAGAGGAGCACTGTCCTTATTCAGTATTTAGGAACTGAACACTCTCCCAGTCTCCCTGACACTCATGTAACAGGTAAGGATACCTATTTGCTGCTATGGACTTTACTTACCTTTCAGATTGTTCCTTTCCACCTCTTGCGCCTCCCCCGTCCCCCCCTTCCCCGAATCACCAGGCACAATTTTACTATAAACACATCCTTTTTGGATAGTTGTTCTTTTTCTTGCTACCCTTTCCCCCCTTCCTACCCGCCAGAGTGCTGTATTACTGTATATAAACCGCCCCTTTTAGTTGGACTATTTAAAAAGCTGCAGAACGAACGCAGGCTCCTTGCTTTTCTTTCACGAAAAGATTCCCCGTTACACTGAATTGTTTCCTTCACCGCTGATACCGGTTGTCTTTTTTTCCAAACTGCACTACTAAAACCACTAACACTTCTATGGATGCCTGTCGTCTTTTCCTGGGTATCTTCTCTTCTAAGATGAAACTACCATTGGTTATTTTAAGTATTAAACCTTTTTATTTTCCTGCTTTTCTTACAATTTCCTCTTGCCAGGTTAAGATTGCAGTCTAGGTAAATATCAAAGTACGTTTTCGTTTGAAGAACCAAGTCGCTAAATTGTTCATAGAGTATTGTATTTTTAGGGGAAATTAATTTTTATAGCCACTAAACTATACTCATTATTTTTGTACGTTTGCAACTTCTGACATTTTTCAGAGACATGTCATGGAGGGAACACTTATTTTCATGGCTGTTGTACTACTTCGGTATGCTGTGGTTGCGTTGCTTAGTACCTAGAGGCACATACCTTGATGTGCAGTGGGAGAGAGAAGAATGCAATAAAAGTGAATGAGGTTTCAATAAAAGGCCGTTTTTGAAGGCAAAAAAAAAAAAGAGATATTATGAAAGCAACCTTAACCTTTCCTCCTCCTTTGGAATCTTAAAATATATGGGAGAAAACGCGGTGTAAAATATAAAATGCAAGATGAGAACCCTTACTGTAAGCTATCTGTGCCAATATCGCTTCAGTTTGTAGTCACTGATATTTTAGTTTTAAACGAGAACAGCTTTTGATTAAAAAAGAAAAGTTGAATGTTTGAAAATCTGCAACTTGTTTATTTGAGAGTTGTAAATAATGTATACATATTGTTGTATGTGATGGGACAAAATATTTAAATTCTAGGTTTTTTTCAATAAGAAACTGAAGGCTGTTTATAAGAGAAAATAAATAGCTATGTTTGACCATGATTGTCTTCATTTCCTTCTTGAACTTGTTTCTAAATTATCTTCTACTTGTAGATAGACTTTCTTCTGTATATTGTACACATACGAACATTACACATACCAATTAGATTTTTGTAATCGCCTTGTCTGAACTTGTGAATATTTGTATTGCAGGCAGACACAATAGCAATAAAACAACCTGATACCCTTTTCATTTCCTTGTTTCATGACCTGAACGTACCCAGTACGGATGGAGCTCGGTGCGGGATGCCACATAACAAGTTTAGTATGGCATTACGTGCATCTCGGCGCCGATCCCGGGGTGGTTTTGAAAGCCGTGCTAGGAGGAGGGTGTCCTGCCGCAGCAGTAGCGCTCTGCTGTCTCAGGTCAACAGCTTCACACGAAGCACAGACTCCGTTTTTGGTTGCGTGCAGCAGCACCGGTGCCTTTTCTTTTTTCTTTCTTTCTTTCTTTCTCCTGAAAGCCTCCCGTGACCCTGACAGCTGCAGCGCTTCAGGTTTCCCGGCCCTCCCACGCGCCCGAGTTTCCCTCCGCCTGCCCTCCGCCTTCTCCGCTCACAGCCGTAGCTCCGGAGCACCCCGTCCCGTGGTAAGTCGTCTCTCGCGCGCACCTGGAAAGCGGTTTGTGCCACCGGGTTGAAAAGGCGGTTAAAAAAAAAACAAACCACCTTGCGTTCACTTCAGTCCCCACAAATGGCGGGTTTGGTGCGTGGTTGAGGGTCCGTGCAAAGAGCGTCTCGCCTCAGACGGCACGGGCAGCTCGCAGCCGTCGTACACGGTCTTGCACGAGAGCGCGTGTTGGCCACCACTGCCTCCCGGCCTCGCCCCCTTTCA
>NW_008824804.1:1265781-1295616 GCF_000699105.1 Pygoscelis adeliae
CCCGCCGTAGCGGCGTGTGGCGGCGCGGACGCATCCACAAGGGGTTTTCTCGCCTTTTCCCTGAGAAAAAGGCTTTTAGCCCGGCTGGGAGACGGGAGTTAGCGAGACGAGCTGTGCTGTGCGAACAAGCCACTCGGTAACTTCGGAAACTACGCCGACGCCGTAGGAATTAATGCTATAAAAATGACGAGATTGGGGAGGGGGGCGGGGAAAGCGCTTTCTGTGACGGTTTTTGACTTACTCACCTTTTTAAAGATGCACTGAAGTCCTGGGTAAGACTTGTCCCTCACCTTTCCTGATGGTAGCGTGAAACACCTGCATATGTGCAGACTGTCAGGTCTAACTTGTCATGTTCAGTACTCCTCCTAATGAACGAGAGGAGCCTGTTTAACTGTTGTAAAAATGCAGGAAAAGTTATGGGCCGTTCAGAAGGAGATAGTCTCCTTTTTTTTGTGGTGTTTTTAGGTTTTTTGGCAAGAGGCTGTGCTTAAAATTGAGGATAGGAGTTGCTGGGGTGTCAGTTTGTTCACTGATGCATTCTTTGGCGGCTGATAGCCAACCGATTGGCCTCTGTCGGGTTTGAGTATCTCTTTTTAAAATTTCCTGAGCTTTTTTTCAGTTGGCGGCAGATGTTGTAGGAAGTAACTAGTATGGCATCTTTGTATCTTCATTTGAGAAACCATTGCTTTTGCTTTAAGTTTCTTTCATTGTTGCTTGCTCCCCCCCCCCCCCTAAAATAACAGGAAGACTGTGACTTCGTGCCTGGGACTGGATCTCTAAGTATCTTCAAAAATTTTGACACTCGGTGTTCTAACTGCAAATGTAACTTCCTAGACTTTAGATAAATGATCTGGGCTGAGACTTGTCATTTTTGGTTTTTGTTCAATTCGGTGCTGGTGTTGTGTGGTACAAAATAAAAAAGAAGAACCCCGTTCCTCAACTAATTGATGATCTGTGGTACACGATGGCCTCTGGTTCATGCTTGTCATGAAGTCAAAAGGACGTGGGTGTGGGAGACTCGTTTATGGGACTTGAAACTAGAGTTGTATAGTAATTAAATAATTACACCATCGGTGTTTTTTGACTGCCATTCTTCCTGGATGCTTTTTCTACAGCTGCAGGGAAATCGACATTTGTGAATATTCTCAAACAAGCCGATGAGGAATGGGAAGTTGTTCCTGAGCCTGTAGCTAGATGGTGCAACGTTCAGCAAGACTCTGAAGAGGATTGCAAGGTGCGGTAAAAGAAAGTAATGTGAAACTTTTAAAATATAAAAACCCCAAACACAACAAATCCAGTCAAATACTTTTCTAATTTCAGAAGACCGATATATCTGATAGACTAGGTATTTTAGATAAGGTATGTGATAGCAACTTTTTTGCTGATGCTTATCATCATATCCGAGTTCCTGTTTTCCAGTCTGCTCGGTGTATGTTAGAATAAATGAACATCAGGATGTAAATTACAAAAGCGGTAAAAGCCTGTTCTATTTTATGTATAAAAGCAAGGGATGGAAAAAAGTTAGGGCTCTTAAAGAAAGTTAACTCCATCCCAGTCGGGTCCAGTAACCTTAACATAAAATTTCAAATCCGTCATCATCGTCCCTGAAGTTGGACTTAGTAATTTGCTCTTTTCTCCTTTTGTTTTGACTGGTTTGCAGAAATATGACATTGTATATGACTCCTGAAATTAGTCAGGAAACACTTAAAAAAAGGTTCCCAAAGACAAGACTGTACTCCGTGCGTAAAGCTGTTTGTGCATGTGTCTGTAGGTATCTTACAGTCTTGTGTGCATTGTCAATAGCTTGTAACGTTCTCCTTGCTGTTGGCTAATTCATGCAGTAACAGCAGCAGCTGCTGTAAAACAGCACAGTCCTGCACACCAGTTTGCTTTCTAGTAAGAATATTGCACAGGCTGAACAATAGGCCTTTGCCTATCTTTTGCCCCTTTTCCTTCCTTCCCTTTTCTGAGAAAAGTTATCAGCATTCAAGACCTTGATTATTGCTTTTTTTATGTAGTTTAATACCAAAAAGTAGACTTTCACTTTTCCATCTTTAACAAAGCTGGTACTTTCATCGTCCCGCAGTACCGGAGGCGGAGGGCAAAAAAAAAAAAAAAAAAATTGGGAAGTTCATTTTTACGTGTGTGTGCGTGTGTTCATAGAAAGTGGCGTGTCTTACTGCTTTTGTAGGTGTTAGTTCCTATGAAAGTTGCACCTGAAATACTTCATATGGCTTAGTACTGTGCTTTTTAATACGGTGTTTTTCAGGGATATTGCAATCTTTTCCAGAGGATGGTTCTATATCTTTTATTTCTTACTGGTGAAACTGATAAATAAAGGTCTCCTGACGTGTGAAAGGTCCCTGTAGCTGCATCTTTCTCTACTTGATTACAGAGTAGGGGGACATATCCTGGATAGTGGAACCAGGCTGTGTCCCCTGCCCCTAGCGGACTTCTGTCCCGTGCCAGCTAGGACTCTTTGGGCGGTAGGATAGCCTGGGGACTCTGCCGAAAGTGCACAGCACGTAGCTACCTCCTTTGGGAGGCTTAGAAAGTTTTAGTGCTGTGGATACCACTCCCGTGTGCTGCTTGGCCACGGTGTCAGAGCGTGGTGCTGGGCACGTTTGGTTTACTAGTGCAGGTATGGTTGCCGGGAATTAGAGATGAGGATGAAACCTGGAATTCTAGAATCTTAATTGCTGTCATCTAGGCGTTGACCTCTATATCTAGATTTTTGAAAATACGTTAGTATTTGGAATTTGGTGTTTACGTAGCAAAAAGATTCAGAAGCGGTCACCTTTGGTAGGCTGTGTTTTCTAGTAAAACCGAGGCACACAGCTTTCCGTTTCCGTGAGCTTTAGTGGCTGTCTCGAGGTGTTTGATCTCCCTCGCGGGCTGTGGCAGATCTTTGGCCTGGAGTCTGTTCTGAACCTCCCAGGTAAGATAAGAGCATAATCATATCTTAAGATGCTGCATCAGCAGCTGTTACCATAGGAACTGTAATTAATAGATGGAAAAACAAAATGAGCTCAACTTTAAACTTTAAACTCACACTTGTCGGAGTAAAAGGAGCATGGCTTTTTCTACGATGTTGTTGACTTTTTGTACTGATAGGATGTTGTTCTTCTATCAAAGCTTGTAGATAGCGATCAAGGTGTTTTGGTACTTGAGCGTTTTGACGTAGATTGCAGAGAGTTGCTTACTCAGCTCAGTGCTGTAGGAGGAATAACATCACTGGCATTTACGACTTGTATTGCAAATAGGGTTGAGAGGTAAACGATGCAATTGTAAACCGGAAATAAAGGCTGAACGGCTTTAACCTAGTAGAGCGTTTCTGTTTTACCTTAATCGTCCACCTTCTCAAGTTAAAGGGTCACTGTATTTGTTTAAAACCAGGAGCTGACTGCATCACAGAAGAGTGGCAAAAATGTGCTTCGGATGATGTATGAGAAACCAGAGCGGTGGTCTTTCACTTTCCAGACATATGCGTGTCTCAGCAGGATCCGGGCTCAGCTCAGATCCCTTGATGGCAAACTCAGAGAGGCGGAGAATCCTGTCGTCTTCTTCGAGCGATCTGTCTACAGTGACAGGTATGTTGGACTGAAGTCCTTAAAGCGAAGATCAGAATTCTCCTAAGTAGAACGCATAAATAAATGAAAAGCGGAGCATGACTGAGTTTTGCACCTCCTTTCGTCGTAATTTTGATACTGGTGAATCACAATAACCTCTAAGTGGTTTGTTATCTTTCTCTCATTGGTGTGGACAGCGAATTAAAATCACTGGTTTGAGGGTTTATAGTTTAGTTGTTGATTAACTATGTGTAGTTTCTCATTCTTTGTGGGTAGGTTTTTATGATTTGTGCATGCACGTTTCCCTTGCAAGAGAAGAGGGAAGCAGGCATCAAGAAGAGTCAAGAGCAATTTCTTTCTTGGTCACTTCGTCTTGTTTTCTTTTATGCTTCTTGAACCGCGTCTAGCTATTTCATGTTGCCGTACTCTGTGTTTCTGGATTGGGAAGGTTAGATTTGAGAACTAAATCCCATCACGTAATCCTTAGGAGTTCGCCGTGTTCTAATATATTGTGAATAAATGACCACAGTGTATAAACCTGTGGTGGTTTGTAGATTATTCCTGAAGAGATACCCGAGCTGCAAATGTTACTGCTTTTTGTGGACACTGCTATGGGCAGCTGCAATGGACGTAGTTACAGGATGAGGATACCAGTCCAAGCATAGATCAAAGAAGTTACAGAATTACTACGCTCAGCTTCTGTTCTAGTTACTGTGCAGTACTTTAGGCAAACAAAGTGATAACTCTGTTCAAGCTAATTTTTTGTTTACATAACTGTTCTGTGTTCACAGATACATCTTTGCAGCTAATTTATATGAGTCTGATTGCATGAATGAAACTGAATGGACTATTTACCAAGACTGGCACGACTGGATGAATAAGCAGTTTGGTCAAAGCCTAGCGCTGGATGGGATCATTTATCTCAGAGCCACTCCTGAGGTGAGGAATAAAAATTTATGACTGCACAGAGAATGAGAGTACAGGTTCTATGCCTTGCCTGTAAAAGTTGATCTTTGTCTACGCTTCCGTAGTAACTTTTTTTTTTAAAAAAAGTAGAGCTTAACTATGATTCTAGACCTTTTTTATGATAAAAGAATAATATGCTTGCGGTCAACTCCGGTAAGGTCACAGTTGTGTGTCATTGCACATCATTGTATCTTTGTTTTAGGGATTGCTTTGAACGTCTCCGGCAAGGAAACGGTTGAGAAATTCTCCTTGAAATGTAATCTTCTCAAAATTTTGAGATACCCTTATCTTTCACTGTAAGAGTCCTAATGATTAGAGTTCAGTTCAGATTGTAGTATTCCCCTGAAGACTATAATACTTGAGTTATGACTAATACAGTCTGGAAATACTTAAAAAAAGAATGTTCTTTCAAATGTAGCCTCTGTATTTCTAAATAAAATGCGATGATAATGATTTTCTAATTATAAAAATGGAATATGTGACGAGCAAACCAGAAAATATCACGGGAACTTTTTAAAAAAAAAAAAAAAGCCAAGTACAAAGTACCTATAGGAACATTGCTGTGATAGATACAACAATTTATAGTTAATGTCACAGCTGATATGGGGGGTGTGTGAAGCCCTTTCACCTGGAGCAATGGAGCTAAACCAGATGAATGCATCTACTGTATGTGAGGCTTTATGACAATGCTTTGATTTTTGGGCATCTAACACTTTTGTTAAAGGAGAGAACAACAGAATGAATATATTCTTTGAGTATGAAACTTACATGAACAAGAGAAAAACATAAGAGTTTAGAAGAGCTCTAATGGCAGTAGTTAACTTACAGGTCACTTCCATACTTCCTTACTTCCACCTTTCATGCTTTCAACTTTGTTATCGTTTAAACAATCGTTTTTACTAGGCTCTCGCTATTGAGGGCTTTTTTTTTCCTCTACGTCAAGAACATATATTCAAATTACAAAGTACAACAGTTTTAAACAGGTTTGATTGGCTTGTTATTGGGGCTTTGGATGTGTTCAGGACAGGAGCAAATGATATGCTACATTTGAAAACTGGGTTCCTAAGAGCCGGAGGTATATAATGAGATTTTGAAATGCCTGTCTGTAAGGTCAAATGGGTATTTCGGTGCTCTTTCCATGCAATACGCTGGTACCCCTTCTTTTAATAAAGAGCTTACTTGAGACATTTCCTTGTAGTGGAGTAATAATGCGATATGTTTCCTTGGGTCCTTCTTTGATTTTTGTGTGTAGTCTGTGGGCTCCGCCAGCTGAACATTGGCATAATGTTTCTATGCTCGTAAGAGAGTTAGCAAGTTGAATATTCATCTTTGCCAAAGAGTGGCATATTGAGCATGGTAGGAAAGGTTGGCAAAAAAAACTTCAGCAAACTAGACTTCCTCTGTAGGTCTGCAAAAACAACCAATTTTTTTTTTTTTTTCATCTTTTGCCTTTAGAAATGCTTAAATAGGATTTACTTGCGTGGAAGAGATGAAGAGCAAGAAATTCCCATTGAATATCTGGAGAAACTTCATTACAAACACGAAAGTTGGCTTCAGCATAGGACACTGCGGTAGGGTTTGTTTAATGGCTACTTCAAGATGGATAAATCTTCGTAAGGATGTTCCATAATGCTTTTTCCACCAGTGAAACTTCAGCTTTTCCTATGATATGTAAAGTTAAACTCCAGTTATATTTCTATCTATACTTCCTTAGTAGTATCGGCTTTACATCATGTTAATTATTGCTAGGACACGGGATGTGCCTTCTTTTCACATGGAATTCCCTGAATAGCAAGGATTCAGCTGAGCTAATTTTAACACACAGCTGAATTTAACGTGAGGTGCTGGGAGAACAGAATGTTCAAGAATCAGTAATACATACGAGGAGCCACACTGTAAATTCAAGCTGCTTTATGTTCAGAATTCATGGCTGTAATTTATACATGCAGTTCTTTTCATGGGATTCTTAATGAAAATGCTGACAGAGACTTGAATGATGTATACTTCCTTTGGCTAGTAATATTTTCTTTGTTCCTTTCCCAATACAGAACGGATTTTGAATATCTACAGGAAATACCTATTTTAACATTAGATGTTAATGAAGACTTCAAAGGCAAAAAGGATAGATATGATCACATGACTGAAAAGGTAAAATTTCACAAGCAGAACGAACTGATGATTTAGGTTTGTTGCCAGCATGTCAAAATGAATTCAGGATACTTCTTGCATCTCAAAGTATAGCATTCTTTGAAGTCAGACTAGACTTAGAACCTGTGTTTCTTCATGCTATTTCCTACATTAATTTTCCATTTAAAAAAAAAAAAAGGGTGGGGAGGAAATATTTCAGGCTTCTTTGAGAAGACTTTCACTAGTGGCTTTGTTTGCAAAAATAATTTCTAACTTAAATAACCCTCAACTGTTTAAAAGAACTGGTATTTGCTACGTCCTGCTTCTAACATTGTGCACGTATCCTAAGAAATGCGATGGGGGTGGGAGAGGGTGAAGGGTAGCTGTTGAGGGAGAGAGAAGGAAGGCCACACAGGTCTGAGCTGGATGTCTGGGGTAAAGTCTTCCTTGTATTAGGTGCGAAAGGGTCTAACCTGCAGTGCTAATCGATAAAAGAATTTCGGTTCCGGGTATGGTGAAAATACAGGACAGAACCATTACAATGGAGAACTGAAGGATGAGTTTACTGAACCTGCAGCCGAATTTTGATCCGAGGCAGTGAGCCAATGGCTAACTATTTTAGGTTTTGCATAGATTTCTAGCTAAACGGAAGAGAGTATGGGCTATCCTCTCTTCTAGTTAGCGTGTCACAGCAAAGGGCAGTACAGCTAATGCAAATAGGGATCCTTTGGTCTAAAAAGACCCTTCACTGTATAATCGTCCTTCTACAATATTTAAGTCACGGAGTTACATTCAGATAATGAATAGCCTACTAGCCTGCTGCAATACTGCTTATTTTTAGTCTTGTTTATTAAATTGGCATTATCATTAAAGTTTTTCCCTTCAGCTGTGTTTAGTAAAGTGTTAATCAAAATCCTGCTCAAAAGCAGTGGTCTGAAACTTCAGGGAGTGCTTTTCAAATGTAGCTTTTTATTTTGTTTAGGAAGTAATGCCGAATAGATAACAGAAGTATTTTTTAGTTTTATTTGAAGGCATGGGGAAAAAAAATTCTATTTGATATAAAAAGAATTCAAGTTGAGATTTCTAGTTGCATTAAGAAGGTCTAATCCTTAGAGCAAAAAGGTGTAATATATATATTTTAAAGCTAGGCCAAACCATGGACATTTTAACTGCTCAGGTGTCTGGTATTTGAATCATGATGAGATTCAGCTGAGGACAACTTGATGTTTATTTGAGTAGTTGCAATGAGTTACAGATCTTAGCGATGGTATGTGCATATTTTTCTGCTCTTTGGAAATAAATTGTTTACCTCATGAGAAAAGCAGCTTTGCCCTTGGATCTCAGTTTATCCTCTGAGAAGTAGAATTGTTCACCTGATTAAAACCAGCCTTCATGGTATTTGGTCTTGTTAAAGCTTGTTAATTGATGGAATGACTGGACGTAGCAGCTGTGGAGTGAATGTGCTTCTCATCTGCACCATGAGATAAGGCCGAGCTCAGGCACCTAAATAGGGATTTCGGAGGAGTTGACTCCTGCGTAGCTGTCAGGTTATCCGGGAACAGCCTAAGCCCTATGTTGGCCTTATTTTTTTGAGTTTTCCTAAGCGGAGTCCCAGAACTGCTGCGCTCTTTATGAGGCTGGGTGCTTTGGCCTTCAGTGTCCAGTGGGGACCCAAAACCTCTATGTTTCCTTCTCACCCCTGTTGCAATGCTTGCTTTCAGAGACTGGTCCTGAAACTATGCCTAGCGTGTAAATCGTGATAAGGTTCATCGTGCAGTATCACTGTTGCTACTTTCTGAAGTGGGGGGTGGCTTTCTCGGGATGCTTTTCAAGTTGGAGTTTTGGCACAGTTATGTGTTCCCTACTGTGACTTCCCCCCCCTTCCTTGAGCCCTAGACTAGGTAGGGAAGGGTCACAGTTGGAAAATGTGATCGGAGATCTGTTTCCATTTCACGTCAAGAATTTGGACAAAATGTTTACAGATGTGCTCTGCGTATGAGAGCCTCTGCCAAAAGAATAATACCGTGTTCTCTAGTGAATTGTCGATTCCTTTCTATGCAGCAGTCTAGCTTGAGTGGACAGAGAGGAAAATGCTCCCAGTTCAGCATATTACCGCAGTGTAGGTGCTAGGATGCTCTTGAAACTCAGAGAGAGGAGTTTTGTGCCTGGAGCCTGTTTTCCTTGGGTCTTGTTATCCGCTGGGTGGTCGTATTTTACAAAAGGTGGCCTGGCCCTTGCTGCCACGTCTTCCTACCCCTACGCTTTAAAGGGAGGGAGTAATTACTCTCTTAGTTTTGGGGAGGGAGAGAGGAGGGGGCACAACAAAAAGGCATGCATACCTGTGGCGAGAAGTGCATTCTCAGCACGTTGTCTTCCTGCAACCTTTGGCAGCGACCTGAATTTAAGATGTTGTCTAAAGTGACCGCACTTCTAAGAGTAATGCTAGCCCCCTGCTTGGCACGCTGCCTGTTTTGGGTTCAGTTCTCATGCAATTGCATGGATTATTTGAGGTGCTGTACCGGCTCTTGGTGCTCTGTGTAGGATCATGGACTTCTGACTCGGGCTTCTAGATAGCGTTCTATGGGCCAGAACCTCACTATTAATTTTTAGGTAGCTGTAGCGATTTGAGCCACTCGTCAAATACTGGAAAGGAAGTTCCACAGCAGCTGAAATGTTTACAGCGTTGTTCTACAGTATCGGATTTTTTTCAAGTTCTATGGTTTTGCTAGGTATTGTTTTATTACTTATTTGCCAACCTCAAATTCCAAGGAGCATACTCATTAGATGCGTTGGGTTGTTCATTGACATGAAATATGAACGGTGTTCTGGTAGTGGGTGTGACTCGGTGTTTTCCAAATGACAGATCTTTTGAGGTGATCATTATCTTCCTCATGTAGGTTAGACCTGCTTTTAAGAAAATTCACTTGTGATGTAGGGCTGTAGTTTAGGACCACGGGAGGAATGAGCGTCATTCCAATGTGTCTCTCTCCACACCAGCTAAATTACAGGTGCCGTGGCTGAAAAAGTTCTTGATGGACAAGAAATGGCATAGCCGAGCCTAAGATTATTTTTCTCAGTTCCTGTTTCTGTAGGTAGTAGTAAAGCCTAAAGCAATGGAGAAGTCAATGTCATTGCTGCATGTTTCTGTTGAGAAATACTTCGTTTGATTGACAATATTTGTTTCTTTTTGCAGGTCAAAGAATTTTTGAGCACGTTATAATCCTCTTTGAAGCACAGGCAGAGTCAAACTGTTCCAAACATCTGTGCGATCAAAGTCTGAAGTACAGCTTCTGCTTTTATAGAAGGCCTCTGGAGAGGCAGGACTCAATCCTGTTGATTTAATTGTGAGGAACAAACAAACTTTGTGAATAGGGAAATTATTAAATAAATCAGTAGGTCTGTTCAGTATTATGTTAAGTAACACACACAAATTCTGAAGATACTAGAATTCTGAGAGTTCCCGAATGCTGCGCCTGTTTCTAATCAGACCAATAAGTTCTTCCGGGGTATTTTATTGTTTTTTTTTAATTTATTTTGTGCCCAGTATCTATTTAATTTTCAAGAAGGTAGTGGTTTTTTAGATCTCTTGAGCGTTTTTTTTAGTGGAATTGATTTTTAATGGATGTGTCATTGCTCTGAGGAAGAAAACAAGTAAAAACCATATTTGCTGGTGAGGGAATTTTAATATAAGCTGGAGTTTTATATTGCAACGTATAAAAAAATGTTGTCTGACAATTTTGATAGATGAAGTTCTTTGCAGGATACACTGAATTAAAACAAATCCAAGTATGTCTGAACTTGTGTAGATATCAAGTTAGTTTTTATATCTGTTTTCATTGTGCACTGCAAACTAGGATATTAAGAGGCTTTCTAGCCTCTAGCATGTTTGGGTTCCCACCCCACTCCACTTTTTTTTTTTTTTTAAGCTTTTAATAAACCAGACCTGGTTTTGGTTGTCGGTAAGTCCTCTTGTCCTGTAGAGGAGTACGTGTGCTTGATTGGTACTGTAAAAGGAAGAAGAAGATTTTGCAAATGGCCTCCATTTGTAAATGACGCGTTTCTAAACATTTCCTTAATCATGTTTTGGATGTCAGAGGTGGCTTCCTGCTTTTCTTCCAGCTTCTCCATTTGTTAACTGGGCCTTCTGGGTGCTTATACAAAATACTGCGATATTGGAAGTAGGCTGTCCTTTCTCATCTTCTTGTAGTAAGAAGGGGAGACCTTTGTGGAGTAGCTGCTGTTCTGGTGCATCTTGTTTTATTAACTGAGCCACTTTTGTTTCAGGTACAGAAAATATGAACTACCCAGGGTACGCATCTCAAGTACTGTGTTTTATGAGCTGCTTTGTTCTGCTTTAACCATTTCTGAACGATTGCACAGTTGGCTTTTGAATGCAAAATGTTTTTGTAAAGCGTTTTATTGTCTACTGTGGTGCTTGTGTTACCTGCTAATTTGAGATGAAATTTCTTATTTTGTGGTTGGAATTGTGCTGGCCTTCTCTAACCGTTGACTGCAAAATAAAGTGGTTGGAAAGACTTTTTCAATGCTTGATAGTGTTGGCTCCCTTGTCTCATAGAAGAAGAAATGTTGGTATTGCTGGTACGTAATACTAGTACAATGGATGAATTTAAGATGATGTATTCTCAGTGTATTTGGTGTACAAGTTCTCCAAGATTTCTGAAACGCTGTGGCTGGCTTCAGATTGTTTCCCATACACGAAAGCGATCTTACGGGATAGAGACACAGGATTATATGAAATGTACTGTATGTATAGCTTACTGACCAGAAGAAGTGTTTTCTGTCTTTATGTTACAGTGGGGTGTGGCAATAGTATGGTAGAAAATCTTGTTTTGGATTTCAAGGTTGCCTAGTAAAAGGGAAAATTTGAAGATCTTTGCTCTAGGAATGAAGTGAGGTGGAATGGATGAAGATTCAGTTCACATTTACTTGAAACACATAGTAGAAGCTTTTAAAACCCTCTTGGCAACAGTCTGAGCGGTTACAACTTACTTTGACTAACAGTGCAATTATTCCTACAGTTTCAGCCATCAAAATTGTGGATTTAATTACAGGAATTGGAATGACAGTGCTCATGGCAAGGAGTAAACAAGTCTGAGTTCTAATAAGACTCTTTTTAAAACCCATCACGGTGCACACAGAAATTCTGTGGCAGGTTATCTGCATCCTGTTCCAGAAAGCTTTACAAAATCTCTTGACTGCCAAGTTTGGGTTTGAAGGAGCAAAGTCATGACCAATTATTAGAATGCTTTTAATTGCTGTGGAGAAAAAAACGACAACAAAACCAAAACACACACCCCACCCGCCCCCAAGCTTCTCAGGGCTTTGAAAGTAGCTGGGCTGAAGTACACGAAGCTGCAGCTATTTGTATGTAGGACAGACGCAGCATAAACAGAAGCGGAGGTGTCCTCAGACTGTTCTGCCTGTGCGTCAGCTTAAACCTCACAGCTCTAACAGTACCTCAGACTTTCAAATTTGTTGGTGTTCTTTTCTTTGTTTAAATTTATTCCCGGGCTACCACAAAACAGGATTGTTGTGTTGGTTTTTTGCCTATTAGAGGTAACGGAAGGTTTCTGAACTAGTATCTACTCTTTGGCGATGATGTTTTTTTCAGTCTTTGAGTGCTGTGTCCCTTTCTCTTCCCTCGGGTAAGAGAGACTTTGATGGAACTGGCTAGAAATGCTTGCTTGTTTCAATCAAGCGTCATCACTATCGGGGAAACAAAATCGGTATGTGGGTTTTGTTAATTTGTTTCCAGTTAGGATACAGATTCAGATATTGATTGGTAGTGTTTTAATTGCTGTGCAAGTACTCGTGTGAGCAATGGACATAATATTGCCTCATTTTATTTTCAGACCTTGTAGTTGTTCTCTGTATAGTGAATTTTAAGTCCTCTTAATATAAATGCTTCTTGGAACAGCAACCTATTTTGTACGTAGAACTTAATTTTCTACGATTTTGTGCCAGTTACCTGTTTCTACTGTTTCCTGTTTGTTTAAGCAGACTTCATAATAATGGAATTGTGTATAAAATGTGATAAGCATTGAGATTATTCTGTTCTTCTTCCAGTAATTAAAGACTCTGGGAATCTATTTGTGAAATAAAAATGACACAGGAGAAATTCACCATAAACTGTTAAGCATAGACCAGGGAAGAATGTACGTAGTAATAATTATATCTTAGGAAAAAACCGGTGTGCCATTGCTATTGCCAAGAGGTTTCAGCATAGCTGGGTGTAGGGACTCCAAGGTTGTTTTCCCAGCTCCCGTTCAGAGTCGCTGCGTGACGGTGAGTAAATCACTCTTTGCCTCAGTCTTCATCTTTAAAATATCGGTACCTCCCTATGTCTTCAGAAGGCTGGGAGGATTGATTAGTTAATATTGATGTGCTGTTTTGTAGGTCTGAAGTGCTTTATTAAATAATTGGGAATGAAGGCAGCCCTGGCTTTAGATTTTGCATTGGGATGTTTTGATGCCCTCGTGAAGGGGGTCACTGGCCCAGGTTCACGGCCAGTAGAAATTATTTATTCGTTTTAAAAGATATTAAAAGCCATCAGTGCAACATTAATTGTGTTGAAGTTAGTTCACTGAAAAACATGGCCACCCAAACCTGTCACCATTTGTGAGGAAAGGAAACTTATTACTGATTTAATCTTGAAATACAAATTGATGTCAAAAACTGTGCTGCGGTCCGGGTAGCTAGTGGCAATGGCGAAGCTATGTACGGAATCTGCCACGCGAGGTCATTGCATCCTCAGTTCTCGCTCGCTGAGCTGGCTGCGAGAAGAGCATTCGTGCTTTAACAGCGAATGGCTTTGGAAAAGGTAAAGAAGGAAGAGGTCACTTCCTCGCTTTGCCACAGCAAAAGCATTAAACTGATTAACAAATACTCTACTGAATGAGATAAATCTTGATCTGGAGGGAGGGGAATAAAGCCAGCCCCTGTTGGATTAAGTGAAAGACTAGAAAAGGCTGAGCTAATGGGAGGGGTTTGGACACCAGAAGGTCTTCCGTGCAGCCACCAGCTGTTTCTGTTCTGTGAGTGAATACTAGCACATGGATAATACTAATCCCGATGTGTCTGAGAGATAACAATCTTCTAGCGCTGAGCTATCAGGCCTGAATGCAGACAGCGAGCAGTCCTAATGCTGGCAGTGTGCTGGGAAAATAAAGCAATTATGAATTCTACTAACTGAAGTCACGCACAGTACTTTACGTGCCAAATATAAGCCTGAACTGGGTATGGCTCCTCTGAAATTCTGACTGAAATCCAGTAGTGACAAGGAGTGTGGATTCCACGCTGGGAGTAAGTGGTGAAGTGATTTATTTTACCTTAGGTTGCTATTCAGCGTGGGTGTAAAATCAGTATAATGCATAGAGCCTAAAAGTCTAGGCTGTTGTGTGTAGGTGTCTTTCATTGTTCTTGCGTCTAGGTTTCAATCCATGGCTATCAACAATATGACAGCAGCATAAAGAGGAATATAGTGCATGCTAAATTAGGATGTTGGCTATCGCCCATTTCTTGGAGTTGTGCTGACTGCTCTTCCCAATGTCTTAGCTAGGGTGTGCGTTACATATATGTGTCTCCAGAATGTCAAGGTAATCCAGCTTACACCGTGTATGTTTGCTGGCTAATAGCACTGACGGACTTAGAAAAAGGCAGTTGGTTCCTGAGGGTTATTACAAAGATGTTGCCGCTGCAGTTCATTCGGAGTACGTGCCTGTGCTTTCTCCAGACTTTTCTGTCCTGCATTTTGTGCTTTTCTCTCCAATTTCCTTCTAAGTTGTTGTGACTTGTCCTTTAATAACTACTAAAAACATGATCTCGTACAAGTTGTAACGGACTCGTTAAAGGCAAAATTTCACTAGTATGCAGCCTACTTGAGGATGTGGCTTCCGCCTCTGTTCCCTATCTTAGGTCTTCTCTTTTCTGAGCGGTTCTCCCGTGTTAGCCCACCTGATTGCTGGGGCTCTTCCTAACTCCTCCTGGCTTCAGCACTGTTTACGGATGTATGCTGACAGTGTGCTCTTTTTTTCATAATTATGTTCAGATTTGCCTCCGCTAGTTTCTTGAAACGATAGCTATTGCTCTCTGATAAGTTTCCACTGCACCTTTGGCGTTGTCCTCTCTGTGGGGCTAGCTCATGGCCTTTACCCTGACCCTCTCAGCTGCATACAGCGGCCTCCGGTCGTTGACCGTTTTGTTGCGGCAGACTGCTGGTCCGGATCGGCTGCCTGTGTCCTGTCTGTGCTGCGCCCCGGGAGGAGAAGACCCGCTGTCATGGAAAGCAGGACTTGACTTTTTAGGTATCGGTTCCTGGTCTGCTCCGCTGCTTGTTTCATGAGGGTTCATTGCAATGGTCTGGCATAGCTGGGTAGGTATTTCATGCGTGCTTGTCCTTGTCAACGGTTTCTTTGCTGTCTCTGCTGTATTGCTGTCTAGGGGATAGGCATCATGTCAACTGAGTAAAAGCCTGTTTCAGGTGGGGTCTCTGTTGCAGTGTACTGTACTGACGGTAGCTTGTTAGGATGCCGTAGCTTTTATGGCCTGCTCTAACTGCAGTTCTTGCTGGAGCGTGCTTTAAACCTTCTGGTTTCTGAATGGTAGGCTTGCTGTGTATTGTGATGGGCAATATAGCTCCGTTTTGTGGAACTGAGCATTTTTGTATCTTGGAGTGTTAACTGAGATTCCTTGAGGCTGGGAGCCCTCCTTTTCTCAAGCGGTCTCAAATTATTTTCAGTGTGCCTCGTGCTATTGTGCGTACACTTACAATCGGGTTTTTGTAGTTAATGAGTGCTCCTACTATTCTTACACATTCAGCTGTGAAGTACATATTGGTCTCGCAGTTTAACTCTTACCTGCTGAAACTTACTCTCCATCCCCTTTGAACATAATCGCAGTTTATGCACGAGACTAGCCTTTTCCTCAGAGGACAGCGTGGTGCTTGTGGTCTGGTGGGTGGCTGTTCTGTTGCTTGTGGCTGCCCATCCCTGTTGAGCGTTTTAGTATGGACAGGGCTGATCTTTGATGCTAAGATGCTATGTCATGGTACGCTCTAGAAATGATTTCTAATTGTATCTGCCAAGTCTTATGGCTATATCGCACACTTAAACTTGTGTGATACAGCTAGAATCTTGATCACATTTGTAGTTATTTAGCTCATGTAGGTAATGGCTTTTCAGGATATCTCTTAATGACTTATAGTTAGTCTATGCGTGCAGTGGGGCCGATAGAATTTGTCCATGCCAGAGGTGAGTCACTAACTCTGTCTGAAAATATCCTTTTCTCCCAAGGTTGTTAACCTGTGATAAACTCAAAGTGATAATGCATCTTAGTTCTGTGTTTTACTGACAGTCTGCACTTGCCTGTTGCTCTCAGATGAGGACGTCTCCAGCATCTGGTTGCACTTTTGGCTTTAAATCCTGCTGTTAGCATTACTTCTGGGATTGCCTTTACAATCCAGCTGGAATCGTATCGGCAGTAGGTCAGAAAGCATTGCTGAAAACGTAGCAGTTCTCTGCTTGCTGTGGAGCATGGACTGAAGGTCTCTGGATCTCTGTTGAAGTCCCTCTGCAGAACCCTCCTTTTAGTCACGTTTTGTCTGGAATCTTCTCTGCCTCTGCATTTGTTGTGCTGTCTTTGACGGTTTTTTGTTTGCCTGTTCTTCTACTCTGCTTGTCTCTGGCACCGGAATATAACCTGATTCTCCTTCTGCATCTGTCACGCTGCTACCCATGGACTTAACATTTCATTTACTTATATTTTACATTTCATTTACTTACAACGGCACGTACACTGGATGGTGATACCCGCACTGCTCTGTCTGCCATTCTGCCTCCTGAGGTCCTGCGGTCTGAGCCTGTATACTTAGGCTAAACTACTGGCTGTTACCATGCTGATCCTTGTCTTGGATAGCTGTAGTTGCTTTAGATCTCGGAAGATATTTCTGTAGGGGATTAGATCCGTTCTACAGCATTTCCTGCTGGCTGGAATAGTATGTCCATTGAATGATCTTGTCTTTCGCTAGGCAATACTTCAGGTCTTGAAATTAGATGTAGATACTAGAATTCTCAGCCTCTTAATGTAAGTACTGATTTCCACTTCTGCTTCTTGATTTCAGGGTGTTATGTTTTGGGGTTTTTTATTTGTTGGTATGTTTTAGTAAAAGTCTTTGTAGTCTCTCTTCAAGGGAGCACTGTGTTCATTGAACAAGGCAAGTTATGTGTTGGGCTTTTTTTTTTCCCAAGCATTACTCCATGCAAATTGTCTGCCTCCCCCCCCCCCCCCCCCCCATTTTCTTTGAGATAGAAGATGGCTTTATTTCTTTGATTTTTATCTCCTGTGGCCAACTTGGTGTATAGATTTATAGGTAAGAAAGGCTAGCAGCTAATGTTACTAGCAAGGATTTTCCTAATGTCCTGCCTTTCTGCTGTGTTTCTCAAAGTCAGTTGTTGTGAATCCTGTTAACTTGATGAGCTGCCAGTGTATTTCGTATATCATACACTGAATAATGCGTTAGGACTCAGTATAAAATGCAGTCGGCTTTCCTTATTTACCAGGAGACCTCAGCTGCAGTGTGGCTTCCTAGGTGTGTGCGTGCAAAGGAAAATACCGTGCTTTAGATTGTGTGCATCTGCCCTGCAGGCTTGTTCATGAACACCGTCAGCCTGGGGGAGCTGGTGTGACCCCCAGGGTAACTTTCACCTTTGTTTTTCAGTGCTGCCTCTGACCTATGTTAACAGTTGCAAGATCACAGTACTGGTTAAACAGTGGCTGTTATGACTCTATCTAGTTTCGTTTTAGTTTTTTTGTTTTTTCTTTTTTAAGGGGACTGTGGGCTGTGTATAGAATTAGCTCTAATCTGAAATAATAACAAAAGTGTTGGTATTTGAAAGCCCTTGGTTCTAGCTGTGACTGTTGCTGACAGTATGTGGTCTCGGACAGGTTGCTTTTCTGAGCATGACTCATTGGTACCACCTGTACTGCTGATAGCAAGGAGTGCCTGAAGAGTTGTTCTGTGTTTTTAACCTTTTAACTGCTACATGAATGGTTGGGGAGGGTGGAAAGAGCTAGAGGGAAATTCTTAGCTGCTGTTTTTTTCGAGAGAGGGAATTGAGACGGATGTTCAGGGAAAGCAATTTCATTATGAATCTGGACAGAATTAATGTGTAGATATACCTGAAATGAAAAGGAAGAAGTAAACAGATAATGAATGAATGGAGTGTACCTTTTTACCAGAATAAGATGTAACGCTAGCAGGAGCCAGGATGTGGTCTCTGTAAATGATGCGTCATGCTGCAAAAAATACACATCTGGGAAATGTAAAAGGTGGAAATGCTTGCATGGGAGTTGTCAAATGATATGGAAAAAGGGGATTGCACTTAAAAGCTCTACTAATATGACTTCTGCAAACTTTCGTCTGTGGCAATGGAAGCAGACTACAAATTTAAGACCCCTGGAAAATGAGAAACTGCTTCAGAAGGCAGTGTGGTCAGCCCTGGGAGCAGGGGGTTCAGATAACAACGATCAGGTGCTGTGAATCTTTACTCCAGTAAACTAGTGACCAGAAGATGTTTGCTGCTGATGTGTGGTTGACGATAATACCTGACCCCTCACAAAAAAGGGGAAGATGAAGAACGTATGAGTTGAAGAATAACTTGTAGTTGAAGAGTTGTGGTGCAGCAGAAGCAGGGTGGGTAATACAAAGGCTGGTAACCATTTAACAAGAAGAATGGAGTGAGAGAAAGCTGAATGCGCGGGAGAGGCAAATAAAGCCTTTAGTCTGCGGTATTTGGTATCGCTAGGGGTAAATCAGAAAATGAATCTGGCTGAGGCTGAAGTTAAGTAAGCTAACATAAAAAAACATGCTAGGTTTAGAATATTTTGCCATTAATCCGATTTTGTCCTGACGCATTGTAAGTCTAGACTATCTCCATGGTATTCAGCAAATCCCATGAACTCTGTAAGCTACAGCCTTAATGGTGCTAGGCCAGGTATTTCATATATGATTTCCACGTAAAAATCTGTAGTCCTAGAGAGGCAAGTTGTTGACTGGTATCACAGACTGACAAACGGTCCAGGGACAATCCTGCTAAAAGTGCTCCCGTTGGATCCCACAAGCTGGAGAGGCAGACAGATGTTGGAAAGGGAGATGCCCATATGGTAGAGCCGATTCGCTTCTTATTGATACGGCTTTTACAGTTTTATTTGTCTGGCAGGATATGAGAGAGAACGAGATGCCCTGGACTAAATCTTTGGCTCATGTTCATTATTGAAGCTTTATTTCAAAATAGTTTCACAGAAATGAAACCAAGAAAGAGAGATCACAAAGAGATGGAGAGGCTTTCTGTCCTTAGAGGAAATAGCTATGCTGTAATCCAGGGTGAGATTGAGGTATTTGTAGGCTAGCTTTGAAGTAGGCTATTGCTAAATGGAATCCACTAAGATCCCTGTAGCATGCAAAATGCGTTGAGACTCTTAGGACACACTGTTTGGGGCTAGCGGGGCTATGCTGTCAGCAGTAAAACAAACACTGTTTCTGCTTCAGCAACAGTCTGTGTGACGTGGACATTCTTTTTGCCGCACAGCAACATTTCATCAAGTTGCTTCTGCTTTGCACAAGTGATGAGAGAGGAGAATCGCATCCACAGGATGGTATTTTTTTGTCCTTCGGTGGCCAAAATGAAAGTTCTCAGCTTTTTTGAGAGGCCTGTGATGGCTGGCAGATTTGGAACTTGTGGACTAGCAGTTCTTAGCACTGCTTTAGACCGCTTTTACAGGTGTGATATGCTCCTATGGAATGAGCATAAGCTTCCTGGGAGAAGGCTTGCTTTCTCTGTTACCTTTTGCAAATCCTTTGGCCCTTGGCCTCGGGAGTCTGCAGCCTATAGCGTGGAGATAGCATTGTAGACAAGAGCAACTAGTTTGGCATTTTCAGGGGGACGAGCTAGTTGTGTCAAAAGTGATGGAATTAGTAGATGTTATTACTGTGCATGTGGAAAATTATATGACCCTTAAACCAGAAATAGGGAAAATAAATACTTTAGGAATGTCTCGTTTTAATGCCCCGAAGGTGTTCTAAGGAACAGGGAAATGGTGCAGTCCAAGTAAGCCAAGCGTAGCACCTACACGCTACCTATCTAGATTACCAGTGAAACATGCATTATACTAGTTAGGAGATGTTTCATATATTTGTAAAGGGAGTATGACATTTTATTACAGTAACAAAGCTGAGCTCGAAAAATGGTTTTGACACAGACATCAAGGTTTCTTTGAAACCTAAATTAAGGAGTTATTAAGACTGCCATCTGTTAATGTGACAGTACATGACAAATAGAAATAGTATTATCCCCCTTTTTAGAGAGGACTAAGTTGAGACAGAGTGTGGAGTGGATTGTCCGTTTCCTGCATGACCTTGGACATCAGAGACGGGAACAAAATCTGTTTTGGACTTGAACTATGGCTTTGGACTGTGCTGCATTCCTTATTGAAATGATTGAACGAGGGGTGGGAATGGGCAATGACCTGAATAAAACAGAACGCATCACGTAACGTGCTGAGTGAATGAGTCGAGCAGAGACTAGACCAAGTAGGTTTATAGATTTTAGAAGGAAGTTGATCGATGGAATTTTACTTACAGGTTTGGAAACACAATGCTGAAAGGTCTGTTCAGCGGTGAGATTTTTTTGTTGTTGCTAAAGAGAAAGATAAAAATTGACCCGCTCTTCTGTAGATGAAAACTGTACAAGTAAGTGGAAAGTGCCACTTAAAGACAAGCTTGAAGAGCTATTACAATGTATCAATATACAATGTATTACAATGTATCAATATACAATGTATTACAATGTATCAAGTTTACATCCCGTACCTGATAGAAGGAAACAGGGACAGAGTGCAGTTGAAGGTAATTCTGGTACTGCTACAGCTAGAATGACCTATGCCGCTAACCTCTGTTACCTTGAGCAATTGCCAAAGCTTCAGCATTCAGAGAGCAGGTGGGTTCCCGAGTTCCTGCTTTGCCGGTGACACAGCAAAACCTCTGTTCTGGCTCCTGCGTGCTAGACAATTGAGGGAGCAACAATGGGAGAAAGAAAATTAAAGGGGAGCCGAACTCCCTTGAGGAATTTTGATATCCTTGCTTTTCTCTCTCTCTGCAGAAGGTTTGTATGCCCTGGGCCGCTTACCAAGGCAAGTGTTCTGTGTTTTGCTCCTTGTGGATGATGGTGGCTGGAGCTAAGGAGACTTGCTATAAGCCTACAGTGACGATGAAGTTGGTCACGCTCTGCCATATCGGTTCTATATCTAGCTACTGGAGATGATAGGACAATGCTTCCACTAGAGGGTAATGCGAGTAGGAAGAAGCGGTTTTAAAGGGCTAGATGCTCCGGTGGTGGTAGTAGGGTCAGGCGTTTACACCCCTGATAGAGTTAGTGAATAAGAGCTGCTTTGAAGGGCATCTACTGGTATTTTTTTTTCTCTGCCAAACAAACATAGGATAAAGAATGAAGAAGGCCATTACAGATCTGGCAGGCTATTTTGTCTTGTGTTTTCTGCTGGCACTGTTATTTCGGCTAAAAAGATCTTTCTGTCAGTGCAGGTATGCCTGGGAAGACCAGAGTAAGTTCTTGTAGCAAGAGTGCGTTTTCGCCAGGAAAGGCTATACTGACCCTGCAAGCCCTTTGCTGGCATAAAGCAAGGTATAGCTGTATTGGCAGTTAGCTCACAGCATAGACCTGGCCTCAGTGTGAAGGTCTGGGCAAAGCTATTTGTTTGAACTAGGTCTTAGTTAAGCACATGTTGTAAGAGAAGGAGGGGTTTGGTTTTTTTTTTTTTCCCCCCTGGCATGTAGCATATTGTCAAAGAAGAACCCGTCGCATTAGTGTGTGGTGTGTGTGTTTGTTTTTTCAATAGCGTCTCCCAGTTAGGAGAACATGCTCAGAAAGGACTTGGAAAAGAGTCATTTTTAATCCCAAACTTGACAGCGTTTTTGAGCCTCTCTTATCTCTGTTTTATGTCTTTAATTTGGTGGGGTGAGAGGGAAAGTGTTCTCTAATCCAGCTAAACACATGTGACTCCAAACTTGGGTTTGTTTGCTTGAGATTGAGATATGCAGATGAGCTCTCTGTAAATGTTTAATGAAAGGGGTTAGAGTGGTGCTTTGCTCTGACACTCGTACAATTCGAAGTACTTGTATTGTGCTTTGGATACGAGTTGTGCGTGTGTTCTCTTTTTTTCCTTCTTCGTATTTTAATTCTGCTGGCTTTGAGAATAAGTATATTCTGTTTTCAAAAGTCACTGACGGGAGATGGAGAAATCAGATGTTTAACATATAGCATGGCTTCTTGAAGAGAGCATGTGTCTAAACTTCTGTTTTGTGAGAAAGTTCATTCCTCCCCCCCAAGCGGATTGTGCTCCAGCAGAAGTGACATCACGAGGGGCAGAATTGGGCTGACTCTTAATGCTTGTGAAAAAAATTACTTAAGGAATGTTAAAACAGTATTGAGATCCTAAGATGAAAAATATACTGCAAACGTAAATAATGTGAAGACAAATTGCCTTTGTTTCTGAAATAGGCATTGCTATAGTATTTAGAGATCCATTTCACCCTAGAGCTCTTTGCTTGTCTTCTGTCGGTAGGTAATTGGGTGTGGTTAGATGTTACTCAGAAAAGGAAGAGGGCATTATGACTTCCTTGTAATTAATGGATTTGATTATAATTCACGTAGAGCGGGGAGTCTTTCTAGAGGCTACTGAAAATCTCCACCCCAGCCCCATTTCTGATTTTTTTTCCTCTTGTCCTAACTGCTGTTACAAATTGCTTACCGCAGCAGTGTGCTCGTTGCCCCTGGCATAATGTTGCACAACCCCCATCCCCAGTGATTTGCAGCAATATTTTAAGTAAATTGTTTATCGGTGTTCATCTATTTGTTTGTTTAAAGCTGAATGCTGTGTGAGTTAGATAAATGTCTTTGGAGTGGATGAAAGAACAAGTTCAGAGGCAGTAGAGTGTCATTAAAAGGTTATTTAAGAATTTAAAAGAAGCTTTGCTGAACTGTGGATTTCTTTTGAGGGAACAGGCTCCATCGAAACAGTCACTAGTAGTATTTCGTCCTGATCGTTGGCTCGAGCGAACTAGTTTCTCATACGCTTGCAGCGCAGAATTTACTGTTTGTACAGAATTGTATCTGTTAAGAAGTTCAAATTTTCCTTGTCTTTTTTGTTATGAAGGCAGCCTGCAGCCTTTGTGATCTTTCTCTGCAACTCCATCCTCCCGAATCCTTCAGCGTTTTCTTCGTTTTCCATGACTTGTAGGCTTTGCTTGACATCTTCATGGAATTTGGCCTTCTGGGATCGAAGGGGTTATATCTAAATATTTGATGGTCTCAAGTGGGGACTCTGCCAAGAGACTTACTGAGCCCTTCCTCGCAAAAGATTTTTCTTCCTTTTACTTGCTACAGATAAAATGGTGTAATTGGGACTCGGGTAACTCCCCATTAACTCTACTAGACGTCTGCGTACCAGCTAGAAAGTAGCAAAAAGGGCGTCCTTCTTCCACTAGATGCTCATCAAGTTTACCATGTCATTTGAGGTTTGTTGGGCGGCTCATGTTTTTATATGATTTATTGTTGGGTTTATTTTCCATAGTGATTTGGGAAAGCTGATGATTTTTTTCCTCCCAGTCCAGGAACAATTGCTCATCCTTTCCCATCACTGAGGCAGCTGGTTGGAAATAGGCAAAGATTTCACAACTTACCGAAGCCAACTGTATTCTTTCCCCGCTGAGAGCCCTCTAGCACTCTCCTTATCTGTCTTAGAAGGAAGATGCAGCCTGTGTTAATGTGCTTTATTTCATTTCTGTCTCTGACTCCACCTAACCTAGCACAGTCCAGGATCATTCTTTACTCTTACTCGAGGATTGCGTGTGATTGGGCTTAATCCTGTCCCCCTTCATCATCAGGGGACATCATCTAACTCGCTTGACACCTCTCTATGTAAGCTGTTGGTCTGTTTGCTCAGCGATGCTTCCATGTGCAGAGGAGCATAGCTTCTGTGTGAGCATATGAGGTGAAGTTGCCTGGGCTTTCAGAAACGCTTCCTGCCCAGCGGTGCCTGTTAAGCCCCTGACAGATTTTGCCACATTCTGCATGGGCTTTAGAAGGAGCTTCTAGGTATTGTAGTGTTTATGAAAAAACGTGCCTGCAGCATCTAGCCAGAGTTTGTAGCCAGTCGGTGATTCCAAACGTGGAGTATTGCTCTGTAACCACACACAACATAGTTACTACTCAGTAATCATAACAGCTAATTATGGTTTCAGTTTTTGCTGTCTTATGGTTGCCTTTCCTGTAGTCTCTTAGTACGTGGGGTCTGGGTTTTGGTTTTCTTATGTAGAAAGATTCTCTGAAGGTTTTCTGTATAAAAGTCTGGCCAATTCATGTCCGTCCCAGATGACTGAGGAAAAATGGAGAGCAAGCTAAGCTGTTTACCCCAGGCCCCCTGAGTTGACAGCCTCAAAAGTGCTCAGTGTATTGCATGATGGTCAACTGTGCTAACTGTGGAGGGTGTCAGTTGTGCCCTGGGGCTCTTGCAACTGCCCTGCACTCCCGTTTGGGCTACGAATGTCTTCATTCACTTGCGATGTGAATAGATTATCAAGCTCTGGAGCTGCCTTGCTCCAAGCTAAGGAGGCTGGATTTGCACGTTCCTGTTCGGTCAGTCCTAACGTAAGACATAAATCTCGTGGTGTTTTTGAATGCCAGACTGTTTGCTGCTCGTTTCCACGGCAGTGCTGCCATACCCTTTCCATTCTTATTCTCTGGCGAGCTACAGTGGTGTGTGCTATCTTTTTGGTTCAAAGAGGGTACTCTGCAATAATGGTCAAATGCTCGCATCCCCCTTTTTATGCCTGTACGCTGTAAGGCTTCACGCAGAGAACAGGGAATAGGAAAGAAGGGAAGGTACCTGGAACTTGCCGGGCAGCCTGCCCCGGGTGTTGTGCGTAGCAGGCAGGAGTAGGGAAGCTCGGCTTTAGGAGAGGGAGCTTGAGTAAAGCAGTGAGATTGGGAAAAGGCCGGCAGTAACTCCTAAGGTAGAAGATAGCTCTGGGTTCTGGTTGGTGGTCATTCCTTAAACAAGCATTTCAGAGAATCGGCAAAATGGACCTTACAGCCAGATCTTGTTTGGTGAGGACGCTAGAGGTGGGTGACAGGACGTTCTTGCTCTCTGTAGCCTTGGAGAGCTGGGCTATGTAGGGAAGGGCTGTTGGAGTGTGCTCTGGGTGGAAGGAGGCCAACTCCTGAAAATCATCCACATATTGACGTACCGATCCTTCTGAGAATCGTTCTTTGTGCTTAGCTTCTGGATTTCCCAGATTTGGCCACAGGTTAACAGTTTTGGGGGTGTGCATGTGTGTTGTGGTGGGTTTTTGTTGTTCCAGTTGGCTACTGCGGCCTTAGGGCTTGTCTTTTGCTTTTAATTTCTCCTTTCTTGAGTGAGCGTGGTTTAGGAATACACTGGCTAATCTGATGCTTTAATGATGGCCAAAATAGCCTTGGTCTCCCTGGGCACTCTTGAAGTTACAGCGGCACAAACACCTGATTTCATCCATCTCCTTGAGAGTCCTTCTTCCCTTTCCTGCTTGTTAAGAAAGGGGGTGTGTGTGTGTGTGTGTGTGTGGTGTTTCATGTATAAGCAAGGATAGGTAGGAGCAGAATCCCAATGCTTGTGATACAGTAACGATCCCACTGCCTTCATCGAGTCCCACAGTTGCTTGTCTTGGCCACAGAGAGAAAATAAAATTCTTGTTGCTCTGTGATAATAAGCTGGTCTGGTGTCCTGAGGGGAATCCACCTTCAGCAGAGCCCCAGGGCCTGCACAGCTAATTGAGAAGATGTTTAAGCTGAAGCCTGGCTCAGCCAGGCTGCTGACTATTTCACCTGGCAACTAACAGTCCTTTTTTTTGCTGCAGTTTGGCCCTGGGCCCTTTCAGAGGCCTCTGGGCACAAGATAAATAATCTCTTTTATTTGTCACAGGCACCTGTACAGCTCCTGGTACGGCTGGCAGTATCCGAGACTCTTGCAGTCCTCCAGCGTATGCTGCTGTAAAGCTGAAAGGTGACTTATTCCAGAAGTACAAAGAGAGAGCAGAAATGCATCAAAGGTAACGGAGGAAGTCCACAGTGACGCTGTGGTCGTTTCTTTCTGACCAGTCCACAACCAATGTATGCTTCAGTTGTACACGTGACTTAATATTTTGGTTGGGCACTTCCAGCTTGTGGTTGTATGACGGGAAGAGAGGAAAAACCTAAACTGGTTCTCTAGTGTCAAGGTAAACAGACATCCTCCAGCACGTTTGGGATTTGGCTGTGGGCTGAGCAAGTGTGTCCTGGGTGGGAAAATATCTTGTGGGAAGAACCTCTGCGGTCCTGTGAACCTAAAGGAAAGTGGGATTAGACTCTCAAGTTGTTCTATGCCTGAGTAATGCCACAGAAGAAAAGGAAAACTGGTCCCTGCAGAGCGTAAAATGTAGTGTTAACAATGGGACACTGTGTCCGTGCTACTGTTACAAAAGGTTTTAGCTCAGATCTGTCAGCATTTAATTACAGTTGACTTTTAAAACAGTCTTTCTTGTAGGTAAAAGAACATTTTATTGTTAAATCTGCACTTACCTTCACAGACTCAGGAATTTTGAGTGTTTGATTTGGTCGCAGAGGCAATTAAGCACCTAAATCCCTTTTGAGATGAGATCATGCCAGTTCTTTCCATAATAAGGGTGTACAGTGTTTATTCCTACTTTTTATACAACTGCCATTTATGTTGTTTTTTTTAAATCATCTTTTTGTTCAAATAACTAAAGGTAACCTCTCTTGTTTTATTGCTATAGCCCTGTGACTGATGCCTTATAATTATGAGGCACCTGGGAGGAATTTAGTCTAACAGTGATCTTCCTTCAACATGTTGTTACATCACCCGTGAAAAGATCAGAGAGAGAACCCTTTGTCCTAGGTAAATTATAGAAAGTAGAGCAGCATAAGCAAGCTGGAATTACTATTTTGCAAAAACAACGTGTGGGTTCACTAGGGAGAGGACTGGATGACCTCAAATGAAACTTGCCTCCCGGAGAAAGGAGATGTCCCGCTGATCGAGTCCACGTTGAGTCACCATCCCTGGAGGTACTTAAAAGACGTGTAGATGTGGCACTTAAGGACGTGGTTTAGTGGTGGACTTGGCAGTGATAGGTTTACAGTTGGACTCGATCTTAAGGGTCTCTTCCAACCTAAAGGATTCTATGATTCTAAAAAAGTTCTAGGAACAGGCTGGTTCTACTTAAGCATAGGTGGCGTCCTGAGACCATGTAGTGAGGTAGAAAGGGCGATAGCTCCAGCAGTCATGCTGCTGTTTAGAATGTCATTTCCTACCGTAGTTTCAGGTAACAGTTAGGATGTGCTGTAATGCTAGGTGTGATCCAAAGAGCTGATGAATGACCAGAGCTTGGATACAGACCCTTTAGATTTTTCATCCCGGCTGCCAAGCAATTGAGTGGATGCTCGAACAAGACTGATCTCAAAGGTTAGTACCGTCCCACACTAAAAAACAAACAGTTTATACGACAGACATTAGGAGTGTCATCTGAAAATTAGTGTGTTTCTCTCTGTCTTGAGATGAGAGTGCTTAAGATCTTCTGTGGTCGGAAGCAGTCTGGGACCAGCAGATAGAAAATACCACATTTCAAGTGCCTTTTAGCTCTTAACCAATGTGGAAGCTCCCTTGGTCACCAACAGGTTTCAGACCAGTGACCTTCAAGGATGAAGGGAGTGGTTGACACCTCAGAACTGTTGGAAGCTGTCTGGTTTGCTGTTTCCTTAACTTAGTTTCTAGTTGTTATGCAGGTACATTTTAACATGGACTTAGGTTCTTTGTCAGTCAGCGCTGGCTTCTATAAAACTTGCTGCTGTGGAATCATGCAATATGAGGAGATGCCTGATGTTGCATGATTTGTTTTTTTATACAAACAACTATTAACGCATAGCTTCACTTAAATGATAGTCCTTTTCCCCAAAACTTTTTGTTTACACGTTATTTAACGACTGGTCCTATTGATATGCAGCCCTACTACCGATTGCAGGTCGCTCACAAGCATTTGACTACATTGCCTCATTATTCCTGGTATTTTTCTCGAAGAACATGGAATGCCACTGTCACAGCCTCATATGCGGTTCTCTCTTCAAAACGCTTGCTTGGAGACTGCTGAGGAAGCGTGCCTGCTCTTAGATATAGGAACTTTTTGTTAGAATGACTTGTATTAAGTAATGGTTTGAAGTGCTCACCCCCAGGAGAATATGCAATGGATATCTGTGGAAAGCAACCTCAATGCTGTCTGAAAACGAGAGACTCCTAAAATTTCAGAAGTGACCATCATTTGTGGTTATCTGTGTTGTTGCAGTTTATCCCCTTTGGAAATGAAGTTCTACTTTCTCGGAGAAATAATGTGCATGATGGAAACCGAGGGAATTGAAGTACCTTGGTACTTCTGAGAAATCCTTTCTAAGCCTCACAAGGTGCGTACCCCTTGGAGAGGTACTCGGAATTAATTCGGAGCTCTTGAAAGTGTCAGCTGAAGAAGGGGCCGCTGGATGGTGCTGTTGTCTTGTGGCTGGCCAGCCTAAGAACCGGTTACTTAAGAGGCATGACCTGTACCGTTAAGGAATTCCACTAGAAAACTAGCCTTTCTAAAAGGCAAGGGTCTGGGATTCAAGGCTGACAAGCGTGGTGGTGATGTGTAATAACATTATATCGTTTAATGAGAAATTTATGTCTCCTGGTCAAGAAGGGAAAGTTAAAGTAGCCTGGCTAGTTGCGAGCATTTGGGAGACCATATTCATAACGACTATAGAATGGTGAGCAAACAAGAAAGCAACGCCAGCAATCTGGATACAAACCCCAAGTCTGAAAGGCAGTAGGTGAGGATTTGGTCTAAACGGATGTCTTTGAGCTCTCACTAAGTTGTAAATTTTTATTTCAAATAAGGTGCTCACCTGAAAATTGAAAGAGCACTGGAGAGTTAAAAGGGAAGGAGAAGTCAGAAGTTGTTTTAGGAAGACAGTTTACCCCAGAGAACACAGTAGGAGGGAGTCTACGCAGAGATTTTTCCAGAGGTAAGGAGTAATAAGTCCAGGAGGAAAGGTACGTGTAGGTACAGCTTCTGTAGTTATTGAGGTCAAAACAGAAGCATTTCAGAGGAATGCGGTACCGTGCTCTGTGAAGACTTGCGTGGCCCGACTTCATTCCCGTTGTTGCCCTGGAGGAGCAGAATTGCAAAGTTTGAGCCTCAGATCTGCTGAGGCAAACACTTACGATCAGGGCTGCACGGAGTGAGGGTTCAAAGTAAGAAGACTATGTGATTATATTGGGCTCTAGGTGATGGTTTGAAGCCGTGTCCTGAAGGAAAGTGCTTTTTAGCAGAAAGTTTTCAAAGTTTATTTTGCTCTAGTGTTGTGACAAAGATGTTGGTCAAGAGGGGGTTTTGAATGTGATTAGTGCTTTTGAGTACCATTGCTTTCAGGCGCACAATTTGAGATGGCTTAAAGGGTCTGTCTTTTTCTTTCTAAAAGGGAAGAAGGGGAAGACACTTTTTCAAAACCTATTGCTGTTTAAAAGAAAAAAAAAAAGGTAAATTAAGTGTATTGTTTGACTTGACTTTTGGGTTTCATTGAGCTTAAACAGGCCAGTTTGTCATTTTATCTGCCTTTTACCATGCGTTTAAAATAGGGCCATTGCTAGTTGCCCACCTGGCTAGGAGGTTAAAAGGAAAAGCTAAATAGTGTTTATGACATACTGTATATGTTTAAGGCATGGAGTTCTGTCAGAGGAAGGGATTAGAATTGGACTGCTTTCAAACTCTAGTTTTAATAAATTATGTGTGACTTTAGAAGGGAATGATTTTGTACTTCATTTTTGTTGCTGTTCTCATAAAAAGAGTATGTATCTGTGTATATATGCCTACGTACGTGCATGTGCATGTTTCATCACCACTTTCTGCAAAGTTTTAGGATACTGACTGTTGTGACCTCTGGGTTGTAAAATCAAGTTGCAGAATGCATTGGTTTAAGGACTGGCTTGCCTCCTTTTTTTTTTTCTTTTTTTTTTTTTTTTTTTTCTC
>NW_008824804.1:1295670-1317637 GCF_000699105.1 Pygoscelis adeliae
TTTTTTTTTTTTTTTTTGTCCCACTGGTTCAGGGTAACTACTAGCAAATTATTTGAATCCAAAGAGAGTTTGTGAAAGCTGGGCAGGCAGAGGTGTAAGTGTTTACTGCAGGAATTTGCAGCTAGCTCATTGCCTGAGATGGAGTGCTTCAGATGCAGTTATGCTTCCAGCACCTTGTTTCCTCGGCAAAAGCTGTTGAGGATGTCGCATGTGGCCGTCTTGCCCCCTGTCACCCAGTGAAGAGCTAACTCTGCCTTTTCAGCTCACAGTCCTGGCATTCCTCGTTAAAAATTCCTGACTGGACTACTTGAAGCTTTCTTTGTTCATGTCTGTGCAAAGATTTAGGAAAGTTTTAAGGAGCTAGTGATAGCCAGAGGGCTGGTAATATAGCTGAAAGTAAACGATTAGGTGGTGCAAGGTGTCCCTCTCCTTATGCGTTTTAGAGTGTGCTGCCAGCTATTTTGCCTACTTGGTGGAGTTTGGACAAAAAATAGCTTATTCCTCTACAAGAGAGCAGTGCTTAGTGGTACGAGCAGTATTGTTTCATTACTTATTGACTAGTTTTGTTTTCTCTGTTCTCAAATGAGAAACTTCAGCTACGTGTGTTCTTGTCGCTCTGCCTTCTGTGACCTTGGAGATAAAGTCAGCGTGTCTAACTACGTGAGAGTGCCTTAAAGTTGCTGTGGGAACAAGTTTGAAATATGGTGTGTTCAGAGTGGCAGTGAGATAATAAAGATTCTGCTCAGCCAAGCAGAAATGCTGATTTCGGATTAGGGCGGGATCAACTATACAGCAGTGAGCTCACTGTAGCTTCTAGTGATGGAATTTCAGGTTGTCTCACGTTTAGCTAGCGCGTGAAAGATGAACACTGAGAAAGTAAACCTGCTTTCCTTGCCCCGCTCCTTTCCTTTCTCCGCCAGAGTGCATCATGGTATGCTGGTCGTGGGCCACGCATTTCTGTCTCCCGGTCCCGGCAGGGAGGGCATCTGTGCTGTGCGACACAGCTTCCCAAAGCCCCTTGGGTTGCTGGCTAGAGGGAGCTGTGTGGGTGACGAGGTGCTGCTGGTAGAGGGGTAAGGAACTGAGCGAGGATGTGGGTCACATTTTTTTAAAATTCTTGATCACATATGGGTTACGGCATGATGCCACTGGAACAGTAGACAGTGCTTCAGGTTTAGCCATGCCCCGTGCCTATTATAGTTCCGTTGTGGGATTCCAACAGCTTGCTAACTGCGAGTGCCTATCATTAGATGGTCATCCCAGCAGCCATCTGCCTCGTGGGTGGGAAGGACCACTGACAGCTGCCCGGAGACACTGGGTGGGAAGAGCTGATGCGCAGACAAATGACATGCTAATCCCAAGTAGGGAGAGGGGTGTGATGCCAGCCATGCAGGACAGGGGATTGTTGCCAGGCAGGTGTCTGCAGACCTGGTGGCTACCCAGAACAGGCGTTCCTCTGCTTCTGCCAGTGCTAGCTTTGCTCTCCCACATTAGTGAACGCTTGGGCAAAGCGTGAATAGCAATAACATAGCTGGGAGTCTAACTCTGCTATGCCTAGGTGTGTGTGAGGGACGTTGGGAAGGTTAACGTGGGCGTTTCTGCAGTGTAAGCTGCATGCAGGAAAATTCTTCTGCCCAGCTTCCTGCCTTCTTGCCGAGATTTGACTGCAAGAATAGCGAAGAGAAAGCATGAGAAAGCTCTCCAGGGAATGAGAAGCAGGACGGGCTCGGGAAGGACAAAGCACTATGCTGAAGCTTGCTTTTCAGCAGACGGTGTCTTCTAACATGAAATTACAGCCCAAAATGTAGACAAAGAATATAAAAATACAGTGGTGAAAGTGACTTTCAATGCTAATGGCTAGTTTTGCCTTTTGTTTTTAACTCAGCCCAGAGTTAAATGTGAATTTACTTACATGATGAAGATATCATAACTGCCTGTTTTTGAGAATCAGACTGGCATTTAAATACAAGCTTAAGTCTATTTATGTAAGCGTCATGCCGAGTATTCTCACCAAACTGCTAGAATTTCCTGGTAATTGTGTTGTTTAATTTATGGCCAACTGCATTTAAGAATGACCTCTTTCTGATGTGGTGTTTAGTGACTCTATTTTGGTAGATAGACTTCCCAGCTTAGCAGTATGAAATTTGTCTTCCTTGCATAATATTCTAAAACCCCATTAAACCAGAAAGAAATGTATAACTTATGGTGATAATTTTGATCTATTAACTTGGGCTACGTGTAAACTGTTTGTGTCTGAATGTTGATAATGTTAGTCATTAAATGGAGATGCTGGCAAATATGTATAGAAGGCCTAGGATCTGTAATAAATACAAAGCCCATAAATATTTAAGGCCTATTACATCCAGTTCAACCTTGAACACATCCTTTAGTACTGTTAAGTTGAAAATAACTTTAAGGAGATCTAGGAAAACAGCTTAAAACGAATCTGGGAAACTCCATTACTTACGGAAAATGAAAATGAGGTTTTAAGACAATGCAAACCATCTTGGCGTTACCTGTAACGTTTGATTGCCTAGCACACGCTTCACACGGAAGCTCTTCAACTGATTGAGACCAGACCAACCTCAGCTCTGCCCGCCCCTCGGCTCCTGGCCCCGCCGAGCTCGCCCCCTGTCCCGCTGGCCTGTCACTTGCTCGGGCCGGGGGCGGCTTGTCAAACCGGGCCGGGGCATCGGCCTCCGGCGCTGACCGTGGTGCTGAAGGGCAGAGGCGGAGACTTGGGGCAGCGCCGAGCAGCCCCCCCGGACAGCTGATTTGGACAGCCTTCTCCCACCGGGAGTAACTGGGAGGGGAGACACCCGTCATCAGAGAGCTCACCCGCAGCATAGCTACCCCTCCGTCTCTCTGGTGATGTGTTTTAAAGTCCTGGAGTTGTGTTGGGCATACCCTTTCCTTCTACCTGAGGCGACTTGGCCGAGCGGATGGTAGATCCTTGAACAGAGGTTTCAAATGGAGCAGGGTTTATCAAGAAGTGATACACTCCTGGTGTGTCTCGTTTAAACAAGCTGAAGGTTTGGAACGTAGTTGGTGTTTATTCTCACAGTGTAGAAAAATGGGTATCTAAAAGACCTTTTGAGCAGATGTGCAGTTGCTTGCTGTCTCTTGAGAGTTGTTTCGGGAGTTGAGAGTGAAGTCTTCTAATGGGAGAGACGATGCGGCCAACATATCCTTAGCATTGGAACTGCATTTCTATCCTCGCGTTTTTACCTGTTTGCGGTGGAGAAGAAAATTCATCTTGCTTCCGTGTATTTATTGGATTGAAGGACCGAATGTGTTCAGGATGACTGTTAAGCGGAAAGTGAGGGGTTACTGACATAATAAAAACAAGTATTTCCAGGGCTCAGGATTCCACATCTGTAGGCTGTGGTAGTGCAGGCTTAGCTAGTAGTACTAACAGCGGTGTTCTCGGGTTCTTCATCTTTTGTCTTCTTCCAGTGAGTCAGCATCTATTTCTGTGTAAAAAGTCATAACGTGAAACACCTTAAAAGGGCTGATCCCTACAACAGTAAACAATTAAAAGGGAAAACTGAGTCCTTGCTCCAGTAGAAAATCAAAGCCAAGTTGAGCTTCCAAGGAACACCACTTTGTGATGTCCTTGATAACAGTAATAACAATAAAGGTCATGAGAACTCTGTCATCCTGAGATGTGATGTTGCTTGCTTAGAAAAGCGGACCCTGCTGAGACTCAGATGGAGTATGTCTGATAATGGAGATGGAACAGCCGTGTTTATTTCCAGAATGTGTCAGAGAACCTGTTTCTGGTCCTTGCTCTTCTATAACAGTCAGGTATTTATTTACATGGTCTGAAACTCAATGGCTTCTCCCATAAAATGGAGCTAATATATCTGAACACTTAGTACCTTTCCTTCCCCTTTTGCGTGCTGATGGCATGAGATCTTAGGAAGAAGGATGGAAGGAGAACGGGATGTTCCTGAGCTAAAATTATACTGTTGCCAAAAAGGACAGTTGCACCCTGATCCTAGTGGCACATTCCTGCCCCCTTCCCCACTGCGCTGCTGTGCGGGGGGAGCAGGGTAAGTTGGGACTAGGCCTCAGAGCTCTGGTTCCTTTCCTTCCTGCCCTCAGTGTAGTTTAGAGAGGTTATTTTTCTTGGTAGGTGACCAAATCTGAGCTCCAATACATCTTCTGATGTATTGGGTTAGAGGGCACTTTGTTACCGTACGAGGAAATAAATGGTAAATATTGGTGTTGTAAAATATAATTTTGGGAGGATATTGTGTATTATAAAATATCACGATGATGCACTGGACGTGGAAATCTATGAAACTACTTGTAAAATGGTCAGAAGTATGGTTTTTGCGTTGTGTGCTAATCTGTACTGAAGAAAACAAAAGAAATCAACAGTGTCATTGATAGCCTTACACTGTGAAGAAAGCGTGTGCTGAAAAAACTAAATGGATACGCGTGTATCTGTGCCTGGGTATTTTGCGTATTTGGGCCCTTCTGTTTTAAAACATTAGCAGCTAATTTGAAAATGAATTGAGAGCACTACATTTTGATTTGAAATATAGACAGTAGATATAGAAGTTAGTGACCTATTCAAGCAAGTAAAATTAAGTAACAGCAGGAAATCCGAATATTCTAGCGCAACCTGTTATTACAAAACCTTCACGTCTCCTGTTGGAAATAAGAACATTACTAATGATGTGTAAATTGGAAAAGGTCTTAAGTTTAGAAATCTGATTTCAGATCATTTGGGTTGCTCTTGTTTTGCCTTTTTTGGTTTTTGAGTCAACTGGCTGCGCAGCCAAAAATTTATAATACCGTAGGTTTTGTTACCTCTGTCCTCAGTGGGCTCAGACAATGTGGGACAGAATGTTCAAGTGCAATAAAACTCCTTTCTGCTAATAAAGTTAATTCCTCTTTAGAGGAAGGATAGCTGAAAATTAGCTGAGGATATTGATGAATATTTGTCAGTTGTTTGCTCTAACGTTATAAAATATGTTACGATCACGTGATTCGAACACATTTTTCGTCCCTGCGGCTACACCCTCTGCTGTATCATGGTGTAAACCAAGGTGATAAATGCTATAGGTCAGTGACTGCTACTCTGCAGGTTATCCGTACGGTACCCTGCGCGAGTCAGGTGCCGGGCTGCAACTGCAGCCCGTTCCTTCTGTGCAGCTACCACTTCCACTGTCGCTTTTTATAGTAGGTCCACAGCGTAATTGCTGTGTTGCCTGCAGCTGTTAAGGGATGGGTAACGTAACGCTGGATGGGGGCAAACGTTTCATCTTATTCACTGTATCTGCTCTGTGTGTGTGTGTGTGTTACCTATTCATTGAAAAAGGCCATATGCATTTTTGAAAAGCCACTACAGGAATGAATGAACAACTTGTATTTTCTTTTCTGTCTCCTATACTGCACATGTACTTGTGTTACTGATAGGATGCTAGGGCAGAAAAAGAAAAGCCTGCTTTTTCACGTCCCGGGCCGAGTGAGTTCTCGATCTGACTTCAAGCCCTGTGAGCGGTACTCAAAGTTGGTGCGCACAATGATGGTAGAAGCTTTAAAGCACTCAGAGTTGGAGAAGTTAGTCTTTTAGGGTTGAAAAACGGTTTTCCTCTTTGTCTGCTCCATCAAGTCAACACTGATTTATTAATTGGGAAAGCAATGTGGAGCAGGGAGGCATTTGGTGTTCAGTGACAAGAGAACTGCATCAGATGATGCATAGGAGAATTGGTTTCTGTAGTATTAGATGGAGTATACAGATCTGGCCAGATGAAGGCACATTGGAAAAGGTTAAACCCTGAAAAGAATAATCAGGTTTTCCTTCCAGATTGTTCCTGCCCAGGGTAGGCAGAGGAGAAGTCAGTAAAGAGAGGCCAGACGTAAGCGGGCCCTTAGAGGGTAAGGGAGAACACCACTGGATTATGAAGCCAAAGTTCAGGGTCTCTCCTCGAACCTGCAGAAGAAATACTGGGACTGCTTCTGAAAGCAGGGACTCGTGCAAGGATTATGAAGAACATGGTTCACTTGCCAAGGGAGAGGGAACATGCTCCTTAGCGGGTGATGGGACTTTACCAGCAAAGGTTAGAGAACTGCTATGTCTGGATCCTTTTGTCGTTTTAGGCACTTCTCCATATAAAGCCAAAGACAGGCTGTTGTTTTAACACTTCCAGGAATGCTTGGTCACAAAATAACTGTGGATGCTAAAGATGACTTAAGCGTTATACCTGCCTGCCTGATTTGGTAAGAAATGTGTCTGAATTGTTCTGCTTTGCTGCTAGAATGCAGCCTATTCTGGGAGACAGGCTAAAACTCAGTCAGCAGCTGTGAAAACTGTAGCAGTTTGGGACTTAACTGGAGGATTTTGTATAGCTGCAGTGCAGTTCTCCATATAGGATCGTGACTCCAGTGTTATGCCATCGTACAGAGGAAAAGGCATAGGAAATCTCTTTTCTTTAAGTCCATGGGAGCTATGTGCAGTGCTATTTCCTAACACGGCACCTTAGGCAGCAATAAAAGAGACCGTGTCTCAGCGGTGATCAAAACTGCCTTTGGAGAAATTTAGCTACCTGAGGGGTAGACTGACTCATGGTTTATGACATTGGCTAATGACACTAAGTGCGTTCAGAGCGATTCAAAGGAGAACAGGGCTGCCACATTATAAATCTTGCTTCCTGTTTTTGCTTGAAGTTTTGAGAGAGATCCTCCCTCAGACTTAACTAAAACCTACTTCTCTTGTAAGTTGCTTGATAGCACAAGATGGGAAATGGATATGCAGAAGGACGATGAGCTTGATCTCCCTAAGAAGCAAGACTCATCCCCCCCATGCTTAAGTTTCCTTAGATTTTTTTTTTTAACTGCCACTTTTCATGCTTGTACAGCTCTGCTAGTATTATAGATTAGTTGTGCTGTGTTCACGGTAACAATCTGTGGACGGTTTTGAGAGGGCTCGACACTTGTATCATCCCTATGCCGGTGGCAGGGCTGCTGACACACAGACGGCGAGTAACGTGCCTATAGCTACCGGTCTTAGTGCGAGGGCTGAATATAGGTGGTGGTGTAGTTTTTATCAAATTACCTAGGGACAGGGAAGATTTTTTATGTTTTCCTGTAGTACTTTGGGGGTCTTTTTCTAAACATGGTTTTCTTTATGACTCAGAGAAGCTCTTCTGAATCCAAATCTAAAGGTGTTAGGTCTCCCTCTTACAAATGTATTGAGACAAAGGAATGTGGTGAGCACATTTAGATTTTTACTTTGTGTGGTTGCCGTGTAGTGTTTTCTGTTCCGACTGCTCAGGTTTGCAAACGGTATTGCATGAATGTCATAGATGAAATTCTATGGGTTGCAATGTTTGTGACACACTCTTACTGCTTCCTGGTATTCAATAAAACCAGTGGACTCGAAATAAATAATGTTCAACTGCTCTAATTTTAGCATAAAATTAAGATAACTTGTTAACTAGCATTATTGTTCCGAAGAGCACAACGTTACCCAAGAAACCAGCAGGACTCGTAGACGTGTTCTGTTGGAGAGTGTTCACACAATATCCACCATAAACTGTTGTCTGTTGCTATGATACAATCAGAGAAGACTAAACGATGGATAAACATTGCATAACTCATCAAAGAGATCAAGTAACGTATATGGGTAAGGGATGGAAGTAACTGTGGCATTGGTAGAGATCTGAGGCTGGAGAACAGCCTCAGAAATACCGTGCGCTAGGGAGCAAAAAGGAGGTAGATAAAAGAACCTTGATGATGGAGGGGAAAAAAAGAGGATGACATAGCATTAAAGCTGCAGAGGCAGGGAGGAATAGACATCCTAGTTAAAACACTGGCTAAAGTTCTCATAGGGATCTCCACACGTGGCACACTTTTTTTTTTTTTTTTTTGATTCTCTGGTATCTTAGAAGGATTTCTTCTTCCCACACAAAGGAGTCTGGAGAGCTTCCTCAGGAAATATTCCCACAAAAAGATCTATGGGAGATTTTTTTTTAATTATTTTGAATAATTTTTCTTACTTCATTCCATCTTGTTGTTTAGTTAGGTGTTTTTTCATCTTAAAAAGATGACCACTCTCTTTGCGACGACTGCTTTTTATAATGTGAATTTTTCACTGTGTCAGAGCAGCCAGGTAGCAATAGAATTGTCTTCACTTCCCAAATCACTCCAGACTCCTGACAGTTGTTTGTTTCTTCCATGTATTTATGCAGATTTATTATATCCATTCTTGTCTTCCCTTAGCAGAAGATCAAACGGAAGATAAACCACTCGTGCCTACAGCAGAGCTCCCTTGTTGCCTAACTGCCTACTCTTATTCTTCCAGACGCACCTTACTCCATCCCACACTGGGGAAAGTGCTTTGGTAAATAGATTAGCTTTGTACTGTGTTCTCGAGGTCAACAAACGGAGAGTCTGGCAGGTTGGCAGAAGAGGGAGGATTTTTCCAGCAAGCCGCTAAATCACCACTAACAATGTCTGGCCACTCAAACTCAAGTAAGAGGGAGTAATCTAAACTCTTCGGTTGATTAGTAAGAAAAGGCTTCGGCAGGTTTTTCAACCTGGTGCTTGTCTGAGTTAGCAAAGAATTTCAAGTGATTTCAGGAGAAATTAATTCCCCTGCTTATTTCACTGGGTGCCAGCTCAGACTTGGAGATAATGCTTACTAAATTGAGTTAAACTTCACTGCTTTTCAATACAAGGAGGAGAAAGATCCCGTTAAAAAGAACCGCAGAGACCATTTTAGAGCTCTTGCTTCTGGTGACCTTTTAATAATGCACAGCAGGACTGAAAGTAGCAGTGGTCAAGTTCCTTGGCTTCAGAAAAATGAAACCTATTTTCTGAAGCTGGGCTATTTCAGCCAGTGACATTTGTGGCACGTAACATTTTACAGTGTTCCGGTGACAATTCTACAAATGTGACGACTGGGTGTCAACTCAGAGAGGAAGCAGCCGCCTTTATGTCTTTGCATCACAGATAAATTCCCTTGTGTTTTGAGTTTTGGCGTCTTTTAGTTGATTACTCATGCTCAAGTGTGAGAAGAAATACTACAGAGCTAATGATAATTGCTTTTAATTAGATCCTGCAGCAACTCCTGCAATAAATTTTAAGGAGATGAAAAAATATGATACCAGCAAGGATAGAGTGAGACTTTGTATGTGTAGCTGGAAGGGAAGAGAAAACAGAGATGGAAAAAAAAAATAGTACTCGGGTGTAGAGCACCACAGGAATTTGATACAGATGGGATACACAGAAGACAGGAGACTGGCTAATAATTTACAGCCCAGGAGGTACTGTTTCTGTCCAGCTCTTCCTGCATAATCACGTACGTGCCATGCTTAATAAAGGGGAGCGTATCAGTGCAAGAGATCTCTGTAGTCTGACCAGCTTGAAAGTTTCCATCCGTTTCCTGGCGAGGAGGACTGAATGGGCAGAATCACTGACGTAAGAAAAAGCAGGGAGGCCTGCAGCTTCGATGATGCAATTCTTTTACATCAGCTTGAAAAGGAAAGTCATCCCTTGCAGATTATTTTCATGGCTGCGTTCTCCTTCCCCCCCGCCCCTCCATCTCCGATGCTCAGGCCCTCTTAACAAATGCTTTTTGCCAGATCCCCTGGGTAGTCCGATAGGCTCCTTCTGCTCCTAGCTTTGCAGTAAGGCTGTAAGAACTGGAAAGAGGGAATTTCTTGCAGGAAACTAGTAGGATCTGGGCTTCCTTTTTATCCCACTTCTGTGGCAGCATCTGGGAAAAAAGAACAAAGTGCGGTTCAAGCTGTGATCAGGTTGTTTCTTGGTGGTGGAGGGAAGATGGAAGAAGATGGATGACAGTGGTGGAAAGGTACTACTAGCTTAGTAACACAGATCTTGGGTTTTGGGGTTTTTTCCCATATTTGGTGGCAAAGGTCTGCTGAACTAAGGGTATCAATTGACAGGCATTTAAATAGGGTTTGGGTGTGTTGTGGTGATTTAGTCTGAATGCAGATGATTTCTCGTTGGTTCAGCTGAGTGATGCACGCCGTCTGTGAGTTGGGTGCTGCTTTACAACCGAATCACAAAATGCCACCTGTCCCTGCGGCAGAGAGCGTGTGGATATGGTAGCCAAACCATAATGCCCTCCCACAAAGAAGTGTTGAAATACATAGACATGTAAGTATTCTGCTGATATTTAGGAACTTGCTGAAATAGCTAACAGTGGAATATCTGACGAAACTTCTGGTCGCGCAGGAGTGTGAACCATTTCAAACTGCCATGCTATGTCCTGAATGGGAAATAGGTCTTGGAAAACGGTTACGTAAAAAGGTCTCACAAAATTACCTGCTTAAACAATGTGTCATTACGTGCCTCCTGTAACATGAGCAACAGGAGTGAGTGGTGTTATCCTGCGAGAGGCAGGTTTTGGACATTGTTTTGTGATATGGTTAGCTCTAAGTTTACTGTGTCTTTTCTGTCTGTGATTCTAATGTTTGCAAAGTAGATGATTTTTAAAAAAAAATCATCTTGTAAGTACATAACTGGATGATTTGTTGTTGTTAAACTGCATTTTAGTCCATGATTTGCAATGTGTCAGAAGAGTGAACGGCAAAAGATAAATAAAAATCCCAGAAGAGTAATAGAAATTAATAAGCGCTTTCAGGTGGTGAAAGAATCTTGTTGGATACTCGGTGGTGCGGACAGAGTACTGACTGAAGAAAAATGAGGGGATCTGATCTTTTTGGAACAGCTGAGCTCCTTCTACATGATGCCTTATCCCCCCTTGTCTCTGTTTCCTTTCCTGTCATTTCCCTGTTGAGCCTTTGTCTACAAGCTGTTCAAGGCAGGGGTTCTCCCACCAAAGGCACAACAGGACTATGAGTTCAACTGGGACAGTCCTTCAGACCAGCAAGTGACGGTAAGGCATTTGCTGTCTCCCTGGCTGGAACCCTGTGTCAGCATAGCTGGTTGCTTTGAAACAGGGCGTTCCTCTTCCTCTTGAAGAAGCAAGCTCAAAGGTTTTCAAAACCTAAGTTTTGATATTATTAACTTGATGCATTAGGTTTGTCAAGTTGTCTTTGTCTGCTGTCTACTGTAGCTTGTTTAAAATCTGCAGTGACGATAATATGCTGACAAATAGAATGCTTTTTGCTTTCAGCTTTTCAAAGTTACTTTAAAAAAAAAAAAAATCCCAACTCTTTAATTTTGTTTACTACTCGATGCCTTAGACTCTTCAAGCATTCTAAAAACAAAGCAAGGAGAAAAAAAAATGTTAACAGGAAAATTCTTGAAGGGTTCATTTTGAAAGCCTCGAGCTTGTAAACTGATGAATTACGTCAAGTTTTCCAGGAAATAAACCTGCACCTTTAAGGCTGTGCACAGCTTTCCTTCCAGAATGGCCGAAATGCATGGCTGAGAATACTCCCGCTCCGCTTCAAGGTCTCTGCGCTTTTGTGTTCATTAATTTTCAGACTCTGTGAGAAGGAAGTTCTCCTTGCTTCTTGTATGTGGAAATGAGAGCATAGAGAAGTTAAAGGAACCTGACCGGGGTTTCTGGGCAAGTCAGCGGTGTTTTCTGAAATTCAAGTCAGGGCCTCTGAGTGAAATCCTGGTCCCACTGGCAAAACAACGGAGAGGGGCAGGTTTCTGCACTTCCTTAGTACGAATAACACAAATTAACTCTTCTTCTGTGGTTCTCAAAATACCTTATAAAAGGAGTTTAGGATCTTTTTCCTCGTTCTATAGACAGGGAAACTCGGGCCGTATGCAACAAAATGCCATTGCTCAGGCCATTTAGCAGGATAGCGGCATCCTCAGGACTAAATTGCACCTCCTCTCTGTTCCAGATGAGTGCCCTAGCCACTAGGCGCCTCTGTAATCCCCTGCTCAACGACGCATGAAAAGTAAGCAGCTTGTCATCACTAGGCAGGATTTGAGGGGACTAATTGGCAGCGCTGGTAGCATGCTAGCTGGGCAGAGTGTCATTTTCCTCAGTGCATCACGTTGCACTGCCTGGATGTAATCTGAGATAATGGAAGCAGAGGGAAGCAATGCATGCAATATTATACAAGAGCCAGGGCGGCGAGGACAACGCATTTCTATAAATACAGGCTGCAGATGCCTGACCCTAATGGGAACTAGAGCAAGCCCCATAGCCGATAGGGGATTTTGTTGTTTCTGAAGGGCTGGGACAAGTATCCTCCTTTGGCAAGCAGAAGCTATGACTTACAGTGTCGATGTTCTTCTTCTGTCCATTTCTTGGAATACCATTTTCCCCTCCTTTCCTCACCAGTATTAATTGTGGGGCCTTATATCCCTGCTTTCTATCCTCCCGATTGCTTCCTTCGTATCTTCTTTACTGCTGTGGTGGGACTCCGTGGGGGTCTCTGAGTCATCTCTAATAGTCAAACTCAGCATCCTTCAAAGTCACTTTAAATTAAAAAAAAGGAATGGTGACAGGTCCTCTTTAGAGCTCTGGACAATCCTTCCCTTAATACTGACCAAAAATCAGATGAATAAAATATGTTCAGCAAGTGCATGGTACAAGTCTTCAGACTTGTAATTTTATAACAGACTTCAGTAATTCTATAACACGTGGATGTAGTAGTGCATTTTAAAGAGATTCTCACTGCTACCTCAACAGTTACAACAGATGAAACAGATTTTTTTTTTTCTTTTTTTTTTCTTTTTGAAACAACTCTGAACAACTATGTTTGGGACTGAACTGGGTCTTTTCCAAGAGAATGTTCTGCTTCCTCATGTTTTTAGTACAGATTTAGAGGGTGATAGTGACATGCGGTGAAAGCTAGTAGATTGGGATGGAGCTGGCCTGAGCAGTGATCTGACTCCAGCCTGTCATGCCTGTGAGAGAGGTCCGAAGCCGTCTGGTAGGGTGCCCAGAGGCTTGGCAAGACGGGGTGGTGCAAACGGCTTCCTCCCCTCTTCCCAAAGAGGGCCCTGGAGAAAGGAGCGCAGAACTGGGCACCGAGTGTGGACTGGAGGCTAGCATTGCTCGGTCTTAGGGACTGGGCAGGCCTCTGGGTGGGAACTACCCGCTCTCGTCTCCAGTTTTTTGGCCTCTCTGCAGGATGGGAGTGATGGACTGCTGATGTTGAAAGGAGTAGAAAGAAGCAATTCTCAAAGGGAGTAACCAAGAGAGAGGCTGAGGGCTGCTTTTCCTGGCATCTGCTGTTGCTGAACCCAGGCAGCTGAGTTGGGGGAGCCTACTTGGGTGCCTCTGAAAAGGAGGTGCCTCTTCTCTTCTTGTCACTTGCAGACAAGGAAGAGAAACTGGTAGCAGCGTCTTAAATTTACCAAAGGCAGGGCGGGTGAACTGCTATGTAAGCAGTTCTACCTGGGCTTTCAAACACATCTTTTTGTGATCGACCGCCTCCTCTGGAGTGTATTCCTGCCGCAGCCTTACATCTATTCCCTGGCACTCGGTGTATGCCCTGCCTCAGCAGGGGCAGGTTTTGTATGTCCTGTGCTGCGAAGCAGGCTCTCAAGAGGAGGAATTGGCTTTCATTTAACCTTTGTATCTCCTTCTGCAATTTATGTTTAAAGGCACATCTCAGGCATTCAATGCCACAGTGTGCTTTAGTGTGCCCTGTTAGTTGTCTGAAAACCGTGCTAGCTGTAGAAGCCAGAAATGTACATTTGAATATGCGGTTAAAAATAGCTTTGTTTGTTTTAAAGCACCCTCCCCTACCTGGTATTAATTTCCATGGAGTTGAAGAATTTTCAATTCTCTGGGTTTCTGTGATGGCTGCACACTGAATTTGGAATATTACCCCTTCCAAACAGAGTTTTAATGACATCAACAGTAAGTTCCTTCCGATGTACCGAAATCCTTACAAACTGTTATGTCTTAGAGGAGAGATAACTGCTGAATATTCTGCTGTGTTGTTGTTCTATGTTTTTTCATTCTTCTTCTCTTTTCTTGTATGTTAGAATTGAACACAATTCAATTCTTCATTAGGTGTTCTTGGACTGGTAGCAGTATTGCTTTGGCTTTGTTCCTAAGTGCAAGTTAATGTAACTTTCCAGTTAATGTTAATTCCAGCTTTCCAAAGAAAAAAACAAAACAGAATAACCTGACAGGCTAGTTATCGGGCTGTGGTTATGTGTTCAGGTGTATCAAACTTGTATATTATCAGATAACTTGGCAGTACCGACTTCATTTGGACCAGGTATGAAAACACAGCCATGTTTCTGTTTTGTAAACCAGAATACATTAGAGCACACGGTAACTGAGCTGGCTGTGGCGGAATAGATGATATCTAGTCAGTCATAAACATTGTTCCATAAAATGCTGAAAAGCTTGCATCGGTAGGGTGAGCTTGTGCAGTCTGGTGCTTTGTACTGTGTGGCCATGGAGTTCTCGTTCTGCTGCAACGCTTCCCAAAACCAGGCTTGCTGTCCTTTGGCATTGCAACTTCTAGTCCTCATTTACTGTTACGTTGATAAGTTTGGCAGTTTACCTGGAGAGCTTCAAGTGGGAAAGTGTAGCAGTAGGGTTGGGAGAAACCTTCTTGAGGGAAGGGGATGCATGTTAAGAGCTGCGTTAGACCCAAGACACACGTAAGGACCCTGATAAACTTTATCTAAGTAGGCTGTGGAAGATGAGACATACTTCTGGGGGGCTACAGCTGCGCATCCGGGCTTGAAGGGGAGCTGGAACGGCTGAGAACATGTATGGCAACTGGCCTAACAAACTGCAGAAATGAGGCAATAGAAGGATTGGGACTGTCTGCAAAAGAGAGAACCAGCAAAAGTACTAGCTTAACAGAGAAGGAAAGCGGTCAGAAGACGATAGGCTTGGAGATAGATAGAACCCTGTGAGGCTGAGAAGGAAGACTTCGCTGTGTCAGGTACTGCCCGGAAGATACGTGAAGCTGCAAGCACAAAAGCTATCTCCTTGTTTGATTCCGGCACTGCTTAGGGGATCTACGTATTAGGTAGCTTTGTAAATAAAAGGCCGTGTATCATAGCCTTCAGACCTGTTGAACTTTTCTCTTCCTGTAGAAACTATCCATTGGTTAACTTCTGGGGGCAAAAAAAACCAGGCAGTTTTCTCCACTGCACAGTTAACGGGCTGGTCTGAATGTTATTTCAATCACTTATTACCATTCTTTAAATCAAAAACATTTTAAAAAGTTTTAAAACTTGTTTCCCCCGTTTTCCAAAAGTCCTAGCAAAAAGGTAGCAAGAAAAAGTAAGTGTTGTGAAGAGTTCATTATGGAAGGAAAACCTCTTCTGAGGCTTGACTGGAGGCTAATAATGAGTTTCCATTGTCTGGAGGTACGATGGAATGAGAATAAAATGGGCAAGGCGCTGGAGTTGGGGGTAAAGCTGGTTTTGTTCCGTCCGCGCTGCAGGTTGCAGATGAGTTAAGTCCATTCTTCTTTGTACCTTCATCTATAAATCACAGATGATAGCACCTCCTCTGTGTGCCTGGTCCACTTAGATATTAAACATTTTGGAGCAGAGGCTGCCTCTGAGTCTGTCTTTGTACGGCACGGCAGGGTCTCAGTCAAAGCAGGGTGCTGGCAAGTTCTGCGCAATAATATTCAAATGCTATAATCAAAGGTGGTGTTACCACAGCTACGCGTGCTTCAACAACTTTTTTAAAAAAAAAAAAAAAAAAAAAAAAAAAAAAAAAAAAAAAAAAAAAAAAAAAAAAAAAAAAAAAAAAAAAAAAAAAAAAAAAAAAAAAAAAAAAAAAAAAAAAAAAAAAAGGAAAGAAAAAGGGGAAAAAAAAGTGTACTTCAGCCATACACGATCTGAGCTGATTCACGCTGGAAATGAAATACTGTCCAGAAGACGTGCAGTGTCCAAGATGGAGGGGAGAAGGGATTTCCTTGGGAACAGCTTTTGAGTTTTGTATTTTATCTCATACGCTTGCCTTGAAAAGGAAGGCAAATGTGCTCTCTTTGCTTGTCTACCAGGAGAAGTAACTGCTAAGTAAGGTATGTGATGGATTTAAGTAGAACTGGAAGTACGGTGTACTCTGTGTTCTGAGAGAGTTGGCTGTGGGGAGTTAATATACCTAGAACATCTTCTCCATCTTGGTGTCTGTGATACAATTTTTGTGGAGGCACATCTCGCGTTTTGAGCGAGTGGTCAAGTCCTTGCTTTTGGGTACAGAACCAGGATGAAGGCAAGTATAGATGCCGTGAAGAGTAAGCAAAGGGATGTAAGGGAGGAGCACGGTGGAGTTCATGGCTGAACCCACAGGTTGCCAATGTCTTCAATGCTTATGTACATCAAGACAATAAGGAGGCTCTGTTCTTCTCCTTGTCCCTTGGTTGTGAAGGCTCTTCCCGCTTTTCTCCTAGCGTGGAAACAAGCATGCGAAGGTTTTAGGCATGAGGTTATCTAGCGCCGCAGACGGATGGGGGATGGCAAATCCGGCAGGGCTCTGCTGTTCAATTTGCCTGTGCGAAGACCCTGAGGAGGCAGCCTGGCTGCTGCACGCTACCGCGGGGGAATGGGTCAGGTGGGTGGGATGGCCATTACTGACCTCCAAGGCACTTCTTCCTCCTTCAGCAAGGGGACTAGCAAGCTCAACTCTCCTGGCTCCCCATCCCAGCTCTGCTTTGTTCCCTTCTTTCTCTTTTGGTGGCAGGTGTGATCTGGTCTTCATCTGGAGCTGGACGCAGCTCTCCTTTCTCGGCACGGCAAAATTTGTTATTGGTTATGCTTCTTGGCAGCCCGAAGCTGACTATGATTGTGTTGCGTTGTACGTGTGTGTGCATGCTGCTGTAAGGTGGTGGGGTCCCCCGGCCGGAGCATGGGTACGGGCTTAGATAGAAGTAAGTGTAGTTGGCTTGCTGAGGGACTGTGTTTCCAGGAGAAATAGGTGAGGGAAGGGATTAAATGAGGTGAGTGGGGTCAGGTCAGGTGCTTGGAGGAAGCCTCCCAGAGGCCGGAGCGAACGCCAGGCTCGCTCCAGTCAGCCCCAAGATGGGCAGTTTGGACCACAGACAGATAGCTGACACGTATTAGTTACAATGTCACTAGGTGAAGGGCTCCGCTTACACCTAAGGCATATGTAAAGCAAACCGTAGTAGTGGGATATTCCTATTTGTTCTGGACCCCGTGGTCTCTTTGCTGGCAGCAGAAAGGTGAGGTTTTCACGGTGTTGCCCCTACTTCAGCGCTCACCCCGATGGCGGCTGGCATTGCTGCTCTTGCTTGGCTTTCAGCGGCTTTAACAGAGACGCTGCCACAGTCGACTGGTCAAACGAAGCAAAATGTCACAGGGGGCAACTATTTTGATCCCTTTCACTGGGGGGGCAGAGGGGAGGGAAGAAGGGGGCCATAGTAAACGTGATAACAGACCTGAAGTTAAAAAGCGTTTCTCTGAGCTTGGACAATGTTTGCTGGGCTCTGCCTCTCTCTTTGAGCTAGAGTGAATGTGGAAGGTGAGTTGCTGCGAACCACCGTTTCTCCTCCTGCTAAAGGAACCCGATGGAACTGCTGGATCTGTGGATGGACTGGAGGTAGGTCTGGGCAGCCTTGTTTGGGACTGGGCGCCGAGAAGCAGAATCATTCAGGAGGGATGCAGTGATTTCCAGTCTGAAATCCTAACGCTTCCTTTTCCCTCTGTGGCAGACCTGGTATTTCACAGACTTTTTCCTGGTGATATGGAACTGGACATGACCAGTATAAGACTCTTCTCAGGTGCAAGGTCTTTTGCACCGGGTTCTGTTATTGTAATGCAGGAGAGCTTTCTAGACAGTCTTAGGAGCTGGAGAGTCCTCTGAAAGCAAGCTCTTGGGTTTTCTCAAGTGGGCGTGAAATCCTGTGCCCTGCAACACATTTGAAAGAATACAGACGTCCAGTGGAAACCTGTCCATTTTGCCTTGTGTTATTGCTTGCTTAATTGATGCTAGGTGGATGATGACAGAGTGATTTAATGAAAATTCATTTGTTTTATCCTGTGTATGATCTGTCTAGCCTGTACTAGCATATTACAGTTACTTCTTGGATAACATCAGGCTTGTGGTTTGTTGTCAGTGGCAAATGCTCTTGCTGAGCCAACTTTTTGATCTGTTTAAATCATTAAGGTAAGTGGCATAACATCTCCCTGGAATGTTGTGATAGCAACATAAATGGTGTTCGGTGTTAGGAGAAGAAAGGTTGTATGTCTGTCTGTATCTCTCGGAAACTGTTGAATGTTTTTAGGTCTTAATCTGCAGCCATAACTACCCAACTCTAACCTGCAATTACTGATTGGGAGCAGAGCCAGCAAATGCTGCAGAGTTGGAACTGGTATTCTGAGAATTGTGGAAAACAAAGCCGGGAGCGGAGCAGCAAAGGGAATTGGTTTGTGATAACTGCGTGTACAAGAAACAATGAGAGACAGAGGAAGACAGGGGACACGTATAATGGGCTCTGTGTTTCTCAGAGAGACCTAGTTAGGAAGATGAGGAATAAATAAGTCTTTGAGTCATTCCCTTTTCCGTATTTGAAAGGCTCCTAAACATGTCGTCACAAACCATCTGCATGCTGAAGATGTGCAATTTGATAAGGTATGAAAGATTGTGTTATAAGTGTGACAATAATAAGGGCATGTCTAAACACACAGCAAATATTTTCCTTCTCCTGTGGAAGATGTTTACACATGAAAGCACAGTTTAGGTTTTGTCAGCCGAAGTGGTAGATGATGACACCAAAAGCAGATGCCTCTAGTAAAGCTGATTTCTTGTAATTAGTAAATGAATAGTGGGTTTGTGCAAACTTATGGGTGAGAGGAAAAATGCAGGGAGTCTGCCGACATCTCTGCAAAAGTAATATAATTTGCTAGTACAAGGAGGTGAGTGACTTTGCAAAATGCAAGTCAGTGAGGAGTGAGGTCCCACAGGAAGCAGCTGGTGGTTAGTTCTCGATTCAAGAAGGCCCACTAGCTGTTTGGGACCAGCGAACGCTTCTCAGTGGAGTGCGGGAACCGAAGCACTGCGATATATTGCTTATGCCACAGGAAAGGAAAAGATGTGGATGGCGAGCTGGGGGAGAGCTCTGGGGATCTGAGCTGCCTGCTACAGCTTCCCCTGCGAGACTGAGAGTCACGGGGCAGCGACTGCTGCTTGTTGAGAAAACCTAGCCCGTCCTCTGCAGGAACTGCTGCCCCGCTCTCTCGGTCTTTCTCCTGTCACCAGCTGCATCTTGTGCCTGTTCCCATCCTCCAGCACAGATGTGAGGGCAGGGCTGGCTGGGATCTGGCCGGGAAACCCTGCGTTAGGACAAAGAATGCTCTTCCCTGATGCCCTTGCTGGGAAACAACTTGCTGGGAAACAACAGCTCGCTGTGGGAGTGCTCAGGGCTGCTCCAGGCTGCAGCACAGGTGAGAATGCGAGAAGCATAACGCTGGCTTACAGCCAATGGTATTTCTTCTTACCATTCTTCCTCCTTTTATTTTCTTTCCCCACCCCAAAGCATGGGAATGGAGTAATTGCATTTTGACCCAATTTCTAAAATCACTGTAGCATAGACTGTGAAGGAGGGGGAGGAGAACCGCTAAAAAATGAAAACCAGCCATTAGCTAGTACCAGTGGGGCAGGAACATCACCAGGCTGTTAGAAGTATGCACTAACAGGCTTGTAGAACAACTGTTATCCTGCATGTTTTTATATATATAAGAAAAAAAAGTAATTGTGTTTACATTTTTCGGTATTTGATCCGTGATACTCAAACCTTATAGGACTGAGTTCAGGTTGACTTCAGATGAAGTACTCTAAGCATAGATGCTTGTGTAAAGTGCCTGGATTTTCAAAACTTGGCTGGAGATTTCACGGCAGCCTTTCTTGTGGTTATTTCTGGCATCTCTGGCTGCCAGTTGGAACGTGGGGCTACAGATATGTGTGGAAGTGGAAAGGAATGGGTGTGAGCGCTTGTGTGGAGTAGGAGCCTTTTAATAGAAACAGGCTTGGTTTAAGATGGGTTTTTTGAAATGCGCAAAGACTTGGGGAGCAGATGTATGAAATAGAAAGCAATTTCCTCATTCCAGCTATTAATACAAGAGGGGAAAAAAGGTCCTTTGAAGTGATTTCAAACAACAGTTAATATCCCTTGGAATCTCCCCATCAAGTCGGTAAGAAGTCTTGATGTGAGAAGGAAGTTGGAATTTAACCTCACAAAATAAGATAGGCAGCAAAGTAGAAGGAAAAGACCAGAAGACGTTGTCCTGAGTGATGGGAATAGAGTTTCCCCCGACTTCTGCTGCATCGGTGTCCTCGCTGCCTCTGTTGCCATCCTGGATCAGGAGGCTGCCCTGGCCCGGCCCAAGTAACAGTCCCTGTTCCTTTTGGGCAGGGAATGGTAAAATACTCATTGAGGGGCAAGGGGAAGCAGCTGTGCACTGACAGGAGAGGTTATTCAGAAATTTCTCGATGGTTTCTGGGCACACAAGCGCCGTTCCCCTGCCTTACTAGTTGAACCCAGCGATCAGCTCACAACCTGGTGTGGTCCTTGCTCACATTTCTATCTGTCTGTTTTACCCTGGCTTTGGCTGCCACCGGGCTGTCTGTGAGCCGGTTTGTCCATTGGATTGCGTCAGGGAGGGCGTCCCAGAAGCGGAGGCTCCAGGTGGAGACTTTGTTTATGCATTCGTACACTTCGAAACCACATTTGGACCCTCACCCTTCTGGGTTCTCACTGTAATATAGGTTAAGTGTTAATACATTTCAGGGGGGGAAAGGGTTGAGCTAATGCTACTTCTAGGGCATAGGTGGCACCTGGACTAGTTGCACAATAGGCCTAGTAATACCACGGGTGCTTAGACATGTATTATGCTGTCTCTGCTGCAGCAGAGAAACAAAGGATGTTAGTGCCCTGGCCTGCATTTTCCCACCAGAAACAAGGCTGAAAACGAAGACAAAATCATGCGCTGCAAGGCGACTCTTTGCCGCTCCACTGCACATAATAGCTTTGTAAGAAAATACTCTAGTCTCAGAGGAAGACCTGGTAGGTGCCTTGAAGATGTCCTCTCCCTTGGTGGGGAAGGACGGGAGCTTTGACGTGGGGCCATGAGCGTGGGGGGAAAACGCAGGCGAAAAGTTCAAGGCTCTGAGAGATGGAGATGTTTCTTGTATGTTTGTATTAATAAAGTGATATGTGAGATTCTCCAAAGGAAATAATTTATTCTGGTGTTGTGTAAGCATAAAATGAAAGCTTGCCCTACTATTTTCTTCAAATGCTCCACCAGAACATGCTGTCCCTTCATACCTGTCAATACTCTGTCATGCCCCGAGTCCCATAAAGCACACAGAACAGAATGTTGTCTCAAGACAGTAGTCTCCTGTTGTTACATAAATGTTGAGGTGAAGCCTGAGTTTATTAGTTTGTAAGGCAGAAGATAGTGTTTCTGCACGTTTTTACTTCATACAATGCCTTAATTTCTATTAGTCTTAAGCCGATATGCCTTGAATTTATTTTGCTTACTGGAAGCCTGTAGAAGCTGAGGCCAATCGCATACTTCATCTCTCTTGTACGTGGCAGCCTGGTCCCCTAAGCCTTTCTTGCAGATTAGAGCTTCTGAGGTGCTTCACAACAAGGCTCCGCTACCTGCCCTTACTGTGGCTTGCAGAGCACCAGGCAGTCCTTGCCCTTGAACTTCTGCTCAACAAATTGCCTCCTTCCCATGGAGAGGAGATAGGGGTTTGCTCTGATGTGGGCTGCTTGCTGCAGCAGTCTTAGGGACTGCTGCTGGAGGTAACCGCAGGAGGTATTTAAATAGGTGGTTTCAGCAACAGGTCTTGTGGGTAGCTTTCTCCTCAGTGCAGTTCCTCTGAACTCGCTGGTGTTGCCTTACGGGAAGTGCATTGGGAACAATGGTCAGAATATCTGCCAGGGTTGGTCCGGGAAGGTTTTCATACCTCAAGGTATCTAGCCAAAGGCCTTCAGATGGAGCGCGTTGCCTTTGGGTGATTTCAGCTCAGGTTGCTTCTCCCTTCCTTTGTGATGAATCGTCTGCCCAAGCTTGCAGAAGCTGCTGTAGCAGAAGG
>NW_008824804.1:1317648-1325165 GCF_000699105.1 Pygoscelis adeliae
CCGGCTCTCAGTGATGCTTTTTCCCTTCTAGCCTCGTGGCTTTCGAGCAGTCATCTCGCAGGCAGCGTTGTGTTCTGCTTCCCCTTCCCTGGTTCCTGTGTTTCTTAAAACGGCATTACGATGGGAGAAGGGCTCCAACAGCAGTGCCGCTCTCTCACGAAATGCTGTGATGAGAGAGGGCGGCTGTTGATAGTGGTATTTGTCAGGATCTTCCCATTGCAAAAATAGTCCCCTAGCACCTGAAGCTTCTTGTAGGAATGCCATCTGTGACAGTAGCAAAGGTGTCATGGCTGCTGGGGTGCAGCCTTTGCTTGCCCAAGAGGGACAGGGCTAAACCCTTTGCTAATAACAGTTGTGATTGATTCTGTTGTGGTTGTGCATAATTTCTGAGTGAAAAAGAGCAAAAGCATTTTACAGTGGGGTTTCTCCCTCCCTCCCCCACCCCCTTTGTTTTGGCTTGGGCAACACATTTATCCTGTTTCACTCTGCTTTTTTTTTTCCTAGAATGCTTTGCTCTTCAGGCTGTCCTGAAGTGGCAAAGACCTTTTGGAGTTACATGTGCTGCTGGGGAATTGTTGTTTGCTATGAAATAGTCTGTTTCTGTTGGAATTACCAAACAAATAATTTAAAAATCATTATGTCCTCAAAGCTTCATTTATAGAGCACAAATTTCTGGGTAAGTATGACCTGCCAATGTTTGTTTTTAAATGTTTTGTTTAGGATATGTTTATATAAAAGAGTAGAGAAAGAGCAAGAGATGTGAAAATCCCAAGTAGTGAATGGTAATGCCGCTGTTTAATTATTTGAAAAGAAAAGCAAACTTTTCTGATGACCCAGAATAGACAACGGGATAATAAACTGAAGCCCTTCCCAGCGGGGGTGAGGTGGTGGTGGAATCAAAACAACAAACCAAACCAACCTTTGGTATATAGCATTATAAATTGTGTCCTACATAAAAATGACCTGGAGTTTAGAAATGAAACGACAGAAGGGAAAATATGATGTAGTTACTTTAACTTTATTGCAAGTACCGGTTGCTGCTGTGTAGCCTTTTCCTCCGTATCAGAAGAGCACCTTCCCCCGCCCCGGGGAGGGCGGGGGGGAAATAGGCAACACTTCAAAAGCTAATCAATGGAAACAGTGTTGTTCACTGTTACTACAATTGGAAAATGGTTAAAGGCAAAGAGCTGAGATGGACTGAGAAGAAGAAGAAACATTTAGATGAATATCTGTTGTTTAAATTGGCTAAGTAAGGGAAAAACAATGTTCCAAGTACAATAACCTAAACGGTACTGGAAATCAATTAATGATTAATTGTCTGGAGCTAAGCAGTATAGATCTCTATGGGCTTTATTATGTAGCTTCCTGTTGTGATAGTTTTATAGCTTTTTTTTCAAATATCTATCACAAGGCATCACCTGAGAAGGACGATCAGGTGTATATACGGTTAGATTAGGTAGAGAAGTTGGTAATTTATCAATACAGTGCCTGTGTTACTGATGCTGCCTTTAGAATAGGAGGGAGGCACCCATATCATGACTTCATGGTTGTTGAGATGACAAACGTGTTTATCAAAGGCATTTCCTATAAATATTTAGTTTGTGGCTTATACCATCAAATATGTCTTGATTATCAGATTCAGGCATAAGCAAAGCCTTTCACATCCCGTGGCGTAGTTCTGGATGTGTTCACCTTGTGAAGAGAGCGTTCCCCAGCAGGAGGGATTTCACAAGGAAGTTGCTTTTTACTGTGCCATGCTGTATTTCGGATTTCCTGCTGCTGCCATTTGGCATCTCCAAAACCCTGTGGAGGCGTCCGCAGAACATTTCATCTTGATGGAGGCTGTCAGATACAGGGCACCTTTTGAAGAAGACCGTAATACCTGATCTTGGATGTTACCAGCTGGAAAGCTGTTAGATTTGAATCCCTTAGCTAAGCCTAGAGCTATCTGTCTTTTGTAAACAATTGCATTGGAAGGCAAGTTCTGTTTCAGAATCGCCTTACCGTGTTCCACCTTTCAGGGGCTTGGCACCCGGGGACAGTTATGTATCCAGCTGGGATTTTTTTTTGCATCAGGAAAAGATGTAGTCTTGAATTAAGAGGATCACAGTGACCTGAATTCAAGCTACTCTTTCCTGCAGGCTATTCGGTGCTTGAGACCAGATGCTATCAGTGGAGGAGCGGCAAAGATGCCATTTTAGAGAAGCAGGCGGAGTTTGTTTTCGTGATGTACATTGCCTCCTCACCCTAGTGCCTATCACCATCTGCTTGCTAGGGAAGTATCTTCAACCAGAGGGTAAGAAGGCTCGTTGAGGGGGCTGCTGATTTTTGACAGTAAGTCGCAAGGTTTGTCTGTGCTAGTCATGTTGGTGGACTTGGCCTTACACTGAGCGTGGGTGAGATTTCTCCATGTCCTTCCAGTCAGTGATAAAATATTAGAAGCTTTCCTGAGCTGGTGCATAGTGAGAAGGATTTTGACAAAGATGATGGTTAATACTTCGTAAGGATTTGGTGCTCAGAAGAATCGGTCTGGAGCACAGTACACGTGCTGTACAAAAGTACTGGAGGGCAGGTTGGCCCATGCCTCTGAGCTTTCATTTTTTTGGCCCGGGATGCCAACAGCTGAGGAATGAGGAAGAGTAACACACTCATCTAAAAGACAGCTGGGGGAGAAACTGGGAAAAGAATAAATCCTCCTGATGTAAATATTGCTCCTCTGATTAGCAGCCCACTCATATCTATCATACAGCAGAGAAGTGCTTCCAGTTCTCTACCCTGTTTTCACGTAGATACAGTTAGCCTTGTGCTAAAGGGGGTTGACTTTAGCCCTATGATTTCTCTCCTGCCCCGAGCTGTAAAAAAAAAAAAAAAAAAAAAAATCTGTGTCCCTTCTGACCTGCTTTCTGCATGAACTCACTCTGAAGCAGAGAAGAGGCAATGTGTTTGAAAGCACAGAAGTGCTTCAGTCAGCTGGGCTGCTCCGTTCTTCTTTAGCCGTCTCCTCCTTTACTCGTTCTAGAGGGGGTGAGTATTTGTTGTTTTCAGTTGTAGGTGGCGGAAGCGTGTGTTTCAGCATCCTATGCTCTGGTGGTTTTTGTGGGTGTATAAACAAACACACTTTCTTTATTTTAACAAAGCCCTGTGTTTCTGGCTCTTTGACCAAAGACTGGTTTGGCTTCACGCCCTCTAGCACAGAGCAGGACACAACTTCAGGCGAATGAAGTCAGCTTTCTCTGCTGCTCCCCGAGGCTGGGGCGCTCGAGCCGTCTCACCGAAAGCCCAGCTTGCTTGCTGCAAAGGGGACACCAGCCGCTCGCCCCTCTCGGGGGGAGCTCTCCTGGGGGGAAGCGGGGTTGCTGATCTGGGGGTGCCTGTGGCCGGGGGGGGTAAAAAAAAAAGGTTTCCAGCAGAGGGCCCCCGAGCAGCGCCGCAGCCTCAGGCAGGCTCCCTGCCTGCTGCTGCTGTCCTGGCCCCGAGCAGCTCAGGGTCTCCTTGCAGCCCTGCTGTTACTGTATGTGATAGGCGCAGCAGTTTCGTGCGTGGAGGAGTTGCTCTTGCTTGGAAAGATAAGAGATGTTTTGGCAAGAAAATACGGGTGTTTTAGAAAATGCAATCCTGGAAGTAGTAGTCGCTTAGAGACTGGCAGGTCTTGCTTACAGATGTGTGCAAAGCACAAACTTGTGTCGCTTCCCAGTCAAGGAGAACACAACACTTTATTTTAATATAGACCGATCTCCAAGTGTTTAACCTTCCAACCTTGACTAGAGACCTACTGAAGAAGCTTTTGAGGCGAATACGCTGTGCTATCAGAAGTTATCAGGAGTATTGGAAGGTACCAGAAGCGATTGACCCAGACTATGAAATCCCCATAGTTCGCTTCTCCTTTTGACGTGAGTGAAGAGACTCTTGTGGCCTATATGGCTATCAAAGTGATCCAGGATTGCTCATCGCTCTCAAACAGACGTGATGTATTATTAATGATAAGCACATCAAGTGCACATGGCAAAAAACCCCCTTAAGCTTCCAGCATTCGATTCTGCTTTACCTCAGCTGAATGTTTTTCAGCACCTCCTGTTTCTGCCTCCTTTGAAAGATGAAAGTGTGAGCCAGCTCAGGCGAGAATTTGGCAATTTGCTTCTTTGGGCCCTGCATGTGGTTTCACAGTGAGTGGGCAGACGCTCAGTCAGGGGGCTGGATTAGGACTCTTACGGAGTCTGAAAAGTCAGCTCCCCATCGAATGTTGTTTTCACAGCCATCTGAGGCAGTACTGTTAGAAAATGGAGAACCTGCTAATCAAGTTTCAAAAGCCAGTAGGTTTACTTACACTAGACCTGTAACAACCAGCTATCGGGTAACGCTTGCTGAGACGTTGAGTTCTGTCTAGCTTTCCTGGGAAGTGGATGGAAAGGGTGGACAAGTCCTGATTCTTGGTGACTTGAACACAAGTAGGGAATACAAATATGAGAGCTACAGAACTGTTATTTGTGGTTGCCCTTAGAAATCAGTGCTTGGTGACTTGAACACAAGTAGGGAATACAAATATGAGAGCTACAGAATTGTTTTTCGTGGTTGCCCTTAGAAATCACTGCTATTGGACTAATTGAGCTGTAATACTAAGGAATGTAATGCAGGAATTCGCTCCGTTGAGTTCAACAGCTAGAATGAGCTGCGTACCTGTTATCTTCTAAAAACAAAACAAAAAAACCCTCGAAACCTCAAGGTCCTTAGAAATAGCCATGATCAGGGACTGAGTCCTGAAAATATGCGTGATTGATTTTGTTGATGTAAAGAGGATTACTTGCATGCACAAGCGTGTTCAGGGTTGAGCCTGCTTTTGTAAATGATGACTTGGCACTGACCATTTGTCAACAAAGGAAAAGATACAAAAAGCCTCTTAGACAAGTATAGCTGTGGTCTCTCTGTACCTAGTTCTTTCTATTGAAATAGTTTTATCCTCTGAAACTTCCTGGCTTAGACGGAATTACTCCTGACTTAATCCAATGCAAATATTTTATCACTCGGTAGTCTGCACAAAACCCTGGAAATGCAGGAGCTGCCAGTTTCCATCTAGTTCAGCGTTGTCTCTGACTGACAACGCTGTGGTCAGCATGAGCGGCTCCTGAGGAGTCCACCAGAAATGCTGCAAGATATATTTATGGAATAACCTGCCCACGGGGACAGTTTTACCCTACCAATTCCACTGAGCATGTGCGTTTCTGTATTCTCTAATTCTTTGCCATCGTAACTTTGGCTGTTCTCACTGTCTGTATACATGTCAAACGCTGTCACTGACAATGATACCTTGGGGGAGCTCAGAGGAAAATTGTGTGCTGGACGAGAAGGCAGAAAAATAATTTCCGTATATCAGCGGACATTTAGTTGAACGTGGCATCCTGTCCCGTGCCATTGTTGAGGCAGGCTTTTATTGCCTTGGTCGTGAGAGGGAGGTTGGCTTTAGTGAAGGCCGTGGGCACACCTTTTCTTCACTAAGTCTTTGTGCGCAGGGCTGAAGCCAGCGGACTTGAAAGGCAGGTTTAAACAGACAGCCACAGACTTCCCAAACAAAGCTGTTTGTTCATTGCCTCTTCCGTGAGTGGAAAGTTAGCGGGCTTTAGTCCTGAGGGACGAGCTTATCTCCGTTTATTAAATCAAACAGAAAAAATATTGGAAATGACTGGGTAATTTTGAAGAGGGACTATGCGGGCCAAAGTGTATAAGGAATGCCAAAAGGTACATACATACAGCGCGTCGGACAAGTCGGCTCCAGCTGATGGTTTTTTATTTTGTCAATCATAAAGACAGACAGGATTATTAGGTCACTTTGCTTGGGTGTTTCTCTGTACGTAGAGCGTACTCATTTTCAAACTTGGCTGAGATAACTGCCTTGGCTCCTGATTTCAGGACTCCTGGAAGTGGTTTTGGTAGGGTTTCAGATCGTTAAATGTAGTGATGGCACATGTAAAGACTGACTTGCAATCGTGCATCCTAATGTGAAAACATTTTTTAAGCTAGAAAATTAAATGCATGGGTTTAAGATGACAGTATTTTAAGTTACAATGAATTGTGAGGAAATGGAATCGGTATGGGAGTTACTTAGATTTGTTACTAAAATAGCGAGCTAAGAGCCAGCTGCTGAGGACCATCCAAGAGATGCTTTCGCTGAGGGGTCTAAACACTCGGGGGGGATCCTAAAACCCCCATTAGTTGTCTAAGCGGCAAGAAGCAACAGCAATCTTCTGAAGTGGCTAACATGTCTTTTCTTCAGGAGCTTCCCAGTTCATTTATACATAGAAGTGAAGTTGATGGTACAAACTAATTGGAATATCATTAGGGAGTTAAAGCGTGAAGAGAGCAGCCCTTGATTCTGAGCCGTTGTCTACACCTTCGGAAGAGGGGAAGATGTATAGTTATTTGGGTTAGGACTTGAGTATACAAAGCTTCTCAACTGATTTAGCGCTTCGCTTTTGTTAATACAGGGACTGTCATTAGTTCAAATGAAATATAGCGCTAAGTGATGAAAGTCGTCGCTGTGCTGTCAGTGACCCATTGGAGACCCGTTGTTTAACAGCAGTTACTTAAGGAATTTGATTTATTAAAGGGAGCAGAGGAGCTCAAGTCCTGACCAATTCACGTGCAGACCACAGTTCTGAGATCTTTCAGGAAAACATAAAAAAGGGCATGAGGGGGCAGTAGCTGAAAGACAGTCACCTGTTTTCAGAGGCTGGGGAAAGCGCAGAGGTGACAGCAGCAGCAGGGAGATGGCTGCTGCAGTGCTCTCGGTCCAGTCTGCAAGTGCTGTGGTTTCTGTTGCTTTTTTGCCTGTCCAATGGATTGCGTATTATTCCCTAATACAGAATTTGGACGGGTGACAGAAGTGGAGCTTGGTAGTCGAGGAGTAGCTGAAGAAGGCGGTTGCCGTGTGGTAATCCTAAACCTTGCTGAAGAAGTGGAGTTTTTCTTCTGCAGAGCCACAATAGTCTCCTTTGTTCCCCCGAGCGTCCGTGTCCTTTCCACATCTGATGGATTGCTGTTCTGCCATGTTACTTGTGAGCCGTTTGCAGAGCCCCGTTGTTTAAAAATATTTTATGGGTCTCGTCACCTTGGCCTGGACAGTCCAGCTGAGCGCAAGAGCCGCAGCTTGCTGAACAAGATTTGGGATATTGGTATTAGTGCTCTCTTCCAGCGCCAGTCTGGAAAGAACTTTTTGAAGGGGAATTAGTGTAAATAGAAGTGTGTGTGTGTAAGGGAGGGGGGCACCTAAGACTACACCTGTGAGCAGCAATGACTGGTTGGTGATAGTTGAGCCTTGTCCTGGTGTGAGCTAAGGAGGAGCAGCACCTAAGATGTTATTTCCTTGCAAAACGCTGACGAGCTGACCGAATGATCTTTTCTGCATCTTTCCTGTTTTTTTTTGCTCTGTAGCATGTGCTTTTGGCCAAGATGCTTCCTCGGTGGTGTGTTCTCAGTGGTAGGGTACCTGCTGTGGGAGTGCGATCGGCTCCCCGGGGGGGGGCCCG
>NW_008824804.1:1326242-1339867 GCF_000699105.1 Pygoscelis adeliae
ATCCGATCCGGGGATGGGCTTGCGAGAAGCAGCGTTCCCGGACACTTGTAGCCTGCCCGGCTGCGGGAAGCGTGCCGCCCCACGGTGGCGTGGCGTGGGCCCGCGGGGAGGGGAAATACCCACGGCTCTCGCAGCGAGGCAGATTCCCCGTCCCTGGTTTCTGTCCTACAGAGATTGTTTCTATAGGTACTTTTGTCTGGCGCTGGTTCCTTGGTGGTAACTTTAAAAACGCTTTACAGCGTTTGAAAACTTTTTTAAATGGTTTCAATTTATCTTCACTTTACTAATTTGTCAGCAGCAGCCGGTTCAAGGAAATCGTATTTCCTCTCAAGTTTTTAGTGTTCTACCTGGTATGCGGCCGTATGGGGATATTTTCTTAGCTGAGGCGAGCTCCTTGCTGCTCGTTTTCCCTTTTGTGAGCTTCCTGTTCTAAGCACTGCAGTCCGGCGCTGCTCAGCTCCAGAGCAAACATGGAAATGAGAATTTAATTATCCCTTTGTTCGCATACCTTTGGGGTTTTTTTTACGACGACGTTAATTATCAATGGATTTCCCCTTCCTTAGGAGTGCATCCTTTTAGTACTTGCACTCAGGAGGAGCCGGTGTACTCTAACATGCCGAGCGCTCCCTGGTAGGGCAGGTGTGGGGAAAGGTGCTGGGCTCCGCGCTCCGAGGAGAGCGTGGCTCTGTGTCTGCGGCAGGAGCTCTATTTAGTGGTTCCACAGAGCTGCTCCTGTAAGTCGTTAGGCGTGTAAATAGCAAGGTTGGGCCGTAGGGCAAATCCTGACAGTAGCAGCTCCGTCGGAGAACTGCTCCGCGTATTAGGGACACTCGCTGCCTTTTGATTCGGGGAGGTGCAGTTTACTTTGCGTCTAAACGTGACTTTGTGCTTAGGCTGCTAGCTACTTAGTGGCTTTATTGTTCTGGTTATTCCTGAAATATACATATTTTCCATTTAAAAAAAAAAAAAAAGGAAGAAACGTGGCTAGCTGGATTTAACAAAATGTGCAGAGTTGCATATTCTGTGTGGGAATAGAATTTGCTACTTAGTAATTGCTGATGCCGTAGTCTGCAGGAATATGCCTGGTTCTTATTTTGGTTCATAATCAAAAGGAAATTGTGCATGAAGAGCAAGGTACAGACACCCTCCCCCCAGCAAAACCCCCCAACACTTAAGGTTCCCAAACCCCAGCAACTATTTCATGACAGACTTAATTTTGTCGTAATAGTTTCCAGTCATATGCAGAGTGATTAAATGGGATTGAATGCATTTGCGTGTGTGCTTGTTCACATGCTTGCATGTATGTCAACTGATTTGTCACAGTCTGTGTCCTTCCTTCTCTTGCCTGCCGTTCAGTGCTGAAGCAAGTGCTGAAAGACCTTTTCAACTGAATTCTGTCTTGTCAGAAGATCGTAGAGTTCAGTTTTGCAAGGCTTTATTTCAGCTGGTGATTTTAGTGCTGGGTAACTGCACCTGCCTGTGAGTGTCAGTATGATCTGAAGGGCGAATGTTAGTACAATCTGCAGCGATGCTTTTTCTGTGACACCCTCCCTCCAGATGCAAATGTGAAGTAAACCCAGACTTTTAAGTTTCCAAAAAAATACCATGGGAAGGATTTGCTTGTAACTTATCCTTTGCTCCTGTCGAGTGCAAATTTCGCATTTGTAAAAGCAGCGGCTGGACTTTAAGGAAGAGGCTACTCTAAGCTGCATTTCCCAGGTTTCAAGGGGCTGGCAACCGTAGAGGAATAGCCTAGGAGGAGCTGGCAGCGCGGTGTGTTGCTGCTGTCCGGAGTTGAAAGTGAGGTGAGAAGGAATTATGGATTGGCTTTTTTCTTTTTTCAGCTGGGGGGGAGGAGGGATGAAGTGTTCATTTGTGTGCACAGGGCATTCCTAGCAAGTTAACACCCTGTACGCATCCATTCAGCTCCCAGCAAGGTCCGGCAGGTTTTTCTGCAGCTCATAACTGTGAAGACGTTTCCTTACAACTTCCATGTTACGACTTTAAATCTTGAAACTCCTCTGTAGTCTGCAGTTGGAAAACATCCTCACGTACTGGTGTTGTATTGTGGTTTTCCTCACAGTAGCTTTTTAAAAGGAGTTCTGTAGAGGAGCTTTCAAAATGTGCTTTCACAGCCCTGCTGTGGGCGTAGGGTAGTCGCTTCGGTTACTGATGTCTTAGCTCGATAAGAAAAGGTTGAATTTGTGCACAAAGTGCAGTTCAAAGAAAAACATCTCTGTGAGCAAGGGAAAATCTGTAACTCCTTTTGTTTTCCGATCTACCTACTTATCAGAGAGGGCGCCTTGCTCACGTGCACGAGTGTTCTTCCAGCAATGGTGGAGAAGCCGTTGGTGTTTCTGCCTGAAGGATTTTTAACTGCGCTGCCGCTTTGAAGACCCGTAATAAATAACAAGCTGGAAGGTGTTTTGGGCAAGGTTGTGAATGAAAATTGCTGTGCGAGAGAGTAAAGAGACCGCCTATATTTATTTTTCTGCCGATAAGTCTGCAAGCAGCTATTTTCAGGTGGCAGTTCTTAGACAGAGTCGGAGGTGCTGTCCTGCCAGAGAGAGGCATTTGCAAAGGCAAGGTGTTGCCTTGATTGAGCAAAGATACACTGGATGAAATAGCTGCTTCAGGAAGGCGGATCCCTGGAAACGCTTACTGCTGTGGGTGCAGAAAGTGCCGGTCTTTTAGTGTGGATTTGCTAGTCTTCTGTTTTTTATTTTTTTAATTTAATCTTTCTAATTCCACACTATTACATTGTTGTACATGTCTCTATCAAAAATAGCATAGCTTTTCCTGGTTTGCGCTCGAATTCCTTCTTACGGGTTGGGAGCACCAGAGGAATTTAGGCTGGATTTAAAGATGCCTCGTTGAAAACAGCGTTCTGACTCTGGTGTTATGGCATCGGGTCATTTCCTCTGTGGCGCTGGTAAAATGACTTCATTGCCTTAGCGAGATAGCATCCTTGTCACGCTCCAGCGACCTGCCTTTCACGTATTTTCTTTGTGCATTAGATTTAGAATTTGAACTCTTGCTTTGAGCAAATTAAAAGGGTTCTGATAACTACTATCAGGTTTTCTTATTCAAAGTCAATTAGCTGCTTCTGGCTTCAAATCCATTTAGAAGGCTCAAAAGGGAGTGCTCTTTGAAAATCCAGTAATAGCAGTTTACAGTTAATATTGATAAAGGAGCGTGTCTCTGTGCCATTGTGTTACTTCTGGTGAAAGGAAAGCTTCTCTTTTGTGCTCCCTCTAAATAGCAGAACTTGAATGGGGAGGCAGAGGTCTTTCTCTTAACTATGTTTCACTGTGTGGCTTGAAAGGAAAATACAGCGATAAAATTATCACGGTTGTGGTGTGGTCCTACAACCATTCAAAGCAATGCTTCCGTCCCCCTGCCCTTGAACTCTTGAGTTGCCGTAGCATCTCGTTTCTACTGAGTTTGCTCGGGACCGTGTGCAGTTTGTGGCAGGGAAGGTATTTTTTTTTCTCGGACAGGTGATAAAACAGTGTGTGGCATAAGTAAAAAGCTACAGAACTTTAAAAATACTTAGTTAAATCCGTACCGCAGCCTGCTGGAGTGCTTGCTCTCGGGTAAATCTCTAACATCCTCTCTCTAGACCTCGGTGACTCAGTATCGAATAGGGGCTTCAAGGAGCGGCTGTAGTCTTTCAGGTAAAAGCTTGCATGGAGATTGAGCTCAAAGATACTATGACGTGGAGTTAATGGTTAAGCCTTGAAAATTACTGTGTGATATTAGTTATGATGAAAATACCTCCTATGAAATAAAATCATTTAGTACAGGTCCGTGCACTAGCCTTTTGGGGTCTAGGAGGATGCAAGCTGTCCATTGCGTGCAGCGTTTCTAAGCTGAGCGGCTGTGCGGTGAGCTGCCGAGCCGGGAAGCCCCATGGTATCATTTGTCCTCTTGTGTTTCAATTGCCTCATTACATTAACTGAAGAGATAGAACCGCCCTTGAATTACTCTCCTGCAATTACTAGTTTTTCACGCAAGGAACTTTTGAAGTTGCCCCAGGGACTATCAGTGGGGGGAATTTGCATGAGTTTTATGGGAGAAATAGCAGAAAATCAGAGAAACCTACGTCTCGGTCCTCGGGGTTCAGTTCTGTTTGTTTTGGAATTGTGGATTTCTGTGCAAATTTACAGCCGTGTAAATAAAAGGAGAGCAGGATTCACAGCATACAATAGTCAGCTGTGATCCATACTGTTTAAGTATGACTGGTCCTTCTGAGCACATCAGAGGAAATTGCAACTGGCCCGATTTTTTGCAGCTTTTCTCACCAGAAAAATCAGAAGCCATGATTTGACATCACCGAAATCAGAATCCTTTTAATTTGGGGCTCAAATGAACTTTCAACATTTGAATTCCAGAAATGTGTGCTGTTAGCAGAGCTAATTCTGCTGCAAAAGTAAAACAAAGACTGAAGGGTTTTTTGTTTGTTTTTTAAGTGTGTGTATTAGTTATATATAAAAACGTTTGTGGGGAGAGAGAGAGAGAGAGAGGATATGGCTAGTCTAGGTATTTACTACTAAGGAAATCCATTGCGGGGGTGGAATCTTCTGAGTCACAGCATTTCAAATCCTAGCTTTACTATATAACTACTTTTATAGGGGAACGGGGTCATATTTCTGTTTTGCTACTGTTTAATATATGCTTGCTAAATACTCTCTATTATATCTGACTTGAAATAAGCCTTAATTGTCCTTCCATAAGTACTGATCAATACATCTTGTGTCTTGAAAAATTGAACTTCTTGGTGGTGGGAATTGTTCGAATGACTTCTTTTACGACTGAGGATTACTGAAATCGCTTTATTCTGTTATTAATGATAATTATAAAATGAATTCAATTCTAATGTTACCATAATAAATGAAAATATTTAAAAATATTCTGAAATATAAAATGTTGGCTTGATGAATGATATAATTTTCCTCACCTTGTAAACAAATTACTCCTGCAAGGTACGGTCCGTAGTGAATATTTTGTCTGGCTTTCAGAGGAGAAAAGCTTGGATCCAGCCAGAGACTGTGAAACAAATGACATTTCTTTATAAATTGGAGCAGGTTTGTCTGTGTTGCTCCTTTTTAGACATATTTCAAGGACTGCTTTTTCAGCTTACTCGGTTATTATTTTCACTTCCGTTAGCTACGGATTCCTTTGCCACAGGTTTTTTTTGAGTGTGGTTTTGAACTTTTGTTTTTTGATCCGTTTGAGTGTTCCTGCCGCTAACTCTGGAACTTGGATGTTTCCATGAACTGCCTGGCTATGGACACAAATAACTGTTGGTGGAAAACTGTGCTCAGAACTGTGGGGGCCATGGTGGGAATGGTATCTCTTTTTTTTAACCTGTGAAAGGTGACTGCTGCTAATCTGTGGAATTAACGAAACAGGCTAAAATTGTATGCAATTGTTCCCCGGTGGAGATTTAATTTTACTTTCTTTTACAAGTTATCACAATGGGCTGGTATTGTGCAAGCAATTCCAGCGGATTTGCATGTGCAACAAATTCTTGGCTTTTTTCACTTAGACTGTACCACAGGAGTAAATTTTATCTTTTTCTGCTACTGTTCTCTGAGCAAAATTTGCAAACTTGATGACTTTGCGGATGTCTAATCTTAAGTCAAAGGAGAAGACCGGAGTCTTGCATGTCTAGTAATGATCTTTATTACAATTATCATGTTTTGTCTACTTTGTATAGTAGGTGCAGAAACAGAACTTGCCTATCTTTTTCATTGGCGCGTGCAACTTGAAGATTAGATTATTTTCACCTTAAGGGTTTTTTTTAAGTTTTTACTTAATTTTAATCACCTCCGGAAGGTTTACTGATCTGAGTCTCTAATTTCAACTCAACCTTGAACTGAAGCTTGCAAAAGCTAACTGCTTTTATTGTACCTGTGACTGTATAACACTTCAGACACATTGTCAACCCTTATACGTAAGCATAAAGATCTTTCATCAAGGTTGCTAAATATGAGAAGACCCTGCGTTCAAAATGAGGTTGGGAAACAGTTGCTCAGTAGCTCAAGGAAAAGTAATGTTTGAGCATATTAAACCTGCTTCGTTGCACTGGAGTTGAATGAAAGTGTATTTCTCATATGTGGGAACTGTGCATGCAAATTTGGCTTAGGTCTCATAGTTGGCAAATTTGGTGATCACGAAGTGGATTTTACCCAAATTCTTGTTAAATTTGAATAGTCTGATATCACTTCCACGTCTGACAGTTCCTGCATTCAGCAGACAAACAGCACAGCTAAAGAACAGTAGCCCTCTTCAATAGACCAGCCTGTGTGTCTTTCTAGGCAGAAACAATAATCTCAATGAAAAAATAGACGGGTACTTTGTTCTCTTCTGTCTCCAGCGAAGCTTCGTTCCAAAGCCTTAATGGCACAACAGCACAGCGTGCAGTCCCCTGGGAGCAGTACCACATAAATTGTTTAACATCTCACGGTCTATTAGGCTTGGGTTTGTGAGTAATAACCAAGTTTGAGGAGCACTGTCCCAGGCAAAGTGTGAATGTGGCGTTCTACGGAAGCAGTGCCAGATGCCTTTGTAACGCTGCTGATAGGTAAGCTTAAAAAGGCACTGAGGTGAATGGAGTTTCAGCGCACTAAGGATCTGTATCGGTCCACAGAGAAAGCTTGGAAATCCGGAGCCGTGCCGTCGGAGTGCGACAGCGTGGTTTACATCGCTGCTGACGGTACGGCGGGCTCTGATTCTGGTACCTTTCTTACAATTCATGGGAGGTTCATTTCTGTGGGACGGTTGCCTTAAGTTGCAAAGCACTTTAGCACAGGTGACTTCTGGCCTTGAAGCAATTCAGCCGATTGACCTTTAAGGCCGTGCTGAAGTGCTGTGCTGGATTGAGTCTTCGGTGAGTAGCTCCATTGGTATGAACAGGAGAAACGCATGGTGAGATAGTACAGTGAGTGGAGAGAACGGATCGAACGGGGCCAGAGGGGTGTAGGCACAAAGTCTAGATTGCAACCATAAGCTGCTTGCGGGGTGGGGTTGGAAATCGATTGAAGACGAGTGCAAAGTCTTCAGTGCATCTTTGATAGGGACTTGGAGGGTGGTGTTAGAGAGAGGTTGTAGAGTAGAGTATTTATTTAGAATAGAATAGAATATTTCAGTTGGAAGGGACCTACAACGATCATCTAGTCCAACTGCCTAGGTTGCGTTTTCAGTCACAGTTCACCTGTAGTCCTGTCAGATGACATCACTAACTTCGCTGAAAAAACATCTCGAATAGACAGACATTGTTAGCTGAGTGTTAACCTTAAATGCTTTCCGTTTCAGAGTGGGTTTGTCGGTATTACTGACACATACATCACCAAAGTGTGCTTGGAAAGAAAAGATAATTCTTGCTTAAGAGCAAGAAGTACTTCTACAGGAATGTGATATATGCAAAGATTTTCCCATAACTGTGTAAATGCTTCTCACCCAGGATAAAATAGCATTTGACGTTTTCTACCTCTTTATGAACGCTAAGGGATCGGTTTACATATTGAAAAGCCGCAGCTGGGTTTTAGAAGGAAGGGCAGTCTGTCTCCCACAACGTATGCCTTCCACATCATACAAGCTTTGAGAATGCTTTCGGTGGCCTTCAGTGGATGGTATGTATTATACTTAACCGTGCCTAGGGACGTGGGTTTTGACACCTTATTAGGGTAAATGGGAGTCCTGAACGTGCTCTCTCATGTCAGACAGAAGAAGCGTTTTGGTTCGCTTAGTAGAGGAAAAGGTGAGTATGTGCCTTTTCTATGTTTTGAACTTGGAAAAGGCTTCCTTTGATTAATGCATTAATCTGCCTTGATGCCTCGCCCTGCTTAATGTAGATAGCTTGTGTAACTGTAAAAAGAACTAAAATAAAGTTTCACGAAACATTTAAACTGAAAATAGATCCATTCAAAAAGATAGAGTCCTCTGTCAAATGGTGTGTTATAGGGATGAAAATGTACGAACCACTTGAAGAAAATTTAGCTAAGCCTTGAATGCAAAACAACGGCTGAGTACCCATCGAAGTTCAGTAGGTGACTTGTGTCACTCGGATGCATGACTGAGAATGTGTGAGAGTGACAGGCCGAGTGGGCTGCAGGGGAAAGGAGGGATCTGTACTGCGCGCCAGCTCTCTCTGACAACATTGCTATTGCGCTTGAAGCACAGGTCTGTGAGTAGGCTTCGGCGTGCGAAGCCCGACAGCTTAGGGCTTCCCTGGCTCAAAGCCTCGTGGTTTGCACAGGGAGCATCCTTGCACTGGGCCTGCCGAGAGTGGCTTGCGGTCCCTGCTGCTGCACTAGAGAGTTGTAGCTTGTACGTGGGACCTTGCTGGTGTCCAGTGGCAAGAAGGAAAAGTTGGATCTGCTGGTCTTTGTGGCAGGCCTTGAATTTTCCATCTTGGAAGTGCTCTGAAGCTAAGCCTGAGCGCCTGCTAGCATGGAAAGAATGTGAGCAAGTCTGGACTTGAGTGTAGGCTTGGGCCCGTGCTTCACTGACAATGTAGGCAAGCCCAAGCACCCTTCCTTGACCATTGTGGGCACTGAACTACAACCATGATGCTCTGACTACTCGGTTTAATGTCTTATTCCTATTTGCAGTATAAATTAAAGGAGTGGGCACATAACTGTGATCATCATACTATAGTGTAACCCGGGACCGACGCTCTGGACCTCTGAATAAAACAGTGAAACAGCAGAAAAGAAAAACCTCCCCGTATTTCCTGAGTTTTGTTTGGATCACCCATCTCTTCTCTTTGCCAAAAATGCAATGTATAATTTTTGTTGAAAGGGAATACGCTACAAAACAACTCCGTGGAAATCCCAACTATATCTTACAGTGTCAGAATCCTCTCCAGACACTGAATAAAGGGAGTTCGTGTCTCCAGCTTTTAAAATAATTACTCGAATTAAAGATCAAGCTAGAACAGCCCAGAGCCAATGCTGTTCACTGAACATTAGGTATACAACTTAATTAATTAAAAAGCATTGCAAAACCAACTTAAGCTCATCGTGCTCAAAATATATCTCCCGGCAAGTAGCTTGAATGTCCTCTGAGCCTTCAGCAGTGGAGAAATGTGGGAGTGCATCAAGATTTCTGTGAACTCTAAGCTTCTGTAATTACTTTTCGACAAACGAAGCCATCTTTCTTGAACTTCTTTCTGCCTTTTTCATTCTAAATGATGAATAAGACACCTTTGCGTTAAGTATTCCTGGTACAATAATGCCTTGGGTTACAAACAGCTTAGTATTTTCCTGGGGAGGTTTGACTTGTAAATTCAGTAAAGGTATCTAGTGTTTTTCACAAAGAGGTCAGTCCACTTATGGATTCTTAATCTGAAATTCTCAGTAATGTCTGTAAAGTCTTGAACTGTGGTATCAGCCCAACTTTCCTGGCTCCGTTCCCGGACCAATCATTCCACTTAGCAATAAAAAAAATCCAAGATAATGGGTGCAGATAACTGGGATTTAATATTACCATAGACTATTTTCCTTTTACCTTGAAACAGCCATGTTGCAATTAGGTGCTGGGCATAAAACTGTTCTCGGTTAACGGGTGTCTCCAAGAAATTTGCGATTACATGAAGATTTACAAGCTGGGTTCAGTGATAGGTGATTATACTCTGTATTTAAGAAGGTGCCTGCAGCTAATGGTTAAGATGTGTGTGACTTGGCCAGAGTCACCGAGGAGTACCTTTTATCTCTTTTCCTTACCGAGGCCCTTATCACCAGAAGGACAAAAGGCAGCTTCATATCCAAACTCTGTTGAAAATTAGCTGGAGTTGGCCACCGTTGTGCCCTCTTCTGGAATGGAGATTTCCAGTTAAATATGACCGGTGAGATTTGCAGGCACCGACTTGTGTAAGTACGGTACCCCGGAATACCGGTCGGAAGGATTTCTGTTGAGTCGGGGATGAATCGGGATGGCTACGGACAGACCAGTTGATGACCCAGTTGGGCAGGTTATGGTGAAAGGGTGCTGACCACGCATGTTGCCCTGCGTTGCCCTCTCCATCCCCAGACACGCTGGCTTTCTTTTGGCCACACCTGATACTCCAAACTGCAGAAGTGCTTTTCATCTTTTTTTTTTTTTTTTTTTTTTTAAAATCAGTAGGTCCGTAAAACATTTCCTTGGCCCTGTCAGCCTAAAAAGGAGTGTTTAGCCTGTTGTGCTTTTATGAATGTATATTACTCAAGCAAAACAACTGTTTTGGGCCTGTTCTAGAAATTTATTTTTCTGAGGTTTCTTCCCGAAGAATGTCTGCCTCCAGTTTTTTAGGCAGATGCATGTGAAAAAGAGGATGAAAGCAGGCAGTGGGTGGTCAACATGAGCAAATACGCCTGGTCCAATATGCTTCTGTGTCAGATCTTAGCGCACACTTCCTGGCCCGTTACCTTCGTATCTTGACCCTCATGGGCACCGCACACTCATTCTCATACTCTACTTAAAAATCAACCTGCACGTTGTTCTGTTGTAGGCTATATATCACGCAGAATGTGTTAACATTAACTGTGGCTCTTGAAGATGCTTTTGAGTTTATAGTTCATAAAGCAGAAGTGGGAACTCTTTACAGAGTTCAGGAAGAGGAGGAAAGAGAATGAGGGAGCTATAAAATATTTTATACGTATCTTGCCCGTATTAAAATGCCATGGCTTGAAAGCCTCATTGATAAAGGGGTGAGCTGCACAGGAACCTGGGGAATCTCTCCTTTCTGAAGAGAACATTTTAGGGATGTCTGGGAGGTTTGTGTTTCTGGACTAGTGCTCTGTTGTGTTACTGGAGTCAGAAGGAGCCAGCTACTGATACAGGGAGAGGAGCTCAGTCTAGTGACAAACTGGCTTGAGTAGCTGTAAAAGCGCTGCAGGAGTCTGAGTAATGTGAGTAGCCTGCCTTCGGTAAAGGAAGATGCAAGCGGTCTTAATTTTTTAGCCTGTCTCTATCCAGAAGCATGATTTTTTCTAAGTCCATTCCTAGAGTGGATGAGGTTTTCCAGACATTATCTGAAAGAAATACCTATGCTGAAGTCACATTTTCTCTTCTCTTCCAGAAATCTGCTTGGTCTTCTGGACAAGCTCGTTAGTCATTACACTAGTTTTTAGGTTACTTTGGAGGACTCGGGACCTCCTGCAACGGTGCTGCTTATCAGCATCGCTGTGCTCCTACCAGTTTTTTCCCTGCCACTTGTTCTTCCGTGGCAATGGGTCTCTAGAAAGGAGTTTGTAAGAAGTAGTTACAAACACTTTCTGGCAAGAAACTACTTTTCAGCGCTGGGTTATTGTTTTTTTTTTCTCAGTCTTGTTTTAGGCTGATATGAGTAAGTCTATTTTAGGCTGCCCTTAAATGGATGTCATCTAGAGGACGGTCTTGTTAAAACTTGGGAGTTGCCTGCTCAGCAGTTCAGTTATGCGCTCTTGGCTGTGGTTGGAGGATACAGTAAATCCAGCTTTAGGGCACTTAGAACCAAATTAAGAACATGACTCTCCCATGAAGCAAAATGCCAATCCAGTAGCAAACTCATTTTGCTGGTAAAGTGAGTTTAACACTTCTAAATGGATTGACTTTATGCAGGATCACGCGTTGTCTGCTTATACCTCTCTGCTTTTATGCTGCGTCATGTTCCTCCTGTTGGTGTCGTCGTGGTGAAAGAACCCGTATCGCTTTGTTCGCTGACTAATGCAGCAAAAACGCGATCATGTGCCCCTGCCGGGTGCGGGCCAAACTCTTATTAATGGCTAATTGATAGCCTGCAGGTCTGAGTTTAAAGATCATGGGCTTGGTCTGCTCTTCACTGGCACCACGCTTTGAAGTCAAGGTAGTAAGTAGGTTACTGTGACGCATTACTCTCATCACTCTTATCAGCTGAGCATGTGGAAGGGCAAGGGGCGTCTGAAGGTAGTGCCTTTGCTCCGTACACTGGTGACCTGCTCCCTGTTGCCCACTGCAGGGAATTTTCTTGAGGAGTGTACAAACTCTCCGTTTGCTTTCTTTGCGGGTGCTGTCAAGGGGGTGAATGTGTGGATGAGCTCTTTTGTGAGGCTAGTGGTCGTGGCAGTGAGGTTCCCCCGGACTGCCTTGGATCCCAGTGGCCGTCGGTGGTCCGTGACACCTATTTTCTTTGTCTGATAATATCGGCAAAACCACATATAAACCTGCCCCTCGGATATCATGACGTGAAATTATGGGTAGCAGAGAAATTTCCCTGCATGTGGGTGTAAGTCTGGTTAGCGATAGCCAGGGATCAAACATACGTGATTTTGTCCCAACAGCCTGATCGTAGCCCCTGGAAGGCACAGTAGACTGCTCTCCTTGAACAGGATCGTGAGTCTGCCGTGGCGATGCAGAAAGGAATTGTCACTTGCAGTCACGTTTCTGCTGCATGATCCTCGTGGGTGTCATTCGTGAGGGACCTGCATCCTTTGGGTTCTGGGGCTTGTGCTGGCATAATCGGTATTTTGCTAAGCACTTGGCACTCTTGAGAGACAGAATGGCTCCCTGGGTTCGTGGTGCTGTGGGCTGTGACTTAGTTTCTTCTGTTGTTCTGACTGGGGCTTAAATTGGTGGAAGTGATGAAATTTTTCTTTATTTCAGTTTGTTCTCAGATGGCTTTAAAATAACTTGGTTTTGCTTTTCTCTCCCTTCTCTCCTCTTCTCTCTGGAAATGTTGTTTCTTCATCTTCAGTAAACTTGCACTGGTTTGTGGTGGTGTTCTTGGGTTTTGGGTTGGGTTCCCCCCCCCCCCCCCCCCCCAACCCCCCCCCCCCCCCCCCCCAGCGCAGCTGGTGGAGGCACAAAGGGCCTTTAGTTTGAAAATTGGCTGTTTGCGTTTCTAGCTATCAGGTCTGCATTAGTTTTGATAGACTATTATTAAATTAGCATTTTATGCATGCACTGGGACTGATGCCAGTGGCCTCCTTCAGAAAAGATTTTGTCTCATCTCCCCTGGGGAACAGTCGCTATAAAGTCTTCCGGACAAGCAGTTGTCACTCAAGTGAGGATGAGGTTAGCTTGGAGCACTTGGGTCTCTCAAAGCCCACTGGTTTTCTTGCTTGTCTCGTATTTTTGGAGAAGTTGCCTTTCCTCTGCCTGGGTTATGTGTGTACGCTGACATTTGGATTGGGCGACTTTGCCTTTTCTGTCTCAGTTTTACAGCTGCGCGCTCTGATCACACTCCTTTTGATGTGATCTCAAATGGTATCACATCCCTTCTTACTTTTGAGTAGCTTGTCTAACTTGTAGAAATGACATAATCTTACAGGGACATTCATCTAGTAGCCAGGTAAAGTTTGCAGAGATCGATTCCCTCTCCCCCCGCCCCGGTTCTTTTTCTCTCTCCCCCCCCCCCCCAAGGCCTCCACTATTAAGAAATCAAGTAAAACCCTTGACATACGGTTCTCGGTCATGCACTTTCTCCGGGTCTCAATCTATAGTTGGACAGCACACACCGTAGTTGCATGAGGATTTTGGTGATAAGCACGCTTCAAGAAGTTCCTGCTGGTGTAACGCCGTTCTGTGCTGCTCGGTTGTGCCACATGGACTGCGTATGAGGTTGAGCACTGAAGCAGATTACAGCAGTCATCCTTGTTAAAAATAACCTTTGTGCTGGATTA
>NW_008824804.1:1339951-1346126 GCF_000699105.1 Pygoscelis adeliae
CTGTGAGTGCATTAGCTCCCTTGGCTGCTTCAGATATGTCCAGAACGTTTTTATACAACCAGGCTTTCTGCCTCTGCCAGTCGAGCTTTGTGCTGGATCGGGTGTTGCCTGTCCTCCCAGCAGAAAGCATAAATCCAGCATATGTTCTGTACTGCATGCTTGGCTGGGGCCTGGCCTGGCTCAGGCCCGATAGTAATGTCAGTGGTCCAGAGTTTTGTGATGCTTTTAGAATGACTTCAGCATCTCGGAGATGCTTGGGAAGGTGATGGGGAAGAAAACCTGCAGCTCTGGGAGCTGTGCGTTTGAAAGTACGAAGACTGAAGGAAGGGAACAGTTCCAAACCGTAATTACAGAAGTGAAATTGAGATATAAGCTGGTCCCACACATTTTGTGTTAATGGGGGTATTTTGTGTGCTGGGGGTTATTGCTACGGAGAAGAGGCTTTCCCCCGAAACAGTCGCATGGGAGGACGAGTGCGGGAGCTGCTTGCTGGGAAGCCGGGATTGAGAGTGCCGGATTGTTTTCCCTGGAGAAAACCAGAGCTGGGTTAATGGTGCCACTCGGTGTGCTGCCCCACCCCACACTGTACACACTGCCTGTTCTTTTGCTGACTGGGAGATGGACTTAAACGGAGGAACTTCCATTTCAGATAACCTTTGTCTTTTACAAGGCAGTCTGGCGAGACTGAGACGCCCGCTTTAACATCCTTGTCTATAGGTAGGAAATGCTGTGTTGGCTCCGAGCTACCCATACCTTGCTTTTTGAGACTCTTCGTAGGCAATATTCAGCAGATGCTGGAAAGATTTCCTACACTTGCTGTTTTGTTGTCTAGGTTTATATATGTGTGTCTGTTTATATATAGCTGTGTACAGATCCCCTGTCTATTACGTACTTTTGAAGTCTTGCACTCATTTTGAAATTGTGTGCTGAGCTGATGTAAAATACGTGCTTGTAATATTGCAGGCAGTTCTTAGTCCGTGATACCTAGTCTTATGGCACAATACACTTAGGCACAGATTTCTTGAAAAGAGCTCTTACACGAGGCTTGAACAAAGAGCAACTACTTTATAAAACAGGATTGTTTTTAAATAGACACGGCTTTAGTTGAAGAGAGCATGAAAATGCTCTCATAAATCAGCCCTCTGGAGCAGTTTCATCGAAGGTTTATTGAGCCTCAAGTCATGCGCTAAATTATAAATCTGTTGTACGCTGCCTAATTTTCTTTAAATGGGGCAAACATATGCCGTATGTCTTGAAGTCACCTTTTCACGTTAGCCTTCTTGTTTAGTCCACCCCTGAGAGGCGCTCTCTCCTCCTGCCGCTTTCCCATTTTTGAACTGCTCCTAAGAATTTGCTAACCCTTTTTTTCCAAGCACATGTTTTGAAGCAGGTGGGGGATATTTTAGGAACTTTTTCATGCCAAAATTGGACTCTGTTCTTTTTTCCATTAGTATGCAAAACTGAAAAACATGTAGGGATAGCCAACTGGATGTGTGAAACATAGTTCAGTAAGACGTTGCCTATAAGGCATAAAACTGTAACAAAACTACTGCAGGACATGACATTGTCATGGTAATAAATGGCAAAAAAAAAAAAAACAACAAAAAAACCACCAGACCCCGCAGGCTGTCTTGAAATAATAATTTTTAGGAAAAATCCACTACTGCTCGTGGGTTTAAAACATGACAGCATTCTGCCTCTAGAGAAAACGTTTTTGTGATTTATATTTCATGGTTTGCAGAAAATTAAGCTACAAAAACGTCTGGTTTATGTTAGCCTCGAACAGATATATTCATAATATTTGCAGTTAGAAATCACTTCTTCCCGTTGATTGGCTCATCTCACAAAGCTCCTACGTAAGTGCAATCTCAAATTCCTTTCAGAATTCCCTCTCCTGGCTCTAGCTACATTAACTACAGCAGACGTATGTGGAAGATGTCAGGAACCAGGCGCTCAGCTGTAGAGGTTCGCCTCGTCCTGCTGGAGAGAGGGCTTTGACTGAGGTGCTGCAGTTTTCAAATGAAGCTTGAATGAAATGTGGACTTCTTGGTGGTATGTCTCCAGTTACAGCTCCATGGTTTCCTTTAAGAGAAGGAAATGAAAACAAACAGGCAGCTGACTTTATCAGTTGTTAGAGTTGTGTCATTTTATGGTAAGCAATCTAAACATAATAAAACAATGGCTTCAACTGCTACACCTACCCTAGGGTCCAGTGCCAATATTTCCCCTTTTATTTCCCTGTGTTTTGATAATGTTACTTTCTTCTTTGTGCAGAAGAAAGCTTCAATTTCATTCACTGCTAATTGTTTTTCCTACTAGTTAGTTCATTTTTGGAATGTATCTAAGTTGAAGAGTTCTCACGAAGTTGTCAGAGATTTAAATTGAAATCCAAATGATAGAACTTATTTTGTCAAACTCAAGTAATTCTTACCTTGGTTTCAGGAGGGTGTTCTCATAGGCTTCACCTGTGAGTTGAGATAAACCTTTAGAGTTCTTGACGTTCCAGTCAGTAAGAGTTTTTGAAAACACGATTTAGTCAAGAACTGAGACTCGTATTTAAATCCTATAATGGGACTTAATTTCAACCCCTGAGAACCCCTCTGGAAGCTGAAGCGTTTCACGTAACAATGAGATGACTTAATTGGGAATTCATTAAAAACCAAAACCAATAAAAGTCCCTCCCCTCATGTGTCATCTGTCCGTCCCCTGTCCCGTCGTCCCCCCCCCAGTTTTCAAAAATGTCTCAGTAATACTCAAGCCACTTGTAGTAACCTAAATAGCATGGCACAGTATTACTGAATGAATGGGCTACATTTTCCGGAGTGAAATCCGTGTAACTGAGACATTTCAAGCAAATAACCTATATTGAGGTTTGTATTCTACTTGATGTTGCCTGATTGATCAGAGGCAGCCGGTAGCCTTGGTTTGTGGTTTTTCTCTAGGTCTTCCTAACCTGCTGACAAGACCACAGCATGAGTTGACAGGGAAAATACTTGAATCAAGTGAATGGGCAGCAGTATAAAGGCAAATGGCTGCCTGCAGAAAACACCATCTCAAACACTGATGGGGAGACAACCTCTCAGAAAGGAGGTTTCTGAGGGACAAAGCAGCACTGTGAGAATGTGTCTATTTAAATGACTTATTCTCAAGAACGTACTGAGCGTGAGGGTGGTTTAAAAAAAAAAAAAAAGTGAAATAGCATGAAATCTGAAAAGCAGTCTTGTAGCTGTGTGCAGAGAGTATGTTAGTGTACTGACGGGTGCGGGATGCGTACTGCTTTACAAAGCTATGCCGGTGGCACAGGAGCTATGCCTGTCTGGCCTGGTTTTTGCATGCTGTGCCAAAGCACGCCGGGTTGGGCCAGTGGCTTGTTTCCTGCCCCTACCCTCTTGTTGTAACGCTGACCTAGGTGGACTTCCATGAAAGGACCTCGAGGGAGGGGAAGACGGGAAGTGTAACCTCAGTGATTTATGTGGGCTGTTGAGGGGCATACTTACCCTGTGTTTTGCTCGTCCTTTCTCCAAAGCCCCTTTAACAAGCGTGCTTCAGTGTCAAGTAGTGGAAGGCTTATGTCACTGTCATGCTTGAGAGACACGAGCAAGCAACAGCCAACCTTTGAGTTTTCACATGCCTTTAGAGAAGACGAGTAATCCAGAAGGTGCAGTTGCTTGTACGTCAGTAGTAAGATGATAAACTTGCAAAGCTTTCTTACTTTTTGCCTCCTCCTCGTTTCACTTCAGCATGTGCAATTAATCGGCAACCGTGTCGCATGCATCGTGGTCCAACACGTGCTGGCAGTTCATTGGAACTAGAAAATAGGAGTTGGTGCTGTGAAAAGGAAAAGCACAGCCCAAAACAAATGAACAGTCAGCGCTCCTTCAAGGGTGCATATGTTCTGGCCTTTTCCTATGTTTCCTGCATTGTCCAAACAAAGGCTGCTTTAGCACCTTCCTTGCATTTACAGATTTTAGTCTTGTAGCATTTGTAGTTGTCTCACCGTTCTGTACAGGAGACGATTGGCGTTGCTCTGGAGGGAGGAAACGGCGTTCTCCATTCAGACAAGAAGTCTGCAGGAGGGGGAAGAGCTGAGATGAGTCTTTCTGCATCTGCTTTACTCGATTGCATTGTGCAAAGCAGTCATGTTGGGTATTAGTTCCCTGTTGATTATCGAGGCTTATTTTGAAAGAAGCTGGGTTTATGTTTGGATTTAAAAATATTCTAGTGCAGGTTCTTTCTGCAGAAAGCAGAGGCTTCTGTCCTCCTCTGCTCCTGGCGAGTACAACCTTTTGCTGAGAAAGCATGTAAATAAATGCTGTTTTAGAGCTGACAAGGGAAAATGCATCCAAGATAAATTTGGCAGTGCGTTCTAAAAGTGCATCAACCAGGCCGGGCTGAGCATAGTTGGAAGCTCATTTTTCTGTGTGATAGAGCCCATATGCAAGTATGTGAGAAAAACAAAACACATTGAGCCCCTAAAAAGGAATCGTTCGTATTAGGTCTGTTTAGTCAAGCATTTGCGTATGGGCTGTGAGAGCATCAATTGCGACCAAGTCTCCTTCCTAGTTTCCTGTTTACTTGGCCGCTATCGTCGCGCTATCTGAATGCTTCACAGGTTACAGAGAAAAGAAATAATATTATCTCTGTCTCTCCGCAGCCTGTTGACAGAAGAAGCCTGTGTAGCTTATTGATGCATTGTCTTTGGGATACATGCACACACACTTGGCATCTAACTTGGGTGGCTTGGTGAAGGCACCGGTTGCCACTGACGGGGAAGCCTTGGTGGCTCTTCTCTCTACTCGGGTCCAGGCCCTGTGCATCCCGTCTATGTGAGCCTCCAGGTCTAGCTGATGGTTGTGTCGTTCCATCTGTTGCTGAAGGTTGAATGATGTTGCTTGGCACAAGTTGTGTTGGTGGTGGAGGCCATGTCTCAGTCCTGTGAAGGACTCTGAATGCCAGCTTGGTTGTCATGAGCAGGCCTCTTACACCTTGTGGGGAGCAGCGCGGAGTGGGGCTGTGGATGTACCTGTGGCTGTTCCTTGCAAGCCACGTCGCGTTTCTTTTTGCGAGCTCTGGTCGTGATTACCAGCAGCAAAAATGCAGCCCATGGGTACGTGCACATGGGTCACTCTGAGTTTGTTCCTAGCAGCGCAGGGAGGAATTGCAGAGGTACAGGAGTCCTTTGTGTGGCGGGCGTTAGAGTGTCCCGACAGATCAAGCTGTCAGAGGCAGTTGTCTGTTCTGGGAGCTGTGGAGTCTCCTCCTGAAACTGCGTTTCAGCCTCTAAGAGGAAAAATGACCGGTGTGCTGGACGGCTTCCCCCTTTTGTGTTTGGGAGGTGGGTGGTGAGGGGGAACGGTGTATGTGTAGATTCAGGTGTAATGCTTGCGGGACTGTGAGACCTGCCAAACAGCTTAGCGAGCGACACCTGGTGTGCTGTTCATGTGTTTTTGTCTCTCTTCTCCCCCAGCATCCCCATCCATTGTGCTCCCACTCCACTTTATGGATAGCAGTTTTCCGAGAAAAACGTCTTGACAGGTAAATGATGCCAGGCTCTGAGAAGCAGACGAGGGTGGTTGGTTCTGCACGCTCGGGAAGATCTTATTTCACTTGCCTTTCCCACGAACGTAGACAGCTTCCACACACCTGCCCGTAAGAGTTGTAAAGCAGGAGCCGTCACGCTGCGTGGCTTGGCGGGCACGTTTCGGTCAGCAGGTTTGACCCGACCCCTTTCGGAGCCCTGCTGTCGGGGCTGCTGGTTCGGCCGGCAGGCGTTCCTGCTCCGTGACCCAATGTTTGCAATCCTCTCTCCTCCCTAAAGCCGTTGCCACGCTCTGCGCCCTGGCGTACTGCAAAAGGGTTGCTCTTTAAATGTGGCTTTCACACGGGCTGTGCATTATGCTATCTGTTTCAGCCACACAGCTGGCTCTGGGGTTTTTTTGGTTTTGTTTTGTTTTTTTTTTTCCTTTGTTCAGTGCAGAGTTTGCTGGAGTTTCTTCCTGATTGCAAAAGACGTTTGAAATGGGCAGAATCGTAAAAGCTTATCAGCAAGTAGTAACTCTTGTTTTTTGCTCCCCAGCTACGTTACGCGTTTATTCACGGGAGCGGGTTGTATCTCCATGCAGCGGCTCGTGTTGCCCCATCAGCCCTTCTGCTTTATTTATGCCAAACACCGGTT
>NW_008824804.1:1346316-1351046 GCF_000699105.1 Pygoscelis adeliae
GGTTGGGACGGGGGACGGCGAAGCTGAGGTTACTTGCCGCTTTGGACGGCTTGAAGACGTGTTGGAGGTGTTTGGTGCTGTAACAAGGAGACCTGCAGGAAGAGTTTATAATGCGATGAGCAAAACGGAGACTGTCAGACACGTGTAGCCGAGGGGAGTGAGACAAGGAGTTTTAAGTAATTGGGTTTTTTTAGCCTATCACAAATAATTTGCTTTTGAACCACAGCACTTTCCTTCAGAACCCAAATCAGGTTTGCTGTGCTAACGCTGAACGCGCAGAAATGCCGTTACCTCGAAAGTTACCCGGAGCGGAGAGGCAAACGTACTTGCTCAATTGTAAGGGTGGGCCCCGCTCGCTGGAGAATAGACCTTTCATCTTCTTTGCTGCTTTGTGCTCTTCGATTTCCTTCGCTTTTGCTCATTTTATACTGACTTTTCCCTCCATTATGAAGCCCAGGATGCCTGTTAGTATTAAATTGGTCTTGTTCTTTCTGAGTAGTCTGGCAGAATATTTCTGTGAGGTGTATCTGCAAATTTAGGTTTGAGTTGCGTGCTGCGTTGGGTAGGCTGTGTGTAACTCCTGTTAAAATCCTATTGACACATAATGTCATTTCTAAAAATGTTTGGTACCGATCTAATGATCTACCCAGAGAGGCCGATTACTTAAGCAGCTTGTTGTTTTTCACTTGGGTATATTCTGTCAGAGTACATGGCTTGCTCAGATCTAGACCCTGAAAATAGAAAACCAATATTTTTTAAATTAATTTTTCAGGTTTGTTTCCAAAACTTTGCAGTAGCAGTAATGAGGATGTGGGTCTAGATAAAAAGTGTCTGAACGTCTCATGCTTTTTACCTTACTGCAAGGAGTTAGTAAACCAGGCTTAAACTAAGGCACGTTTCTGTTCAGAGGCCCTAAAAAAATTGCCACCCTTTCTTTCTTCTGTCCAGTGTGTGTGTGTCTCCTCCATGGGATGGTGAAAATACCTTTTCTTGCTGCAGTGCCTCACTGATAGGACTCTTCCAGTTTTCCTCTGAGGACCCAAGTGAAGATTTTCCTGTTGTTTTGTGTGATTTTTTTTTTTTATTTCTGCAACTCCCATTTCATGTTTTTTTGAAAAATTTCAGGGGGCTGAAATATTTCCCCCGTGCAAATTCAGAAAGGGTGTTTTCTTGCTAGATTTTGGCCTGAAGAAATCCTGCAGCAATCCGAGAAGGGCAGAAAAGACCAAGTCAAGGGAGGTGGCACTTGGGAGTCTAATCACTAAACTCCTGCGGATTAGAGACGGGGCGCTGTGCCAAGGCGACCCAAGCTCTATTCCTGGCCCTTTAAACCCCCCAACTCCTTCGGATCCGCTCTGCACGCGTTTCGGGGAAAGTAACAGGCTTGCAATGTGTCATAAGCAGTTTTCCAAGCCTCCGTGGCTAGAAAGCGCAGCTGTTAAATGTGATAAACTGATCCAAGGGAGGAAGGGTGCCATTACTGGGAGGGAGGGGGGAACCCGCGGGTGAGGTGCTGCCCTGGGACGGCTCCGCAGCAAGCGGGGCACCCCTGTGGGCAGGGTGATGCTGGCAGCATGCACTGCCGCGGTGGGGAATTCGAGCAGACATTTTACTGGGTGGGTCCCACCCGGTGAGTTGTCAGCGCTGTACTGCTTGCGGGCAGCGGAAATCGCTCCCTTCCTTCCTTTCCCTTCTTTTCTCCCACTGCTGTGAGACTCTTGCTTCTCAGGTGCTGCGTGCCTGGACTGATGCTGCCTCGGATGGTGTGGAGAAACTGGTGTTTGAGCAGGGGCTGTGGGGTGCGCGGGTGTTGCTGCACACATACACGCGTGCTGAGGGGCCTGAATGTCTCGGTGCTCAGGGAACGGAGGCAAATGCCGGGGCACGTTGTCTGTGAAAGCATAAGAACAGACTTTACGGAGTAATAAAGCGCGTGCGGTTTGTTTGGTGCGGAAATCCAGTCCCATCTGTTCCAGATGTTTTCACTTGTGTTTATAGCAAGTAGCTACTGTGCTGCTTTGGGGGAAAAAGAACTAAAATAAAAAAAAATTGGGGTGTGCCTTCACAACCGTTGCAAACAGGCAAGAGCACCCATGAAATATGTTCCCTTTTGTTGCCTTAGAAAAGATGCATAAATAGTCTTGAATAATTTAACGAAGAACTGGAGCTTTCGGGGAAGACTTCTGTGTGCGTGCCTGAGTGCTGGCTTTGTGTGTTTTGTTGGCAAGAAGCATGTCCTACCCCTTCGTGCAGGACAACAGCTGCTTGTGAAATGGTACCTTTCTGAAGTCGGAGAAACGTGTCCTTCAAATCCTCTGGCTTCTGGACCTCTTGCAGGCAGTGCGGGCAGAAACAGCCTGTGTGACGGGGAGGTGGGCCTTGTTCCAAATGTCTGAATTGGACCTGAACTTCGGTGCTGATGCTCATCTTCATTTCTGGGTATGGTGCTGTATTATTTACTGCCACCCAGTAATCTGAATGAAAAATGTCTATTTCCATATCCTTGGTTAGTGGTTTTGAATCTGACCCGTTTTGCTTTGTTCTTTTTTATCTTTGATGTATTTGAGACTCGTTCGTGGGAGCTGAGCTGCGGACTGTGAACCAAGGATGAGGCCAGTGGCGTGTTAGTGAAGGTGCTTGAGGTGGAGGAAAACTTGGCAACGATGGGAGAATGGCTGCTGTGCTGCTACTTCCAGAAAACGAGGGCTTTGGTACTTTCTTTTGTGGCTGAATTTTTTTGTTTGTTAGTTTGGTTTTTTTTGTTCAGGTAGGCGTTGATATACAAGGTAGATACCCGAAGACTTCTTGGTGTTCATCCGCTCAGTTTTTATACTCTCCTGAATTTGAATGTGCCGTTAAAAAAACTCTATTAAGTGTTTGCTGGTACTGCACCTGGAGGATCTTGCGGGATCACAAGTGGAAGCAATACAGATGTGAAGAAGTTCTGAAGGCTTTGTCTGTTTCTGTACCGAGTTTGTCCCTATTCCATCTAAGGAATGTAAGGAAAAGGTATTGTTTTTTGCTCGGTACCCATATATGCCTGTTTCTTGTGGAAAACAGGTTACCGGGTCTCCAGTTGTATTAAGATAGAAAGCTTCCACAGTGACTGTCCAGCAGTGAGCAGCAAATGTGCGCTTAGCCTGTAAGCGCTATCAAAGGAGATTAGTTAATACAGGTAGATTTTTTTTTTCTTTGTTGTTTTAGCGTTTTTGTATTTGCTTGTCAAAAGTGACTTTGCAGACCAACCCTTGGAAAGCATGCAGGGTCTTATTTTGTGGGCGAAATACAGCAGTACCAGTTCTGGGCAGTACCACAGGACTCTTAAGGCGGAGGCACAAAATGAGGAGTCTCTTCTATACAGAGAAGCAGATAAGAGGTGGAGAGAAAAGGGGAGGGGAAAGAAGGCAACTACACACATAAATGACTGCTGTGTCACCAAAGGGTGACACACATAAATGTCTGCTCTGATGGTCTGACTTACTGTAGCTCGGTCTCTGGATAATCCTCATATGTCAGATTTCTGTAAGGCCAACATGTGACACAAAGCTTGCCTCTCAACAGACAAGTGTGCTTTGCTGGTATTAAGAGGCTGGCTGAAGGCTGATCTCCCATTGTGCGTTCGAACGCGCGTGTATGTCTGTGTGTGGTATGCGTGCTTGCTTGTGTACGTGGTTCTGCAGCCGAGGTCTGTCAGAGGAACTTTAAAGGGAAACTGGAATTCCACAAACTCTTGGCTATTGCATAGACAGTCCCAAACTTATGTATACGTCCTTTTTAGAAAAAAGGAAAAAGGAGGAGGAGGGGAAAAAAAAAAAGAAGAAAGAGGAAAAAAACCCAAAGACTTCTAGCTGGGATTACCTTTCTCACACCTGTCAGCACTGATGTCCTCTCAAGCTTAGAATTCGAGCTACGTGAGGCCAGCTTAAACCCAACGCCATTTGAAAGGAGCTCTATGAAGGAACAGCAGGCACTGGAAGGAGAACAGGAGCTCCCACAGGAACATGAACAACAGCTTGCAAGTTAACCTGCCCAGGACCTGGGCTGGTTCAAATAGCTCGCTCCAGGAGAAGTCTGAGCATTCCTTTTTTCTTTTCTATTACTATAGGATGGAGGACGAGGCAGTACTGGATAGAGGGGCTTCCTTCCTTAAACACGTATGTGATGAAGAAGAAGTGGAAGGTAAGAGACCTTGGGCTGCTGGGGAGAAAGGGTACCTTCACAATTTGTATTTGTGTGTACGATCGGCACAGTCATATAGTAGAGAAAAAGGGCGCCTTTGTTTTGCTGAGTAATTAATCCTAAAATTGACTGACACACGGGTAAGCTGGGTCGGGGTGAAACTGACTTTTTAAAGAAATCCTCTTTTTCAGTTGAGGAGTGAATGGTGTTACATGCCGCTGGCACACATTTCCACTTCCCACAAAATTGTGTTTGCTGTGCCTTGCATAGTGGCTGTGAAATATCAGGGCCATTTGTTTTTCTTTACTCTATGAGTATAGTTTTGGCAACGCTTGGGTATCACCACTGCACTTGGAAGTGCTGGAATACGGTGGCAGGTGTTGCAGATGGAGAAGTGAACTGGAAAAACCAGCAGAATTTGTACCGAGTGTCAGGGCTGGACATAAGGCAGCAAGAAGAGGTTTGCCTGGGTTATCCTTGTAGCTTAGGAGGAATAAAGAGAAGGTTTTTCCCTTGAAGAGGAGTTTTTTAACAGAGCAAACAGCTCACTT
>NW_008824804.1:1351110-1377290 GCF_000699105.1 Pygoscelis adeliae
TCTCTATAAGTAAAAACGTTTTGAAATCCCGAAGGTAAAAGGAATTTAAAGGAGTTTCGTTTAGGGTTGTTTGTGGAAAATTATTAAGCTGATAGGAATGAACTATTTGCAGCAAATTCTCTTTTCCTTGTTTTATGAGGATCGGTTGACAGTGTGCTTGATAAACTAGTGGGGGAGAAGGAGGAGAGGACGATAGGGTACGTACTCTACCGAGAAGGGGAAGGAGGCCAGCGTTTCACCTCGCAGTGCTATCCTTCTCCTCTTGACTTAGGTATATAATTTTTATTCCAATTTTTTTATTTGCAAACAAATGTCTATGGCTTTTTGGTTTCAAACGTTTGGAAAGGTGTAGGGTTACAGCCGTGTCATTGTCGCTGGTAATGGACGGTAAAGGATCAAGCAGTATGAAAGAAAATAATCTCCAAAAAGGTGGATTAGAACACTTCCAGCAAGTCAAACCAGTCATTTCCATGAAAAAGCCTGTGTTTTCTTCCTCTCTTGTATGGTGTAATCTGTGCTCAGTAGCTATAAATCGTCGTGTTGGGTTTAATTAGACCATTTGCTGTCTGCAGGGTCGGAATGACAGGGGTTTTGTATTAGCCTTTTGCTTGTAGAATAATTGATACTTTGGCACAGCAGAAACATTTGAGAGGGGAGAGGGGGAGAACATGTCTTATATTTTACTGTCTTAAATGTTGCCACATGCTGTTGTGGTGTGTAGTGCCCATATGTGATGCTCCAGGAATATAATACAAACTGTCGTTTGTGAAGAGCAGTGCGGGAGTGTCCTTTTTAACTGTCTGCAGGTGCTGTGAAAAAGGCTGTGGTTAATGCCTTAAGTAATATTTGTAGGTGTGGTGTGTTTATCTCCATGTTTCAGTGTAGATACCCTCATTTGATTTAGTTGGGCTAACAGACCAGTTGCAGTTCGTCTCGCCGGGGTAAGGAGAAGAGGACGTGAAACAAGTATTTCTAATTGCACGCGACAGGCCTCTGAGAACTGTAGCTGCTTGTCTGAGCCTCCGGAGAGACTCGGAGCTGTGTAACCAGCTAATTCCCTTGTTCGTGCTGAAGGCAAGGCAGCACCTTGATTCTCGCCAGGCTTCTGGGAATGACCTAGCTAAATCACAAAAGGGGCTGCCGTCTGTGGCGGGGCCAGCGCTGACGCCAGAGCATCTGTCAGCGTCACGATGCATGTATGATGCGGTTGGTGAGTTGCTGCTCAGCCACTCCGCTCTTCTGGAGCAGGACGCCTTGAATTCGTAGTGTACCTGGCAAATTTGGGGCATTACCACAGTGCGAGTAATCATTAAAGGCTTTGGTGTTTTGAAGAGATCTTATTTGCTGCAGAGCGGAAGATTTCCAGTGTAAATGATTGTATGATTCTGTGCATCTTGTCAGCTACAACCTAACTCTCTACACAGATATGCGCCCTGTATGTAAGTACACTTAATGTATGTGTGTATCTACTATGCACACATGCACCCAATGTACAGTCATAGTCTGCACGTATGGAATGAACTGTAGACTCACAGAATGGTTTGGGTTTGAAGGGACCTTTAAAGACTGTCTAGTCCAACCCCCCTGCCGTGGGCAGGGACATCTTCCACTAGATCAAGTTGCCCAAAGCTCCGTCTCAACCTGGCCTTGAACACTTCCGGGGATGGGGCATCCACCACCTCTCCAGGCAACCTGTGCCAGCGTCTGACCGCCCTCACAGTAAAGATTTTCTTCTGTACGTCCAATCTCAATCTACCCTCTTTCAGTTTGAGATCCAATGGAAGGGCTAAAACGTCAGGTTCAAGACCTTCGGCTGACGCTTGGTGCAGATGCTTTTAAGTCTCTTAGATTTCTGCACTGCAAGTGGAGTCCTTTCAAGGAGGAGAGCGTTTGTCTGGAGACCTGAGGGTGTTAGCTCAGAAGTGCTCTCCATTACTTCAGCCACTTCTATGGTATGGTTATAACTTGCTTTTCTAAAAGGCTTACGGTAGTTGCACCTTCTGTAGAAGAAGGTAACAGCGAGTGGAATTGTTACCTCCAGGTGTATTTTATTTTTCTGATTATTTTTTATTTTTAGCCTACTTTCGTGAGGATACAACATACGTATCATAAAGTTGTTTGCCTCTCTTGCCTCTTCTTTCCATTCCTCTCCCAATAATTTTTGCACCACATTTCTCAGGAAGGCTCTTTAAAGCTGCTCTTAATTTCACTAAACTTGCAGGGGAAAAAAACTGAGCAGAGAGGAGAGACGGTTTTCTTTTCCCTCTGCTAGGGAAAGGGGAATTGTAACCTTCATCAGGAGACAGCTGACAGTGTCGTGCTAGGACAGTGGGACTTGGGGATTCCCTAGCTGCAGGAGTTTGCAGGAGAGAACGGGAAGACCCTACAGCGAAACATTATAATATGCTTAGAAAGCAGGCTGCTTTTGTTGTTTGTGAATCGGTTTGATGTCAAACAGATGAAGACAGAATTTTGAAGTTGTCATTTTGAGCATCCCTGTTTTGCACGTTCTTTGCAAGAAGAGAGAAACAGCGTGGTGTCATTTTACTGGTAGCTGATGACCTCGCATTATGTCTATGAGGGGGAGGTAGCAACTCTGAATTACCACGCCACTCACTAATTTGGTTATGTAGCGGTGTAGGGGAGAGGGAAGGACTTTGCTTTTTAAGGAGGGGGAGAAACGGGCATTTCTGGTCAGTAGGATGTTCAGACATTTTCAGCTTGGGGCAATTGTCTCTGCGCCCCTTGCTGAGTAAATGTAATGTTAATAGAAACCATACATACCTGACAAAAGTATGTCCCTTTGGCCTGGCTGCGGAGATTGTTTAATGCATCTCTAAGATGTCACCTCAGTCTGGTCCTACGCTGGAATGTGTTGCTATTTTATTAGTGATATGAGCTGCTGACATTCAAAAATTACTCCATTCCAGCTCACCCCCTACTGTCTTTATCAGTGGGAGGGCTCAGTTGATTAATTCAGTACGTTAGTTATGAAGAGCTGCTTTGCTGGCCGTCACTGATGTTGCACATAAGTGCCCAGAAATGTGACTTGGCGAGACAAGGGATCTGCCCAGGTCCGGTTCAGAGTGTGGAAGGGAAAGCAAGTGTGAAAATGTAGGCTTTCTCGGGGGAAATCAGGAAGAGGCACTGCCCTAAGCTGAACCTCCTGTGCGAGAAAACCATTCCCATTCATTTAGAGCACTGCACGTTCCTTTCCTTGAAGGTAATGACATATTGCTGTAATGCCACTGTTAGGAGTGCTGGTATGTGTGACATAAACAGATTACTTAATAACCAATTTTGCAAGAGGGGAAAAGTAAAGCTCCACCTTATCCTTTGAGATAAGGTATTCTTGGCTCTTTGAGCGTAACTTCCCCCGGGCTTGCTGCCGCCCTGACTTCATGGTGGGGCGGCGGATGCTTGATTTCGAGTCTGACAACCTGCTGCTGGAAGGCCCGAGGAGCACTCTGGCTGCGTGTCCTAGGAGAAGGCGACCGGCACTCGTGTCAGGTGTTTTGTCCTGTGTTTCAAACGATCGGCAAAGTAAAGGTCTCGAGAGTATCTCTTAGATACCACTGCTGCAGGAGTGACTTCAGGAAAAAATGCTGTTACAGGTGGAAACTTTTTCATGGATCCTATTATCATTATGGGATTTACTATATAGAGAGCGTAAAACAGGGATTTTGTAACAACTTTCCATAACTACTTTTTCCATTTTATCTGATGGCTCCCCACACTTTCCTCCTCCTTGCTTTCTATTCTCGACTCTGTTGTGTCATTGCACTTTGCTGGTAGAAAGCTGTGTGATGCCGTAAGCCTGAGATTATTAGCTTGGATCAATGACGAGAGAGGTTGAAAGGGTAAAGATAACTCTGAAAATCTTTACCTTTATTAACAGCAGGTAGAAGGTAGGAGAAATGACCTGTATTTACCCATTTCCTTTGTTTTCTTTTTCTTCTCTCATCCCCGCCCTCAGTTTTTGATCACTGACTGTGGGCAGACCGTCTCCATTTTCAGACATAACCACAAGACCTGTTTCATATCAGTTAGTGTTTTTAATTGCTCCTGAAATAAATATGATTGCAGAATTAATCAGATAAAATCTCAGCACAGAATGTACTTCATTAATATTCTTTGGTACCTTTAATTTATATGCAGAGAGAGAGTAGTCTGTATTTTGCTTTGGTAAAACTGAGTCAGGCTTTGCTCATGCAAAAGCCAAACGACGAGGACTCAGGCACTGCCTTTTTGTTCTCTTTCTGTACAGCAGCTGGCACAGCTTGGGAAGGGCAGGCACAGATGGGGACCTAAAAGCTGCCCCACACAGCTAGTAAAAGAAGACGGGTGGTTTGGATCTTCTCAACTTTGAAGTATCTGGATGAAAGATTCAGACGAGCTTCTCTCCAGCTTTAATTCTCCATGACGCTGTGCAGGATACTGAAATGTGCCATTGACTGGCTTGTCGTAAATGAAAAGGTCTAGTGCAATGACTTCACTGCAGACTCGTGATAATATGGTAAATCCCTATGGAAAAGTTGAGAGCGGTTTTTGCGTGTGGATTAATTAGGTCAATAGTATCAATGCTGTGAGGTCTGAGAAATACGGATCGCTCATGAAGTGGCTTGTTCAGAAATTTGTGTCATTAAGATAATATCACTTTTCAGTCATTTGTTAGCTTGATGCTAGTAAATCTACGAGTGTGCTTACTATTGGCAATTTCCAGCAGGTGTCTGTGTTCCCCGTCATTGCATGGGATATGGTTCTGGTCACCACAGATGTCTTTCATCTGTTGTCAGGAATCGGCATTAACTTTAAAGTTGCTGGGGTTGTGTGAGAAGGTGTTGACGCCCACCTACTCCAAGCTCCGTGAGAAAAACTGCAATCCAAGTTCAGATGATGATAAACTGACTTTACATAAGGGAGTGATAAGTTGGCTGTGCACGCAGGAGAAATCGAGAAAATGTTGTAAGAACAGCTGAGTCAATATGAGATGCGGTTTGCCTGTTGCGAAGGAAAGGTTGTGTTTTCTTCTAAGCGATGATAAGTTTTGCACCGACACATGCTGTTGAGTATAAGGTACGTGGCAGCGAAGGGAGGTGTTTCCATACCATTCTGACAGTGACTGGCTTTTTTCCATCTCTGATGGGTTTAGAAACAATCATCAGCTCTCTGACCTGGTGGTGAAGCTAATTTTGCTGAGGGCCATGCTAATTAGAAGGGTGGCCCTCGCATGGCACCTTACAGCCTTTGATGGGAGCAACTTCTCTGAGTGCATGTTCTCAGTTACTGGGGCCATCCTGAAGCTGCTGGTCCCTACCAAGAGCGAGCGGGCGCTTGGACAGTGCACGGTAGTCCAGTCCAGGGGCATGGGCCTCTGTTGTCTCAGTGTGCTCATGGTAACGACTCCACAAAGGTCACTTTTTAACCCTTCTCTTCTTTTGTGCTTCAGTTTCTGTAGAAGCTGCCCAGCATCAGTGTGGACGCAGGCTGGTGGTGTAGTTGTGCACCTGCTGGTTACGTGATGGTTTGGTCTTCTCCTGGGCCATTTCAGTTAGGATTCAAGTCTAGACTTGTTTGACTGTCTTCTCCCACCCATTGTATATACCTTCCTCTGCCCAACAGTTCTTTTTTAAGGTACAATAATACTGGATATGACAGTTCAGGATGGAGGTTGAAGAAATGATACAGCCTTTGCTCAGTCTTCAGATGTGAGCCCCAGATGTGCTGATTACCCTTTCTGAATTTTTCTGGGACATTTAAAATTAAAAGGTAACACAAAATGTATTGGGGAGGTCCAGTCGCAGTTGTAAAATGTGTAACACCAGTGTTTGCTCTGTTTGGCTGTGTTTAGCAAGTTCTGTCATGGTTTTTGCCTGTTCACTGAATTGACAGATTTTTAAGAGACATACTGTATGCCATAAATCAAGGCATAGAGAAGTAGTGAAGGTAAACGACAGAACTCGCTTGGCAAACAGGGAAAGATATTGAGGCAGAAAGTGGAAGATACCTGACCCCATGTCAGGGTTGGGTTCCTTCAAGCTTGGCCATGTTTCTAGCTTGGCCACGTCAAACGGTCACAGCCTTTGTGTAGCTAGGGAACACAGGAGTGTCCTTCCCTCTCTCATCTGTGCACCCAGAACTAGTGGAGCTGGGCTTCATCCAGAAACTGGTGCTAGGGCTGTTTCTGTAGCTTGCTAGGATAAGTGCAGTCTGTACGCTACTTCAGTCATCATCTCAGCCTTCGTGAAGGTCTGTCCCTTCGGGTGATATTCCTAATCTGGGTGCGCAACGCCGTGAGAACTTCCTTAGCAGTGAAAAGGGACTGAGAAGGGACGTAGGAAGCTCTGGCGCTTCCTTGAAGGAAGCGTGCTGCTGGAGAGGCGTCAGGAGGCCTCAGTGTGAATGGGGCTCCCGCTGGTGAGCATCATGTTGTTTGCATTCCTTCGCAGTGCCCTGCTGGCAGCAGCTCGGCCTTCTAGCAACCCCGGCTTCGGCCACAGTCTGCCTTTCATAAAACACACCGCCGCCTCTATATGTTTAATTATAGCTGCAGCCTTGGAATCAAGGTTTGCTTGCAGCAGGGCTGTTTTCCTACTGATGCAGTACTGCGGAGTCGGGCGGTTATGGGGACTTCCCATGAGCTGCCTGGCACTTTGCAAACCCAAGGAAACAGGATGGTGGTTTAGGTAGATCTCTGCCTGGCACGTTGCAGTTGTATGTCTTGTTTTTGTTGCTAACCTGTGCCCAGCCTTTGCTGTTCATTCTTCAGGCTTTGGACAACGTGCTACTCCATGCAGTCGTTGGCAGTGATTAGGAGTTCAGGCTCTAAAAAGACCACGGCGTTTGCTTCAGAGTTTGGAGTGCAGATTTCAGCGGCGTGCGTTCCTGTTGCTTGTGCGCAAGTGGTAAAGCAGCAGCCGACCTTTAGTACCCAGAAAGCAGTTTGAGGTTCTTCCTCTGAAATGGGGCAGCGCTTGGATGCCTTAGTCAGTATACCACCGCTCTTACTTAGATTGGAGGGTGGTCTAAAACCTACCGGCATCGATGAACTTGATAGTGCCAGCTTGGTATTCATTTGGTCAGCCTTGGTAATTAATGAGATGGAAATACAGAAAATGAGGCCAAGTTTTTCAGCCGAGATGGACTATTTTGGGTGGTCATTTGGGGCATTTCAGAAGGGGTCATAATTTTAAAGGAACTGTGGTCGGTGCTCGAGGCAGATGCCAGAAAATTCAAAGGTACCATGCTTCCGAACAGCTTGGCCTAAAACTTAAATCAAACAGTCCAACACGGCTCCCCTCCTCTGCCCTGCTCCCCAGAGCCGTGCGTTTTTAGTCTTCCTTTTTCTTTCTGTGGAATCCAAGCAGTACTGGCCAAATTAGATCAGATCACAGCAGGACAGGTTCAGTGGCTTCTGTAACGTCTCACGGCTCCAAAGAAGGGAGAAAGAAAAGCAGCTTATGGCGTTGTGAGTAAGAGTCTCGCAATGGCTTATATAAAGCTCAGTGAGAATACCCCAAACACATGTTTATTGTTCTGTCTAAACAATGTCCACCCATTAATTCATTGCCAGCTTCCTTATATTTTCCTGTCTTGGAGCAATACCTTATAGTTGTCATCAACGTGTGTCTTCCGGCTTCATATTCTGATCCTTTCCTCGCAATTCCTAGTGTAGTTTTTGGTGACTGACTTGGTCTGCTCCTTCTAAACAAACGGGCTTTGTAGGATCTTCAGGACGTCAAATGAAGACCTCATTTCATTTTTTCATTTTCTTTTCCTCTTTAGATATTCTTGACTTGCCTTTATGTGAGGTCCGTCTTTTAGAGCCATCCCATTCTTCAGGGCACAGTGCTAACTCATCTTTTAAACATGCTTCGCGGGAGCGGCCCCTGAATCTTGTTAGGAATCTGGCAGTTCAAGTCTGGGTCATCGATGGCGAGCGAGCGTACGTTTGAGTTTCGGAAGTACAGGCTTTAGACAGATGGCTAGGAAGACTTTCCTTCTGGCTAACTATAGTGTTGTTACGTGGGAACCTTTTAAAGACTGCAGAGGTCACTTTATGTAAAGATTAAGCTGACCTTTTGAAGATACTGAAGTTCTAGAAGCCTGATGTTAGAAAAGAAGAAAAAAACCCCCTCCGATTTGCATGCTGTCTTCCCCTACACAGCTCAGTTCCCTGCCCCTTGTAGTGATTTTAGTAAAGGACTGCATATTAAGATGTGAAGTGCAGTAATACAAATATGTAAAATGGTCTTTGGACAAGTTCCCTGCTCGATTAAGTAACTGCATCTTCATTGCTGCTGCTGGGTCCTCTCTTGAATACTTTCATCTTAGCCATGAATTCGGGGTTCTTTTGTCAGAGCTAGCGGAACTGAAGAGAGCCCTGTTGTTTCTAATCTTGTCCCTTCCTATTTCATCTGTCAGTTGCATAGTAGGTTCGGTTTTGTCTCTCTTGGAGCCTCTGTTTTCTTTTTTGCCCTTTACTGCATCTCTCTCATTGCAGGCTGTTCTCCTGGTGGCATTTATTAGGTTGTGAACCCCCTACTCAACCTTACGGTTGCCCTTTTACAAGTGTTTGTTCCCATCACCTGATGGATCCACACTGACCCTTTTCTTTGGCCAACTGTCACGTACCATGGAAGAATTAGTTTATTGCATGCTGCTATTATTTTAAAGGCCCTTATGCCTGAGGGCCTTCCTGATCTCAGTTTCTTTCAGCTACCTGGTTACAGACTTGCGCTACTTTATTCCAGTCTTTTCCGTACAGATGTGATTTCTCCTGGTTCTCCCAGCCAGTCTCTTATCCAGCATCCTTTGTCCAACTCTAGGCATCCACCTGCTACTGCTGGTCCTGCGGCAGTCTGCGCTCAGTCCCTCAAAAGACCTCGGGTTCCCTTCATGGGGACCTCTTGCAGAAAGGTAATTTTGTGCCCGAGCATCACCACTGTAAGACCTCCATGCATGTTTCTGCACTAATAAAGTTGTTACTGGGACGCAAAGAGCCGAGTCTGCTCCAGTTGTGCGGGCTGCCCTCTCTTTGGAGGGGAACGCGTCTTTTCTGTGGTTCTGCTGCTTGACGAGGCTATTTTGCTGTGGGGAACAGGAGGGATTTGGATCTGATTTGTCTCCAACTGGTACATTAGCTTGTTTAGATTTCACCCAGATTTCAACAAACGAAGTGCTCAATGAATCCTTCTGCTGTTTACCTGATGGGTAAGTTTTTACTCGCCTGGAAAATCAGTCTCTGGAGTATCGGGATGTTCTGAAAACCCCGTGGGGACCGAGTGGTGAGCCTGGGAGTATGCCTGGTCAGCCCGTCTAGAGGATTGGTTATGGGTTTTGTTTTGTTTTCTTTTGAGTTTCAGTATCTGTGTTCATATGCATTAATGGGAATAGTACTTAGCTCTTACACAGTGCTAGGGGAAATCGTCGTGTTCCTTGTTTCTAATGCATGAACTAGCCATGCTCACTGACAGGTCTTGTGAATGTCCATGTCTTTTCTCCTACCCAGAACTTAGATCTTCCTTAATGTATAATTGAAAATGTTCCCATTTGCCTCTTGTTTTTGTGGCCTGTGTTTTCATCTGTGGGGAAATTAATGCTCTTTCAGATCACTCCTGGGAAATTTTTAGGTGAAATATGATGACTGTGTAGGAGGGACTGGGAGAGTCATTTCTGTTCCACTGGTGCGAGCAGTTCCCTGAAGCGGGGTGTTGCGCAGGCTGTGTCCCCCATCCCGTGTGCGCCTGGGTGTGCAGAGCGACAGCCGTGACCTGGAAGGTGGAGTTGGTTGGGGTGGAGGGCCTGCGCCTGCTCCTCTGCTAGCACCGGTCCCGGGAGGTGTTTGGCTCCTGTAACCCTTTTCAAATCAGGTAGAGTTAAGGGCACTCGGCACGTGACGGCGTGGCCTTTTGTTCTTATTTCTTGAGCTGATTTGAAACTAAGCAGGGCTTAGTTTGGGACTTGCTTAGTGCTACTTTTAGTATCTCCCCTTTAAAATGGATCATCCCTGCGATTTATTTGTCCTTCTGCGCCATCAGCTTTTTATGTCATTTTCTTCCTTTGATTCTCACACAAAACGAGGAGTACCCTTCTGCTGCCACCCCCAGGTTTGAAAAGCAGCCGCTAAAAGCTGTGCTAGCCTGGCTGTAATCCCAGCAGCGTGTTGGCTAGTGCCATGTCTCGGCTGTCTGCTTGGCGGTACGCCGACACCTTCTTGGCCACAAAGGTGTGCCGTGCCGTCTTCTGCTGATGAAGCATGTGGCGGGCTGCATCCCCTGCCCATCTCGTGTGACTTTGGAGCTGCGGTAGGTGCGGATTCCTAAACGTTAGACATCACTACAGAGCAAGTTTTCATGAGTTAGCAACTCGTTAGTGGTAGGAGTGAAAGCTGTATGTTCCTGGCATGTGTCAGAAGCCACATCAGTAAGTAAAGCTTCCCCGCCCTGAGGGTATGCTGTGTTTCAATTCCATCCAGATATGAGACTGATAGCTAGGCTATGGAAATGGGCAGAGAAGGGCCTGTGTCTTATTATAGGTGCCCCAAAGTTAAATGGCTGGGGCATCCTGAGCAAAGCCCTTCGTTCGGGCGGCCTGAAATACCTGTCCCAGTCTTCTCTGAGAGCCTGGGTACACACGGCTGCCCAGTGCAGGAGGCGCGAGTGGCCAGAGCTTGTGGAAAAGAGGTGGTCTGTGTAGACATGTCAATTGTAACCGCGTGAGCCTGTCCAAGCCTGGTCGGGTTTAATGTGACTCTCCCTGTTCTTTGGAAAGGAGCCTTGAAAGTAAAAACGAGGGCTGGGTGAAAACTGCTAACACTCAGCTCATTTTCATTGCTTTATAAATTTTAAATGTTAAGTTTTGATCTCGTTTCCTTCTGAGGTGCCAGTCCAAGATTCTTTATGGGCTAGTCTGACCAGGCTCTAAGTCTCAACAACCCCAGTCATGTGGAAGGGATTCCTTCTTAGATATTATGCACCAGGCAGACTTTATCCTTTGATCCTGTAACTTTCGTCTCCTTTCTCTAAATGCCCAAGTTTTGGTTTTGCTAAGCAAAAGCCATTGCACTGTCACCATTTTCTTATTGTGCTTAAAAATGGAGAGGATCATAAAGAAAGTGATCTCTGTCTGCTTGTTCGTTTGGCTGTAGATATCCGTTCAGTCTCACGCAGTGTCAGGCTTAAAGTCTGTACTTGGTCATGCACTAAGATTGCAGAAAGCTGTAGACCCAGCTCAGTGTCCAGATGAATGCAGAGACCTCAGGCACAAAAGGTGTCACCACACTTAGATAATCTAATCATGTCTGCTGGTTTTACCTTTTTTTCTTTTTTTTTTTTTTCCCCCTCATGCTAAGGCTACGATTTCAGTTTGCATTTCCTGTAACGCAGGTTTTCTGGTAGTACCCTACATTTGGGTTACTACCGTGGCCACTGATATTCTATTACATGTACGTGTTGAAATACACAATACAAAAGGCTTTGTGGAAAGACTGTCGTTGCAGGATGAAGCTCCCCAGAATCACCTAAACTCAAACTTCATGAGAAACCTGAGCTGTACAACTCTCCATAGGCGTGTCACACATCAGGTCTATTCTGTATGATTCTTCTGGGAGGAATTGGCTTCTTACCGAGGACGTGGCAGGACGTGATAATGCTCTTTAAGGCAAATGTGGTTCCAGAACTCGTTTGGGAAGCAACACTTGAACTATGGATTTCTCTATATATAGAAGTTTTTTGTCGTTTGCTGCCTGTATTGTAGCATGAATAGATCCACGTGTTTCAAACAATATAGATGGCTTGTGCCTCACAGGCCTTGGGACGTCCAATTTGGGGCTGACATGATTGCATAGAGAGTGTGCTCCCAGCACACTTCCCGTGCAGGCAGATCCCAAGGTCTCCTCATCACGTACCTTTAACGAGATCCTCAGCTGACGGTGCCAGGCTTGTTCTGGTTCTTCCACAGCTGCACTCCCCTTCGCTTAGCAGTGGACAGGGCAGCCGCTCACTGCGTGCATTGCACGTACGCCCTGCCTCTCAGTCTCTGAAAACTGCCATTCTTTCTTCCTTGGACAGAAAAAGATCCTCACTGACAGACAGTTCAGGTTTGATTCCAGCCTTGTGCCACATCGACTGCAAAAATGCCTAGACAGAATTACGGGTGTTGAGTTATAGGAACCTGGTGTGTTTGCTGCAGGTCCTGGCTTTGCCTGCTGAGAAGCCCTTGTGAAGCTTTGTGCAAACCTCAGCGGGTGATGGGGAGCGAGCACCTGAAAGCAGAGCGGGACTGTGTAGGTAGCAGGTGATCAGGCTATGCTAACACACAAGTTTGGCTACGTAAACACACACAGGGAACTAATGGGTGGCTGAAACTTCACCAGGTCAGACAACTTCAAGCCTGCAGATTTCTTACTGGTTTTATTCTTCAGTACACTTTTTTTTCCTCCTGTGTTTACGTTTCTTTAACCCCCACGTTTCCTTAAATGGAATAACTCAGAAAAGAAACAGCATGGCATTGTGCCGAGGCGGTATGCCTGGGGGCCTGACTCGTTGAGGCAGGGTGTCTGGAGCTACTTTCTTTTGTGCGTGCTGTCAGAGCGCTGCTGGGGTCAGCACATGAGCTTGTGTGGTGTGCACGGCTTGAGATGCAGATAGTTTCATTCCCAGGACGTCAACAAGACCATGCTTGGCCAGGATGGAGGCAAGAGATGAACAGATATTCTTGCAGGCAGGAAGGGATTAAGTTCTGCATTTTACAGAACTTAAATTCGGTAATACGTGAGCGGGTTTTCACCAGTAAAACTGACTCAGGGACTCTCCTGTGCCCAAACTCTAAATCTGGACTCTGAATCATGAGCTGCTATTTTTTAATAGCTCTTAATAAAGCAAAAGATGTGGTTTCAACCAAAATTTTTTCTGGGGGAAAAATACCTCTCTGATGATGACTACTACTTGCTCTATTAATAATCAGATGAAACGATTTTGCTCTGAATTTGGTGCACAGTAAAGTTCCTCCTCAGACACAAGAAGCTAACTTCAAAAGTTTTAGCTACAGCAGGTGTAAGTTCAAGGAAGCCACGACCCACCACTGTCCTTTAGAATAGAAGAGGTGCCACTTTGACCTGCAGGCCTCGCTCAGCATCTTACCTACGGGATTTTAGTGTTGTGAAATACATGCCTCCGGTCAACCAGAACAGCTCTAAAAATTAATGAGGTGCACACAGAGGCTAATCGTTTTCCTGGGGGAGAGCGGGGAGGGCGAGGGGAGCAGCCCCCAGAAAAGGCTGTGAATGCAGTGGGGGCCGCAGGAGGAAACCGGCAGTTGGCCCGTGTCGGGTGTACAAGAGAAAGCTACGGCCGAGCAGGACCTGGATTACCAGGAGGAGTTCGGCGCTGGGCTCTGTGCTTCCCATCCTCTACCAAGCCGTAGGGTAGTAGTGCGGTGCATGTGTGTCACGTTAAATTTATCAGGCATTACCATGTGTAGTCAATGGTTCTCATGGGAAAGGCTCTGTTACCCCGGTGAGTAGGAAATGTCTCAGAAACCCCGTGCATTGAGAGTATGTGTCAATTGTTTCCTTCCAGGCGCTTTGGGAAGGGAGCCTAGAAGTTTATCTCAGCATTTGCAACAATATAAACAGATGCCAAGCACTTCAAGTACGCAGAAAAGGAACATGTCTTGCTTGGCCTCCCTGAACAGGCGGGAGGGGGAGGGAGACAAAAAGCAATGTTAAGTAAGTCTCTCCCTTGCAGAATAGGGAAAAGCAGCTAAGTAATGCAGATGTTTGCCTGCGTATATTCAACTTAGTTTCATAGTACCAAAATCTGTACTGTCCACACGTGGTCAAAAGATTAAAGAGATTGTCCAGTTCTGTTGGCAGCATATTAAAGTATTAAGACTACAGGCTTACTATGATGTGTTTCTATTATCAAGCTGACCACAGAATTGAAGTGGTTCAAAGGAGGACGTTGTTTTAATACAGCTACCGGAATCACCCCATCCTTCTGCATCTGGCTTTTGGATGCGATCTCGGCTGTAAGAATCCCTTGGGAATGGCTACCAGTGCCCTGTCTGTCCTGGGGCCACCCCTACCCTACCGGAGCTCCTGCTCGTGCTCGGATAAAATTTCCCCTTCTCTGTCCCTGTGCGGTGTTTATGCCATCTGCCATGTTAAAGCTGATGTTTCTGGTTGCTGGAATAGCTTTCCGGGTTTCCTTTGACACGCTAGAGCTAAATCATATCTTCAGGTGTTGCTCGGTAAGGTCTCGCTGCAGACGTCTCCAACTTTGGCATCGTGGCTCTGCCAATTCCCTCTATGGCGTGAGCCCATTTCTCAAAGATCGCAGCGCTGGCACGCTGGGCTGGAGGCAGCAGATGCAGGTCCCTTTTCTTCTGTCACTGTTGTGCTGCCTGATTTTGGACCTTACTCGACCTCGGATTTCTGTTTCTTTTTTTGTCCTGCTCCCTCAGATGGCGAGTCATTAGTGTCTGGTGCTGCACCGGGCGGTTGTTGGCACCCGGCAGCAGCAGGAGATGCGCATGTAGTGGTGAACTTTTAATATCTCAGCCTCGATAATACTGGCTAAAAAGTAACTGTAACTTCACTCGGAGAGATTTTCACTAACCCTTTATAGCTGTTAGTTTATATCTTGATATCACAGGCACTCTATATCTTTAGATCTGATTTATTTATTTATTTAGTATGGTCTTCTGCATAGTTCCCACCAGGCCATAAACTTGAGCTTGCTGTAAGCACTCTAGCTACCGGAACGATGATGTGCTCCATTTCAGGGCCATCACAGGCGCTGTCACACCATCGTGTCTGTGAGTGAGAAGGGAATTTCTTCATAAGCCTCTGCTTTCTATTACAATTTCCACATAACAAATTACTTTGGAGCCAAAATGTATCACACTTAGTGCCACTCTGGGGGTGAACATATTTTTTCAAGTGATCGTATCGGAGAAGAATTTTTTTTTTCTTTTCATTTTGTTGGTCTTTGAGAATTAAGAATGCGGTATTTAAGAAGCCTTTTTCAGATGCTTTTTTATACTTAAGTAACTCAACAACAGCATGCATTTAAAATTTCTAATTTGCCCTCTGTGTTTGCTTTGCAAAGGAGCTACTGCTGGAGATCTGTATACCTCAGTAGTCTTGCTGGGCTATAGAGCACACGTGAAGGTGGCTATGAGAGACAGTGTAAAATGCATGGGGCGTGGGCTATTTTCATAAGCTGCATACAGCTCATCATTCCGTTATTTGCAAAGCCTTTGGGGAACTCAGTTATTGCAAAATTGCTATCAAGGAGGGCCACTGTGGTCAAGCAGCTTTTTAAAAGACCGCGGATGCTTTCAGTATGAAAATTCACATGCAAAAAAGGTGAAGGACTGTCCAGACTTCACAGCAGGCCTCGAGAGCGTGTGGAATTTGAAATGGCAAATGCAGGGTTGTTTTTCATTGAAAAGTCAGTTTGCTATGGAAATCGGGCATTTTGTGCCTAAATTTTCAGTTGTTCAGTCTCAAAGATTGGATTTATCATAACGAGGAATTAGAGACGCATGTTTAGCAGTGAAGTTAACTGGTGGCTGCAGACTCTGGCTTTACTGTTGCGCTGGCATTTCCAGAGCAGCTTCCCGTGTCTTGCAAATAGGTGGTTCATCTGGAACCTTGTGATGCTGCTGAAAAGCAAACAGTAATAGTAGATGCAGCTTGCAGGTGAAAGGAAAGAGCAAAGAAAGAGAAAGGAAAGGAAAGAGGGAAATATGCATATTTCCCTCATTCCCTCTGTAATGAGGGAGAATCGGTAGAGGTGGGTCGGTGGCAAGGGCCAGTTTTCGCTCTAACTTTCTCAAGCACGTGTCTGTTTTATCAAGCGAAGCCTGACTTTTGTTCCTCGCTTGACTTAATTCTTATTGCCGAGCAAAAGGGCGTCTGGCTGCTGCAACAGAGAGGTGGACGCAGCTCTGAGCTGAACGGAGAGTTGTTGCAGAGCTCCGTGTCTGGTAACACCGAAGCACATCTCGTCTGGCTTCAGACGCTGTCGCCGTCGTCTTGTTGAGTGCCCACCCGTTTGACAGAAGTTCCTGTGGTTTCAGGAGTGATGTGATTTCACATTGTGGAGCGCCTTTCAAGAGAGTCTTTTGGCTGGGTATCTTCTGTGGCAGATATTTGTAGGTGCTGGAGCCAGGACCGAGGGGTATCTTACCTGTGCTTCCTGCTCAAAGCCACAGCAGTCACGGAGGCTGGGATCTGAAGGCTGCTGTTGGGGGGGGTCTCCCCTCTCCCTGGGGAGGCACCTGCCGAATGAGTTGGGGTGGGAGAGTGCTGTGGGATGGAGTGCAACTCCCCAAAAGCTGTAGCCTCTGCCTTCTCTTGAATACGCCCTCCGGTATGCTCGCGTGGGGTTTTAACAGCCATGCATTCATGCAAGGTGTAAGCACACGCTAAGAACAGATGGTTGTGAAGTGACCGAGGCAGTGACTCTGCAGAGGGACAGCTCTGCAGAAACGCTCCGCTGTGAGCAGAAGGGAATGACTGTACCTACAGATAAATACATTTGTTCTTACATGCATTTGCAGCTCATTCATTCGGACAAATGTGCTTCAGTCAGTAATAGGGCATGTGTGTTTATCTGAAACTCTCTGCTTGGCTACACTGAGATGTGAGTGGGGAAACCAAATTTGGTCAAAAGAATAGAATACAGCTGTCATTTATCAAGAGTTAAATCTGAAGGAGCTGTTTTTAAAGCTTACGGTAAGATGTCTGAAATATCTGGGCACAGAAAAAGACGTGTAAATGCCTTCTATAAGCACAAGGCAAGATATTTATCCCAAGTTGGTAGAAGTGCAGAAAGCCCTGACAGTAAAACATTTTTATCAAACTCATCAAAAAGACGTAACAACTGGCAAATGTAGTTTAAGTGCTTTAGTTTGAAATGGAAGTATGTGAAAGGCAAAAAGGCATACTTGTGTTTACAGTCAGCATATGAAATTTGGCACTTACTCTTTTATTACTTAATTTTTATTTTGGAAAGTGTCAAGTACTTAGAAGTTTACGGTAACTTATGTTAGTAGTCCTTCCTCATCTGCTGTGTTATAATAATACCCTAATGGTCCTTTGACACTTGTTATACAATGGACTACATAGTCAAGTGATGTAAACTTTGTTGCTCTAAGCTCTTCAATTAAGCTGGATCAACTTGCACAAGGTATGTGTTAAGTCCAGCCAATGTATTTGGTAAAACAAATGGAAAAAATCATTTAGAATGTTTTTGAAGAGCACTGTATTCAATATTGCAAAATGAGTACGATGGCCTTGTGGTTTTTGTTTTTATTTTTAAATGAGTCACAAGGACAGAATAATTATCAGAGAGTCTGCGCTCTCAGAAATGATTGTACAAAAAATACTTTTCCAAATGGTACCTAAAAAGCTCCCAGCTCACGTTTGGAGACAAGAAACATCGTACTAATTAACGTTAGGCCGAGAAAGATACTTCGCTTGCCTATTTGAATGAAGCGCAGCGTGAATTGTACTGGCCAGTGATGCACAAACTATACGCAGTCCAAGTTCATATTTGCTGTGCTTGTGTTCCCTAGGTCATCACACTATTTACATTGGGGTCCACGTGCCGAAGAGCTATAGGAGAAGGAGGCGTCATAGAAGAAGACCTGGGCACAAAGAAAAGAAGGAAAAGGAGAAAATCTCTGAGAACTACTCCGACAAATCAGACGTAGAAAACACCGATGAGACAAGCAGCAGCATCCTTAAACCGCTCAGTAAGTACTGGTTTCAGTTGTCGCTCACTACAATGGTCTGTTGTCTAGTGATCTGCTCCTGATCTGATCGTGGAGGAGGAAACTGGAGCCACAAAAACAGTCATCTCATGTTGCAGGGTCGGAGTAGTCTTAATCAGTTGCTGTCGAATGGTTGCCGTGGCTTAGAAAAGGCACAGGCTGGAGCAGACATTTCATCCCTCTGTATCACCTGAGTTTGCTCCTGAGCTAATGCCAGCCAGGAACAGGCCAAATTTTAAAAAGCAATTTGACGCTGTGTGTAAAGAGATAGCAAGGAGACGCAAAGACTGAGTAGATGCCTAGACAGATCAATTGCGCTTCTGCCCCGGCTCTCAGGATGTGCTCCCTCTCTAGAATTCAAGCAACCCGTGGTTTCAGCTAGCAACAGCCTCACAGGAGCAGGTTGATGAGAAGCACCAAGACTGCTGCTGTAGGCTGTGAGAACATACCCGCTTGGGATTGGGCTTTGTTGTATTGATAACTTCTGGTGCTAACAAGTCTTTTCCCTTCAGTAATGAACCGGTTTTAAGTTTTGCAAACAAAAAGAAGAATCAATTGTAGCATTACTGCATGTTTGAGTATCTGTAGGGGTTGAATATCTGAATTTTGATAGGCAGGTGAGGTCCATTTTGAATGCCCTATAGCTCCATTCGTACTGAAATTGTTAACCAGAGGAGAGAGATTTTTATCTTGTGTCATCACTATGCAGCTCTTTGCTAACATCGTAGGAGACTGTCATAAAGTCCCATTCCTCTGTTGGCCACAAGCTTGTTCTGAAATCTGGGGGATGGCTGCTTAAATAGAAGTGGGAGAGAGATGGTGACAGCCTGCTAAAACGGGAACATGCTAACAAGGTTTGAATATAGGAGAACAGCCCGGGATATGATATAGCTCAGATTATTGAGGCTCATTCCAGATGGCTGGAGTTTCATTAAAGAACTTGTTTCTAAGTGCGGGAAAAAGCTTCCTGTGCGAGAGAGCGACCTGATCTTTGAAGAAATATGTGAATTTTTCATTTTGAAATTACGTTGCTGGATAGTTGCTGCGTATAAAGACAGTAACAGGGGATCAGATCAGTCATGTCTTTAGCCCAGGGCCTCTTACTCTCGGTGGTGCAGATACTTCAGAGAGCAGCAACTGGAAAGGAAGACAAGTCACAAAGTCCATTTGCTCTTCGTAGCTGTAGTTCCCTAGCTGTCCCAAGGAAGTTTTCTTGTCAACGCTGAGAAACCAGGAGTTGGTTTTGCACTAAAGGACATAATTACCTGCCTTCGAGAACTCTAGATATTTTAAGTTTAACTTTTATATTTACATCTCTGTTCTTCTTTGGCGTGCGAGTGACCAGATCTGTAGAAATTCCTTTCTGGCTTCTGGATGTATCGATATCTTCGGGGAATCGTTTCCACAGGCTAATTGTGCCCGTGGTTGCAAACCTATTTCTTCCATCAGGTTTTGATTTTCTGCCTTTCATTTTGTTCATCATTGTTTCTGTTTTATGTCATTTGAGAAAGGGTTAATGGTATTTTTTCCTCTATTGTTTCTACATGTTAGTATGTTCTTGTCTACTCTTTATCTGCATGTAAAAATGTGCAGTCTTTTCATCTCTCTTTATCTGAGAATTTTCCCATAGACTTTTCCACCCTGACCCCTTTGCACTACGTATTTTTGGAATGGGATCACTTAAATACCACACAATATTCCAGGTGTCCCATGCAATAGCGTTAATGCTACATCATTTGTAACTTTTCCTGTATTGTTCACCGTCTCATGTATCCAGATACTTTACCAGGTTCTTGCAGGGACTTGCTGCATTGTGCTGGTGGCCAGATCTTTTTACAAGCTGGCGCGGTTAATTTCTAACACTGTAAAGGATAGGAGTAGTTCAGATTACTGTCTTGAATTTCCAAACATTGAATTACATGTTGCCACATCTCCCAGGTTTTTTTCCCTTCTGAAACTCGTCTTCATAGGTAACCTGCATTATTTGTTTCCTACGCTTTTTTTGCTGGCTAACAACCCTTTCTTCTCTAGTTCCACGTATGTAGTAACGCCAGGCTTCCTTCAGAAATTTCTGCTGTTCTGCTTTTGACGTTCTCCATCATTTAGAAATGGCTCTTTACTTCCATTGCGTTTTCTGTCTCTTAGGTGGTTGCCGATCTGAGACAGTTGTTGGATGTTCAGACTGTGCCAGCTTTAGATGTCTCTTACTGGAACTTTGATGAAGGCTTTCTGAGGGTCTGAGTGGCTTATGTGCACCACGTATCCAGCTGCTGTGTCCACTCTTAGTTATGGCAGGTGTGTCCAAGAGGAGACCGGGTCTCTTGAGACAAAGAAAAGCATGCCTCACCTGCTTAGTCTGATATTCATTGCTGGCAATCACGGCAAGAAATCTCAGTTATAACCCTATAACCCTGTTTTTTTAATCTGCATCTGTTAATTGTAAATGAGTTGGGGGTATGTGGCTCAAATTCAGTTTCAAAAGAGCGCTAAGAACATTAGAAAAAAAGAATTGGGGAATTTTGAACACCAATTTTAATGGAATTGGGAGAAAGCTGAAATGAAATATCTTGCATGTATTTGAGACAGCTGGCAGTACAGAGTACGTGGCATAGGGAGCTGAAGTATCTGTTAGGACTTAACCCTGTGGTTTGGTGGAGTGGGACAGAGTGAAGGCATTTGCTACGGAGTAGGGCTGCCAGTTGGCCAGTGGAGAAGAAGTGGCTGCACTGTGGCTGGGAAGGAGGGAGTTTTGGATTTTGCTCCTCTTCTTTGAAGGGAGAAAAAAAAAATGGAAACTGAGCAAGAAGTGAAATGCAGAGCGTGGAGACAACCGGAGAGGGAGCGTTAGTCTAGCATGCTTGAGGTCATTTTACAGGGATGGATGGTTATAAAGGGACTGCATCTGTCAGAGCTAGGCCAGCTCTGCAGGGGCTTGCTGGTATGCATGTGGGGTTCACAGCTTTTCCATGTCATCAGAAGAGGAGGAAAAAAAAGAAGTGCTGGACTCCAAGGGAGAGGAAGTCCTGAGCCCACTGTGCCCTCTAACGCAGCTCAGCGCCTTTCTTGTGAAGGCACCCAAGAATAGAAGAGTGAGGGTGTTGCAGTTCCCAGGATTAAGGGCTGCTGGGACAGCTGTGTTAATGACCTTTGCATAACACCGCTTTGCGTGGTGGCTGGCTGTAACTGGGGACTGTGCTCACCACTAAAAAAAGGGATCGGATTCACGCACGCTTCAGGTACCCATCAGAGACTGAGGCTCGACCAGTACTGTGTCGTGAATATAATGTGTAGGGCACTGCCTTCAGAAAGGCTGCAGAGGAGGTGATAGGTGTATGCAAGTTTAATGAGATGATAAAATGGAAGTGCTGCTTATGTAGTTAAGGATGAGGTGAAGGGACTGAACTGGATGACATTTCAGTCTTTTGCTTAGAATGGGAAGATTTTGGATTCATCTATTTTGTTAACCAGGTTTTAAAACAAGCAAAACCCAAACATCTTGAGGAAGGGTACAGTGCATCTCAGTCTATAAAACTTAGCTCCTTCTCTTTGTTGATTTTTGCAGTTATTAACTTGGCCAAGTATTAGCCACTGTCGGTTCAGCTTGTATATAATTCGTAGTTTATTTCATCTTCAAATACAAGGACAAGCATATAAAGTTTGATTTGCAAAATCATTAATAACGTAGTAGTTAAAATAGTTCCTAGAAGTTAAGGAAATGACTTGATTGTCTCCATTATACTGAGAGCTTTGTTTTTACTGAGTAGAAAGCTTAAGCCAGCTTTGATGCCATACATCGCTTCTATTTCTTGATCTGTCCCTAAGGACCGTGAAGCCTAAACTCAGATATCTTACCTGAAGATGATTTCTCAGCTTCTTTGGTGAAAACTGTGCAATCAGATTTTGACCAAATCTGGATTTGACTCAGCCGGTCAAGCTGCTTGTCCCACAGCGGACGAGCCTGACGAAACATGTCTGTGGATACAGGCAAGAGAGTCAACAGGTCCAGAAATGCAAACCTTCCATGTAAACGTTTTGTTCCAGTTCAAAACCGGTCTGGCTGCGCTTCTGTAGTTGGGAATTGGTGCAGTCTGGAAATGTCAATCCTCTTTTTCAGTCTGTGTCCAGTCAAACAGGCCAAACTCTGGTAGTTTATAAACAACCTTCAGCTCTCCCATCTGGAGAGAGTTAGGGAAATGGAACATGTACAGATATGTTTTATCTTAAGTTAATTATTGCTTGGGAAAGATGCCTCCTTCAAAAATCCAGGCAGGGATATTCTCTGATACACTGAGGAGGAGGCGTGAAGGCGATGTGCCCTCTGCAGAGCCCTTTCAGTATACTCCAGGCCTGCAGGGCTGTCTCTGCGCTCGGAGAGAAAATGGGAGTTCACACCCGTGTTCTCAGGCAGGACTGCTGACACTGGTGCTAGCTGAGATGTGGCTTCCTTTAACCGCAGACTGTTACAAATCCGCGTTCCAGGTGAAGTGTACCAGCACCTTATTTCTAAAAGGTGCTTGCAACCGGTAAGAAGGAAACACTTTTTAGCAGTGGTTATTCTGCACTGTCCAGGAAGCTGGCATACAAGTATTTTTGAGGTTTAAAAAAAAAAAAAAGTATGTATTATTGCATTACTAGTAAGTGGGCTTTGAATACCCTCCTCTTATCTGCCTGAAACACACGTAAGAGTTGGAAAACATGAAGATCTATGCTGTCAGAACACTGGAGAAGGGGAAGGATAGCATATTGAGAGACGATGAGTAAAATGGGGTTTTCAGAGGGAAGGTTTAGTGATTTTTTCGTAGTGCTAAGGGCTGGAGCCGCTAAATATGGTCCCGCTGTGGGACCATATTTAATTGGTCTATGATTAACTATGGTTAATGCACTTAGTAGGGTGAAGGAAAGGCTCAGCTGGCCAGAGAAGGGAGTTGATGGTGGAAAGCCACAGGAGGCTTGTCAGCTGGCATGGGTTGGTGGTTCTGCCTTCTCAGGTGGGCCGATTGCTTACCTCAACGTGAAGCGGATGGTATAGTTTGCTGTTACTTGCAAGGGAGGAACAAGGAAGGCAGATACAAGTTTCTTCTTCGGGACAGGCTGCGGTCTGAATCCATTTCCCTCTTCCTCATTCTTTACTACAGACGTGGAGATTTTCCCATGAGGAAATGCATCTCTGCTTGATCTGGGAAGGGGTTTCTTCTCGTTGTCTGGTTGCCCTCCAAGTTAATTTGGCTCGCCTCCCTCACTCAAACCCAAGGAAATAATGTCTCTCGGTAAGCACTGTCGTAGCAGGCAGCATGTGGACACCGTGTTGATGTACACAGCAGTATGCGGGTGCTCCGCAGAGATGCCTATGCTTGTCCAGAACTTGCTTGGGTTGTTCTTGGGCTGGCCCGGTTCTGTGCCCCTTAGACACACAGCACATTAACAAAGATAGGAATCTCTCTATTTGGTAACTCCGATAGCGTGTTTAGAACAGAAGGGCTTGGAATACGGGGTACAGACTGGGGCTGATGTGAGCGATTACCATGTCAGAAGAAACAGAAGTAGAAAAACGTATGATTCTTTGACAGACTGGCAGTTCTCATCTTCGTTCAGTTGACCTGTGCATGGCAACAGAAACTGTCTGCATGTATTTGTGACTCTGAATTCAGTGGCTGGGGTAAAAGTCCTTTTATAGGCAAAGGTGATTGCAAGCAAATGGAGAGCAAGAAGCCCAAGATATAAAATACCTGTCCCTTTCCAAAGTATCTTGGGGAGTTTAATGTGTAGTCAAGGACTAGTATTATAAGCTATAAAATAATGACTTGCAATACTACACCTCAGTTCAAGCCCTAAGGCATTTTACACAAAATAATCACAAAAATGTTGCTAGTAATATAGGTAACAAAAGATGGAAAATTCTCTGTTCTTTGGAGTGGTTTTACAGCTAGCTGGCAATAAATATCCTCAAACCTTGTTTTCAGGAAGTTGCCTAGAGGCATCGCTTGCTTTTTAATTTTTGTTTTTCTCCGTTTAAAAAGTAGGAGTGAGAAGGTGTGGGCATGGCGCTTGTGTGCCCCGCATTCACGCGAAGTGATGCTCACTCCTCTGCTCTGCTCTGTAACGTTTTGGAGAGCTGTTAATGCAGCCTGCAGGTTTGAGGAGGATGTGAGCCTTCATTCACAACTTATGGAAAGAAGGCAGTAGGCAAGTGGATTGATCGCAGCATCTTATGTTCTTGAGGTCTTTCTCCTCTGAATCACAAAGTCTCGCTGGCTGCCTGACTTTAGCCTCTTTCTGCTTTCATTTTTCACAACGTTACGTGGAAATAGGATAAAGAAGGAATTTGCTTTGATGGGACAAAGTAAGCTGCCTGCTGGCATTACTCTTCAGTTGTAAACGTGGGACATGTTCATCCTCATCCTAAGTATAGTACTTTACATGCACACGAACACGTATTTGTACATGTAAATGCCCTGCCTTTAAAGACCAAGAGGGAGTCTTTGTGAGTTCCCTTTGCTGAAGGGCTGTAAGATGAGATTTTTCCTTTAATGATATGTTATTGCTATTGACCAAGTATAAAGGTTTTATCCCACAAGTTGTGGGGTGGAGAGCCTTGCTGCAATGCTGTGTGGTTTACTGACTGTTTTTGTTAAAACCACTTGCGGGTCTGAGAAATGGTTGTTGCCAAAGTGAAAGATTTGTCTAAACTCAGCATAACACTTAAGAAAATGGAGTGGGAGGAAAGGAAATTTGGTGTTCATAGTTTACTGGAAATGGGCATTCAGGGCGCTCTGCCCCATGCAGTGCTGGGCTTCAGAAATGACTGTCATACTTAGCTTTGGCAGTGGATTCAGCGAGGTACTGGGACCCAAAAGCAACAAACAATAATGAGGGGCCCATGGAACTAATAAGCTCCATGTTGTAATAGAATTTTTTGAGCGCTTGCATCCGTGAAGAGAGTAAAACCTGATTCTTGGCAGGTGTCAAAATGTTGACAGGTGGATAAATATAAGTGCAGGATCTGAATTTTGGAAAACCTGAAAGGAGGGCTCAGTGGTTGTGAGCTGAGGCTACCTTTCATTTTACACTGTCAGTTGCAGCTGCTCTGCGTATGGTCACATGTGGGCTAAGCGTACCGAAGGTTTTCTTTACCGGTTGAAGGGTGTAACTGTAATCCTGTTTACAGGACACAAAACCAGAATTGGGGAAAAGAGGTTGAAAATCTGGATCTGTCTGTTGGAGTGGTTTCTAGAGGAACCGTATCGCAAGAGGGAGGGAAGGGATCATCCCATCAAAGGTTTGTAAAGGTTTGCCATTTGCTCAGAGAAATTCCTCTTCTGCCCACCAGCAGTAGTTCTTGGAGGTTTTAGTTAAAAAAAACCGAACAAACCTCTCTTGAGCACTCGGATATGGGTTAGGAGGAGCATTTTGCTGAAAGAGAAAACGCTTGCAGCAGAATCGTTTCATTAAGGTACTCTTTGAGGCTTGTGCTGTCATTCTGGATGGAGTGCATCTCTCCCAGTGAAGGTGAGGTTTGGTCTGGATGGATCAGATTTGCTATGTAGGCAACCGCTGTGTCCCTCTGTACTGATCGCCAAGCGTCATCACTCACTACGGGTTAATAAGCACCTTTTACTGATTCTAATTTAAAACGCAGTCTTCTCTCAAAAGTAAGTTCTGTGTAATCTGGGGCTAGGAAAGCTGGAACTCTGGAGAATCCCGCTTGCTTGAAGCTTGCTGTCAATTTTGGGTACGTGTGCTAAGACTTTGCTGCTGAACACCTGCATTTAAGTAGTGCTCGGGAGGATGTTTGACACGGAGAGAGAGCTGCAATTACCTCTAATAGATCGTCTGAAGCTGGCAGATCCTGCAACATCAGTTGGCACCTTTTTTTTTTTTTTTTAAATGGGTTAATCGATGCTTGGTTTATCGAGATGCTTAACGGTACAAAAGGTGTTGTGGTGAGCAATCTGGTAGCATGAACTCACCACGCTGATTTGTTAAAGTGGAGGCTTTTTCATTTTTAATCCAAGTACAACGGTTTGCCTGTTGCTTCTGGTTGACGTGGGACACCCTGAAGTTGATGGCATTAGTATCCTTAGTTTCCTTCACATTATAGTTTGCTTCTTGCGTAACGAATATGGGTTTTGGTCCTTTTAGGTTCTTCAGGTCTTCTAGTGGGTCTAAGTGCCTACATAAGAGAGCGGTGCTCTGTGTGCATGTAAATAGTCTTGTAACATCTGTCTGTCGAGTGCAGTACCTTTAATCGGTGTTGGCCAGGTATCCCCAGAGGCCAAGCTACTCTGCTCTTTTGCTGTGTTCTCCCTCACCAGCACGATCTTTATCAGCAGAGAAAGCCCACCCACCTATGGGGCTGAAACGCCCATTGTTTCCTTTGTTCTCTTGATTCTCTA
>NW_008824804.1:1377347-1391363 GCF_000699105.1 Pygoscelis adeliae
TGGATCACTGACTGTCCCTCCAGTGGCTCAGTTACAATCTGTTCACCTCGTGCTTCACATTTCTTGAGAACCGTCATATTTTGATGTATGTCTGCCCCTTTGCTCAATATCAGTGCTTGTGAACAGTTTGCTTACACAAGGCCTGAAATAACGTCTCGCATCTACCATCTTAAACGGGGCACTGAAGTAGGCAAGTCTGTCTCTCGTAAACGCAATAGGTAAAATACCCAGAGCAGCGTGTGGAGGGCTGTGCTGCGAAACACACACGGGGACAGAGTCTCCCATGGGGGCAAGAGCGAGTCCTTGTGTCCAGGGAGCGCCTGGCGTGAGCTGAGGAATAGACAGAAGGCTCTCTCCCTGGCACTGCCTCCGAAACAAGAGACAAGGCTCTATTTGAAACCACCCGTGGAAAAAGCAATTTGAGCCCACCGGTGTGCAAAGCATCTCTTTCTAGTTTTAAATGCAATCCGTTTGACATCCGCGACGCATTCGGCAGGAGTTTTCCAGGCTTTCTGCGGCAGGCCTCACCTTACAAAGCGCAAACTTTGCAGCTCTCCAGCACAAAATTGCCTCTTCTCAGGAGCACTTCTACACAAAGTGGGAAACAAGTTGCACGCAGGGTTACTGGAGCGATACGGCAGTTTGAGGAGAATACGGCATGCCTGATCTGTAGGTGCACCTGCCTGCAGCCCGAGACAGAGACTGCTTGTCAAAATGCCTGTGCCTGGGACACTTACAGAATTGCTCCTGTTTGTCTTACAGTTGAGTGTGAGGTGGTTATTTAATTGTAAGTCTCTTAAAAAATGTGTTTGTGATCTCTTTGGCCATTCTTAAACGGTCTTCCTACCTCTTGGTGTGCAGTCTGGTTTACTATCAAGTAAATTTCTGGTATTGCTTTCCAACTTGGAGTGCCTGCCTTGCAGGAGAAGATCCTGTATCACGGAGAACATCCCAGTTGATTTCCAGTGAGGAGCAGAAGTTGCCAGTCCAACTGTGGAACAGTCCGTCCATAATGAGATCTAATTAATTCAACAAGGATATTTAAACATCAGTTTAGGAAGGCTCAGGCTTGGTGTCTACCCTGGAAGTTCATTAAGCTAGCAGCTATAAATAGCAAGAGACAGCTACAGGATTGAAATAAATGTACCTACTTAGCAGAGCAGATGCAGCACAGTCGGGGTGTGCCAAGAGTCCTCTTTCTATTAGTGTTGTTGGATTTTTCAGCAATCCAATTTTTTTCCTGGCTCTTCAAGACATGGGCTGGGATTTTCCAAAAGCTTTTAGCTTCGGCTCACCACAGTAAGAGCAACGGCAGACCGGTGTTGAGAGCCTTTGAAAAATACCAAGCAGGATGGCCAAATGGCTTAACTTTTTTTATATGAATATTTTACATAGGGAAGGTGGTCAGGGAGACTTTCCCATAAACATGAGGGAATCTTTGGTATTTTGGTCTTCAAAAGCTGCACAGCAGGCTAGTGGGTTGGTCGAAGGTGGTGGCGTCGGTTGAAGCATGCTTTTTTCTGCCCCTCTGATCTTGAATGCTGCAAGTAGCGTATTTAGGTCACACGTGGTGCAACTGCAGAGGTAAACGCAGCAATATTTACTGCTTCGACTGCAAACCTGCCCTCTGCATAGCTGGGGGCCTGTCAGAGAGGCTGTTGGTTTGCAGCTGGCTGAGTAAATGGGAACGGGCACGGGAAGGTGCTCAGGGGGCAGGCAGGCAGTGGGCAGGGTGCAGGTGAGGAGGTCAGCCGTGCCTGCGGAGTGCAGAGCCAGCAGCTGGGCACGGCACCGCCTGCTGACACAGCCCTGGCCTCTGCTCTCAGCCGGCGAAGGAGAGATTGCATAATGCAGGGAGAGACCGCTAATTACCTGGGCTGGACATCTGACTACCCAGGGTAAAGCCGACTGCGTCCTGGCCCTGAATATTTGGTTAGGACCTTCTTCTGGTGGGTCAGGCTCCTCTAAGGCAGGACCCCTTTCATCCCTGGCAGGTCACCTCATTTTGCGGGGTCAGGAAGCTCTCTTGCCATTCACTGCAAGGGATACAAACCTGGAGTTGCGTTAGGTTTCAAGATGGATATTTTTGGGCTTATGGGTGGCTTCAGGGAAGAGGCTGTGACCTCAGAAAATCCAGAGGAAAGATGGGGAGAGGAGGTGTAAGGAGAGGTTACTTGAAGATGCAGTTGACTGGCAGTTAAGAGGACTTCTTGTGGGTGTGGGAATGACAGAGAAGAGACACAGGTAGGAGGGAGGTGCTTCAAGCAGCAGCTAAACCCAACTTCCTTTCACCCGTAATCACTCCAACTCTTGTCGGTGGGAGATGGTCTGGATGGTATTTCTCTTGTTCCTGTGGCTCCGTTCTAGCTGCTAAAGGCTCACAGCTCCCACTGAAGCACCTGGATAGGGTGAAGGCACGTGGTGATATGAGGTTGGGTCTAGACGTGAACTGTCACCCTAGGCAAAGGCTTTCTTTTCCTTCTTGGTAAGAGTACGGGGTTTTTCTCAGACGGCTAACTAAAACAAAATCTCTTTCTTTGCAACACCTCTTGACTGAAGGTGTTGGGTTTTTTCTTCTTTGACTTGTGCATATGCCGATCACATAAGGGCTTCTTATTAACACCTAGGTTTGTTTAAAACACTTTGCACTTCCCTTACACGTAACATCCACCTTACTTAGGTAAATGCATGGCTGAAATTGAGCTTACGGCACGGAACGGTTCTAACCTGCCTGGTGCTCTTGGTTTGCCTTTGCTGTGCAGCTGAAGGCTGGCAGTCCTGAGAGCTGATCCGTGCGAGTGGCCCAGCAGGTGCCTGTCAGCAGGCGAGTTGCTCTCCGGAGGCTGAGAGAAGCAGGCAGCTGCTTTTTGTTCCCTGTTTTCCCAGCTTTTTATCGCTGCCAAGTATGCCCCCCTGCTCTTGCCTGCACCCGCCTGTGTTACGTTTTCCCCTTTCAGCCTTTCGGTATGTTTTCTAAAATAATTATTGAAGCGTGTTTTTAATATCTCATTCTGACATGGAGCAAAACTCTCGTATGTTTGCCAAGCTTTCATTCCTTACTTGTGACAGCTGGGGAGAGGAGTTAAGTTTTTATTTTTTTTGTTCCCTTGCAGAATCTAGATTTTGGGTAGGTGTGATAAAGGGTAGGGCTGAACTGTTCCTCCCTCAGTAGGTGTGTACGAGACGCCCATGCACAATAACAGAAAGTGATCTTTCTTGGCGGTGCTGGTTGTTAAGGCAAACACTGAGTGCCTCTGGTGCAGAGGATTAGTTCTTTTCCTGTCCAGAAAGGTACGGTAGTTGTGATTTTTCCCTTTAGGGTCATTTCTGAAGTTGTTTTTGAGAGTAAGCGTTGGGGAAAAGAAGCAGTTGTCCCTGAGTAAGTTATGCGCGTGTTAGGTCTGATTAAATTCAGGCATCAGTTGAGTACCCGTAGGAAGTACGCGTGTGCATACCTGTTTGGACGTGACACACGGCGTCTGAGCTTCGCCCTGCCACCAGCTGCCCCGTGTGCCTTTGGCAAGCCCTGGTGTTGGGATAGTCTTCAAAGGGATAGTTATGTCAGGGATCTCATGTGAGTGAAAATAAACCTCATCCTAATGTAACAGCATTTCCCACGTTATCCTCTCTGGTTGGCACTCTTCACAGAAGAGTTTTGCATCTCGCTCTGGCAAGTCCTTTGCTTTGAGAAAGCCCCCTGCCTACGGGAAGACCCAAACTCTGCTCCTGAATTTACCTTCTCTCTTCTTCTGCTGTGACATCTGAAGCTCTCCCCACCAGGCTTCCGCTTGATACCAGGATCCGAGGAGAAGGGGCTGAAAACCAAGGGGATAAAAGCTCCATCTATTGGGCTTCCTCCTGTCCTGAACGCTGCAAGCAGTTGAGGTGCTGAGGGCCCTGTGCAAGCTGCTGTGAGCACAAGTGTCTGTGCGCCGAGTTCTCTCCCTGGCGAAACATCTCAGCTTGCTTCCAACATCTTTCTTCTTTCCCCAATATCAGTAACTTTTTTCTTCTTTCCAGCAACATTTCTTTAAGTTTTTTTCCCGTGCGTTCCCCAGCCTCTAAAGTGCCACAAAAGCGTCCTTAGGAAATGAATGACTGTTTAGCCACACAAGCAAAACCAGCCCTATCTTTGCAATTGTGCGTGGTTCCTCAAAAGAAATTAGCAGCGTAGACTGAAATTCCATACTCAGACTTTACTTACTTCTTGCTTGTGTGTTGTGTTTCAGATAGCGGTAATGTCATTCGGGGTTTGTGTTAGCTGCCTTTAACTGCGTCGAGGCTGGTAGGTACTTCAGTAGATTTGGCTGGCTTACAAAGGTTTATTGAAGTGACTTAGGGGTGTGTCATGTAGGATTTAGAAAGCATCTTGTATTTCTAGGATTTTGGTGTTCCTTTGGTTGTGATGCAGTCAGACTGGTGCTGAGAAGCGATTCCAGTTTGAAAAAGAGTTTAAAAAGATCAGCATTGTAATGTGCCCATGTGAAGCCATCGCAAATGCCTGAGCCTGGAATAACGTGGATATACGGGAGAGAATTTTCCACCCGTGCAGAGGCCAGGATAAAATTGTTCAGATCCGAATTCTGCTTTCGGAGATTGCTGGATGTGTCTGAAAGGAGCAGCCACTGCAGTGGAAGAAGCAGGGAATGAGTGCGATCGTTTTCTTCTCAAGAGAAATGATAATGTGCTTTTGATGAGCATTATTTCGAGGGGCGGTGCATTTAAAGGCACAGTGTCATCTCTTCAGGTATTTTTTAAAACCTGCCTCCACTGTTTTCATCGTTAAAAAACAAAACACAAAAATTGCCAGGGTAATAACACCAATATAGACGGTAGGGCAGTCGAGCAGTTCCGCTTATGTTATTGTCAACTTCAAGTGATCAAAATCCATGACCCTGAAATAACAAAATTAATTTGAATATGAAGTACAAATACAAAAGTAGTGTTGTTTCAGCTGGCCTTCTGGTTTTGACACCCTAATGCTGTCGTGCTCCTGCCATACTTCTAAGTTTTCTCTACAGTTTGAAGAACTGATACAAATATTTTTTTGGTTAAGTGAAAGTTAAGATTCTTCTATAACTTTAACTTCCCCTTGAGAGGGGAGTTAAAATGATAAACCCCCCCTGGTTAATATTGAATTGGTTATTGCAAAGTTTGAGATAAAATAACAAGAATTGAGTATTGTGCTTTTGATAAAAGTTGTCTGGGCAGAACGGAGAAAATTACCTGCAAAATGAAGTGAAGAATTAGATTCAAAATACCTTCGTTTTCTGGTAGGTATGAGTGACAAAAGCATTTTCATTGCTGGTCACTTCTGCCTTGATTAACTGCGTGTTTGCTTGCAGCTTTACAAGTAAGCCGTTCTTGACAAAGAATGGTCTTTGCTGCTTTTTTCTTTACCAGGCAGTTTTTATTAGAAATTTCCCTTGGCCAAAGGTGACACAATTAGTTATGCTAGATGTAGAGGAAAATAACTCAATATAAACTTTACGTTGGGTTTAAAGCCACAGGGTGCATAGCTGTCTACTTTGTGGATTTAAAGTGGTTCTTCAACTTCGTCTTGAATCTTCTTCAGTTTTTAAGTACCAGAAAAAGTGCCTCTGGGAAGTTTTTATGGGGTATATATTGCCACTTTGACATGGTACGCTGTTCATGTTTTAGATAGACAAAGCAAAAAAGAGGCCAATTCCTTTCACAGTGCAGGGGAAGACCTCCTTTAACTGGAAGCTCGCTGTGCTAATCTTCTGTCTTGAACTGATAGCATGTGCCGCTGTAATTACCTAAGCCACCTTAATTCTTTGCCTAATTCTGTTCTCTGCATTCACGTGAAACTGCTAAGGGACAGAAAAGTCTAAGGAATTTACCATGTGGGGAAAAAAAAAAAATCTCATTTAGAAGCATTTTGATTTTAAGCCAAAGATATTTCTATAGCTGAGAAGGGCAGAGCTGTGTAGGTGATGGTTGGTACTGTAAAGCTGCCCTTTTTGGATTAAACTCTATGCAAATCCGTTGGACAGTGTGGGAACAAGCCATGCCAAAGCTCTGGGTTTCTCTCTGTGTATATGTAAACAACAGTTTGAAGCACTTCAAAGCATATACACTGGACCTGTCCACTGAGCCTGGCAGCTATTTCAACATTCCCCTTACTATGTTTCATACACAACGTTTCATACGGTGGGTTTTCTGACTCATGTTTTACCAGAAAGCATGGCTTTGTTCAAGTGAGGCTCAGTCTTACTGATTAACAGGCAAACAGGTCAGCAGCAGTGTCACATCGCTTCTGTACATTTATTTTGTAGGTGTATGTAGCATGGATGCTGTTTGGAGTTGAATGCTGTTGGATGGCAAGGACTAACAAAGAGAGGAAAAGTAGCTATCGCTGAGATCCTTACTAACTTGGTGGAAATGTTGTATATTAGATGTTCTCTGCTGTCGCTGTTCAGACATTATCGCCCCAGACAGAGAAGTGACTGGCTGGAGTACGAGTTGATCAGGCGAGTTACAAATTCTCCACTTAACTTGGTTTCCAGAGAGACTTGCGGAAAGAAGAGGGTTCCGATGACTGTAGGTACTGAAGTTGAGATGGAGGGAGGCACGAGGCAGGCTCGGGGTCTGTCACTACCGGGAACATTGGAGATAGAGCTGTGAGCTGGAAAGGTCTCGTTCCGTGTGACAACTGAAAATCACTGCTTTATTCTTAGGAAGTCTTGATGTAGGCTCTGTGCAAAATCCTCTGATGTAAACGTAACCAACATCTGGATTTTCTTCTCTAAGCCCTACTTTGTGTTTTCTGTTGGCTCTTGTGAATCTCATTGAACTGTTCCTATTGGGACCAATTAAAATGTCGATCCCTAGTCTAGTTATTCTTGAAGCTGGTGTCCTCTTTTTGTTTTTCTTTCCACACTCTGAAATCTGCTTATCCATCAGCAGAGCTATTGTAGATTTGCCTATCACTTCTTGCCTCTGCTCGGGGAAGAAGGCGGGTTAGCCACTTCTGGAGGGGCTGAAAGGTAGGTTGCAGCTGAGGTCAGCTGGCAGGGGAAGTGTTAGAGTGTAGGGATGGGTAAAAGAGGGGCTCTCCGAGTGCTTCCCGCAGCATGGAGCCGAGTCTCCTCTCATCCCAGGAGGTGCAGAGGATTATGCCCGTGACCTACTAACCTCCTCCAGTTGGGATTGCGGGTTTGGGAAATGAGTGCACAGATGGCTACTCTCTGGATGGCAGCAGATGCTGCTGATCTAATGAGTGGGATCAACAGACGTTTTAGCAAAATCGTGGTGAGCGGCGTAGGGATGTCTGTAGAACTGCAATGCTGCTCCCTTCTCCCTAATACCAGTCATTTCTGGGCCCTTTCCCTTCTTTTCTTGGCACTCCCTCCCCCATTTATCATCTCCTCCAGATCGGGCTGGCACAAAGATAATGCGGATAATTTTGATTGCACAAGGAAGCTGTTAGGGAATTAGATGATTAAGAAATGTGTGGAGGGCGAACCGGAGATCTCGAGGCCAAAAACCTGTTTTACTCGGATGCCAGTAGGTTGGTATGACAAAATGGGAGTGTTAATAAAAAGTAAATCCATCATATACAGAATACCCTGCTGATAGCAGAGGTCTTTCTGCCTCCCTACAGAATATTGCTCCAGTGTGTGCTTTGCTGGAGCTCTAGCTTGCATAAGCGTGAACCCTAAAGTAAATACATTTCTGTCATCATTCACGAAAAACAAGCTTCATTACACCCTTACAAATGCTTTTGAGGAAAGACTTCTATTCAGGCTGAGTCTTCTGCAGCTGTGGGTCTGGTCCAAGGACCCCCTCCTGGGTTTCTGTTTCTGCCAGGGTTACTTTAGGGATGGTGAACTTGCTTTGACATTTCTGCTGCATTGGAGCAGATGCTGTGTTGTGAATATGTTCATGCCTTGAAGAAACAACAACTTATCGAGAGGCAAGAACTGCCTTTCTTTTATCTCTTCTGACTCTTCTATCTCTCTGACTCTCTGATAAGCCAAAATGAACTATTTACCTGTGACCTGAAGGACTGGAAGCCAAAGAACCACCACCAAAGGAAATGGAAATTGAACGGCACTGAAATTTCAGTGTCATAAACCTGAAGAATAAACAAGATAGGCTGGAAAAGGCCTCAGCCCTGGTACATCAATCATTGCAAGTGATTTCCTTTCTTCTGTGTTAGTGTCAGCCATTTCCCAGAAGAATGGTATATTCATTAAAATAAATCTGTATGATATCTGAAACGAAAGCTTTGAGAGCTGTGGGCTATCCTGCTCAGCTTTGAATCCTGATCCAACATCTTTTCAAGCAGGGGAGAGTCTTTGGATTTATTTGCTGATTTCTTACCCGCTGAGTGAGCTTTACAATAATGATATTAAGTACATCAAAATTATGTGCAGGGAAGAGCTTGGTCATCTGACAGCTGAAGAGGACGGCAGATGTTAACTGAAATGTAAGCGATTCTTTATAGATGTGTTTGCGCTTGTATCGCCAGATTTATGTCCATAAAAAGGCAGGTCCCTTTTGGTGCATTTTGCCTTACGGTTTGTAAACTCACTGCAAGAGTAGCGTAGACCTCAGCAGTTAAATGGAAATAAAAGTATGCATAAATCAGCAGAGCCTTTCCTTCTGTTTGTAAAGAAACATATGAATGGACTAGTCTCAACCTGAATGTGGTATTGGGCTTGTGTTCAAGTCTTGCTTCCAACTGGAGACCTTGATATTTAAATATAGTAATGGGAACTGAGTTCATCCAGCTGAGGAGGGGTGTTTGATTTAGCCCTGAGCTATGGGTATATAATACCCTGTGAATTGCACGGCTGTGCATGAAAGGAGAGGTATTTTGAGCATCCTGATCTGTGGAGACCTCCGGCAGTTACTCTCTGTTGTGTTCATGCTTCAAGAGCAGTTTCATAACGATATGACTTATTAGGCTTGGATTTCAGGCTCTGATTAATAACTTGGCTCCTCTGTGTTGAAGCTACGTGGGAGTTTTTTTTGCTGGGTGAAGCGTGTGTCCTTATTTTGTACTTGCACTTCTGCTAGGGGAACCTGGGATTGGCAGCAGAAGGCTGCGGCTGTTAAATCTGCGCTTTCGCTTCCTTGGAACAATCTTCCTGATTTAAAAGCAGTGGCAAGTGGAAGGATGCTGGAAGGTCGAAACGAAGCAGAAAGCATAGGTGTCAAAACCTGTTTGCACACAACAGGGAAGAGCCGGGCTCCACCGTGAGTCAGCTGTATGCTCAGCCTCAGGGAGCCACCCGTCATGACAGAAGTATGTCTCGGAGTGCCTGGCCCTGTGGGAACTGGGCAAACACGGTCTGACAGGGGGGTAGAGGATACGGATAATGGATTGACTTTATGTACACGATACAGGAAATAATTACAGAAGTTTACAGTGCTAGGGCGACAATTTGGTCCTTGGCTGTAGAGCGCTGATAGCGTTGTGGGTTTGGGGGGATTTTTTTATTTTTGTTTTCAAAATGGGTAAGTAGCTCTTACGATGTGAGTCATCAGTCAGGAAAAAAGGGCACACAGTAAAGAACGCCACTCATTGGAATGAGCAATCGGGAAGAGTTCTCTGTAGGCAGTGAAACTTTGTGTGCTTGGCTTTTTGTGCACAGAGGTGAGGAAAGCTGTATCGAAAACAGAAGATTTAGATATCAAGACACTTACTGAGTGTCCTGCAGCAAATCTGGGCAGAGGTAGGCATCGCACAGACTGGGAGAAGCTCAGTTAAGGTTTTGCTGTGGCCTGCAGTCCAGATGAGCGAGTCTCTCGCCGTGAACTGTACGGGAGCGGAGGGTGATGAGCCTCTGTGAATTCCCTGTCTGACATAAAGATGGGCTTGAAGAGCTCCGGCCGGACAGCACTGCAGCACGTGTCCTTGCAGTGACATTGCACCTCATTTCACACTGAAAGGGCTGAAGGCGGTGTGCAAGGTGACTGGTAGTGTCTCAGTAAGAGGGTGGTAACCGTGTCCTGTGGGAGCCGTTGTATTTCAGAGTCAAACAGTTCATGGTTACTGTGGTCTGTGGGTGATGGTGAGACTGGCTTGTCACCGCTGCGTGGAACGAATAAAGTTGGGAGATGGCAAATGATAGATCCACAAAGTTTCGGGAGCCGTTTGGGGAGCAGTTACGTGGATGGGGTAGATCTGCTCCCGATGAGGAGACGTGCTTATGGAAGCTGCACAAAACTGCGTGGTTTCAAGTCCGTGAAGGCAATGGAAACTTTGAGGCTAGGAAGGCGTTTCATGGATGTGGGAGGATTTTGATGTGTGACTTTGGCCGTTCGGTCCTTGGGTCTCTGAAAGCTTTCTGGGGCATCTTGCAAATCTGTCGGGCTCCAGACGCTGAAGAGAAGAGGAAGTCTGCTTCCTGCTCCTTGCTTGCAGGCAGAGTGCTGACTTGAATATTCAGCTGGGCACTGCCTCTTCCTTGCGCTTTGGGTATTCCTAGAGAACATGTCTGACCCCGTTTTGTTGGACTAGCTCTTATTTGGGTTTCCCTTTATCTGTCTGGGACTTGTTCTGCCTGCTTTGCATATCATGGTTTTCTTGTTCCAGCCTGTTTCTATGTAAATTGCCTGGGATGGGAAACTTCAGAAGGATGAGTCTATAGAAAAAAGAAATGTAGTCAAGTGACTTCATTCCAGCATGCATTTCATCGTGGGAATAACAGCTCACTCTGCAGAAAGAAAATGCTCACCACCAAACAGCATAAACTTATTTAATGGCAACAATTGTTCCTTTGGCAAAGTCTGGCTAAAGCTCTCTACGGGGATTAGTCTAGGCTTTGCATTAAAGCTGGGCTGAAACATACTCCGCATTCCTAGTGACAGAAAAGTAGTGCCATCCAGAACAGTTTTTTCATGTCTGCTTCAAGAAATGGGGATTTTTTGGGGATGGCCTGTTTCAGATAAATGACTGTTATGGCTTGTAGAATCACATTTGCTAATTGGAGGCAAAAGAAACAGCTATGTAACCACAGAACGTGCTCATGGAAATTATTCACGTGGTTTTTTTAGAGTTAAGTTTTGTCAGCTGTGTAGTTCAGATATCAAGCTCATGTTGTGAACTCTTAATTTAGAGGAATCGCTGAAATGGCCCATTTCAGTGGGACGTTTCGGTGATTTTCCTTTGGCTTGGCCGCAAGGGTTTTACCCCTTCTTGCAGCTCCCACAAGCGATGCATGTCATGCATGGATAGCCTTACAGTGGGGGTATGAGGAGGAGGTAACAGGGTAACTGCTAAAGATCTAGGGGGTGAACAGCATGCCTGGGGATCTATACAAATAAATGGTGCTGTAGTCTTTTTAGTAATCTGAATGTGGTTTTCCTTCCAGCTGTGTCAGTGTGACTTTTATTCAGTGGTGAAGAGGGAAGATTTCCAATTCTTTTGCCTGGTCTACTTAAAATATATACGCATGTGTATGTAAATAAGGCAGTATTTTTTAATTAATTGTTTGCCTTCGAAATGAGGTGGCTCTCTGTCTTGTGGGTTCCTTTAATGCTTTGGCAATAAATAAGAAGCTTCCAACTGCAGACAAAACCACATTTGGGGTTAAATGTGAGCATTTTTTGATTGCTGGACCTGTCATTACGGCAAGAGGGCTAACATCCCAGCATTCATCTTCTCCTACTGGGGTTTGGTCGTGCTTTGCCATAACGATCAGAGGGACTTCAGCGGTACAGGGAGAGGCTGCCAGTACATCTTCCGTCAGCACCTATAGGAACAGCCCAGGCAGAAAGAGAGCTGTGATTCAGGATAGCACCAAGGAACAAATTTAACCTACAGCATATATTTAGCCTGGCTGTTTTCAAGAGGATTTAAATCCATATTTAAAGCTAAGCATCTGTTGAAGTGCTGTGCAGATTGCTGATATAAATAGTTTGCCGAACTGGAGCTGTTCTGTCTACGTGGGGAAACCTAGGAGTGGGCTAGATTTCAGGGAGCACGTTCAGCTGCTCTGCCGCGCTGGGATGATGCAAGCAGCGCGGCCCTGCCAGATGACTATTTCTGGTATAGATTCTCGCTGTCCTTTCGCCTTTTCTTTAGCTCGCTTTCTAATGACCACAGGGTTTTAGAACCAAAGAATTTCTTTTGTCACAGGTGGGAGAAATGGAGCACAAATGGGGCTGGAGTTTGATTGTCAATTCCCTGCCTCCTACCCGCCACCCCGGATGACCCTGGAGTTGTGCGGGTTTCCAGAAGCGTGGCTCTGCTGAAAGCTTTCCCCCCCTCGCCGGAGTTTACTGTAAACTGATCCTGGGAGGATGAGCAGGGCTATCTCTTCACTGGAAAGTTGCCAGCGTGCTCTATATAGCTCGCCCTGGTCTCCCTTTGTAAGTAGAGTAATGTAAAAGGGCTTTCTTCTCCCAGCATTATTTACGAGGAGCATTCTCATTTTCCCTATTATTTTTACTTGTCTTAATGCCAGGTAAGCTGTCACTAAATTGAATGCTAGGTGTTTTCATAGTTTCTCCCTGTTGTTGTGAAAAAGGGGTTGTAAAGAAGGGAAACCTAGTGGCCAGACCCCGGTGGGCTGGGACCTTTCTCGAGTCGGACGAAGTTAGGGCGATGAGCAGCTCCGAGCTCCCTTGGAAGTGGTGGTGCAGTTGCCGACCTTCTCCCTGAGTCACAAGTGAGCCAGACTTCTTCCCACCTGTTGTTGGGAGGTCGTGTGCTGACTCTGTCTTACGTGGAAGAATGTCCGGCAAGAGCTGGTGGTGGTGGTGGTGGTCACTGCCACCCTGCTAAGCCTTTTGGCTAGAGCTGCCTCAGACAGCTGTGTTCATGCTGCTCCAACAAACATTTCCTTTGCATTTAGTTTTCATTTCCAATCTCAAAATACGCTCTTTTTTCCGTGTGAAAGTGGTAACACATGTGGATCTTTCTCCAAAACCTGTTCCTGCGGAACATAAAGTGTTTTTCACGCTTACAGAGTGAAAGGTGCTTCTTAATGATTGGAGGGTTAAATATTAAGAAGCTGATAAAGGCAGCGACTGGGTAAGGTTTGCTAATGAGGGAGGTCGTGTTACCCCGCTTTTGCGTAATGTCATTCTTCCGTCAGTAGAGCAAAATAGATTTCAGCAAACTGTATCCTCGTTAATTACTTACCGAGAAGCCAAGTCTTGCAGAGGACTTGAACCCTGTTAACGGCTTGCAGCTGGTAGTGTCCGTGGAAAGTGTTGACTTTCAGGACGTCCCATGTTTCACAACAGTTGGAGCTGTAGGCTCATAACTGAAACTTGGCAGTATTTGGGAAGCTCTGGATGTGTTTTTTTTCCCTTCATTTTCTGAAAGCGGATATAATACCTATTAACAAACTAAGGGGTTTTTCTTTGCCCTTCTGGAGAAGAGGACATAGATTGTTTGCAGTAAAACATTGTCTGGTGGATCCATTTCTTAGATTTTCAAAAACTGCCATTCTGCACCAGAAGCAGACTTTCCTTTACGTGACTTAATTCTCTCTCCGTGGCTACTTCTGCACCCTTTGGAAGACCGTAGATATCCCTCAAGTGCAACTGAATGCTATTTTGGGGTTGGGAGAACAATTAGTTTGACTTCTTTACAGCTACGTAAGGTTCGTGACTTGACTCTTTTTCAATACTGTCCTGTGACTAATCTCATAGTTTTGTCATTTGTTAACATAATTGGGTACTTTTTTGAAAATGGAAAAATACTAGGGTATTTGCTACATCATGCCACAGCGGTTATTGCATACTTTTAATGGCTAAAAACCTATTGATCAAAGTTCCTGTGTTTGTAGCCATTTTTGCCAAGGAATTTGGCACGGAAGTGAGCAGGGCAGAGAAATGGAAAGCGTAACACTTTGGGGAAGAACCTGTTCATTCCTGTTGTCGGAAGGGAACGTGGCTGCTTTAATCAAACTGAAGGGCTTTGAAGATAGAAAGAACGATCAAAAGATGAAGTAATATTAATACGCACATGTAATGAGTTACAGACAAGATGGCTTTCTGGGAGAGAAGTGGGATTGTGTGTTTACAGGT
>NW_008824804.1:1391415-1396984 GCF_000699105.1 Pygoscelis adeliae
ATTTAACAAATGTGTAAACACTCCATTGATACATACTTATATTGGCCCTTTATATTTGTACCCTTGGTAATGGTTATTTTAGACCACCTTTTGGACTGTGAGGCGGAGACTGACCAGAAAAGGCGTTTGTATTTCTTTTCACCCATTTTCTTTAAATGGAGTAGTACAGTATTTACTCTTGGGTTACTTTGAAATTTGGAGGCTTAGGAAGTTGATTTCCTTTTTGGCTGAAGCCTGCTGGTCTTCGGCACATTTTGGAAATAAGTATTTTGATTTTCTCTGAGGTTTCATCTGGAAACAAAGTCTCAAGGGGAGAGCTTTGGAAGCCCTGAGGGTTGGGGTTACCTCTGTTCTCAGTGAAGTCGGTGGTGAGAGTCTGAGCGACTGCAGAAGTCAAGTCACCTGCTCAATGCCTTCACTCAAGACTTAGGCTTATCGTCATCGCTTTCTCTTTTGGTCGAACCGCTGGTACAAAAATCAGTACGTTTTTGCTTTTCACTAGCGTTAGCAGATGCTGCATTTTAATGACCTAAGCTGTCTTACTTGTGAAATATTTATTAGTAAACGCAGCTTTTTAGAAGCGTTTAAAGCTCCTTCTGGTTTTCATGGCAAGCAATGTTTTTTTCGAAGTCCTTTTTGGTGATAGTAGCATTTGCGAACTGTTTTGTGCATCTAAAAATGGCGGCTGTTTAAGTCTGAGATCACAGCATGTGTAGCCACAGGCCTCGCCTTTGATTATCTTCTGTAATTTTAGGTCTTTTTTGACTGTGGGTCTGTGTGGGTCAGGCTTATGGTATTTATTGCAAGCGGTTTCACTTGCTGCCTGTACTTGTCTGAAGTGTTTGGAAGTGGTGGTGACGCTGTGCTTTTTTGCAGGCGTTTTAACTCGGCTCTCGTAAGAAATGGAAAGACAGAAGGTTTTTGCTTGGTCAGCTTTCATTTGGACATGGCACGTGTAGGAGCCGCTGCTGTCAATGACTCGTTTCTGGCAGGGGCTGATCCTTTGGACGCTGCTACCACCGTAGCTTCAGGTTGTAAGAGGAGAGGCCCTAGGTACAAGTTTTAGGAGAGCTTGAGACCTTTGTATGGGTGTGTAGGACAGCGTTAGGCGGTATTGGCGCACTGTCAAATGCTCTTGACATAGAAGTGGTGGTGTCTGTGAAAGAACATCCTCCCAAGAGATTTGTGCAAGAAGGGGTGCTGGTAGCTCCTGCCTTTCTCTCCATTGTAAATGTGGATTCTGCAGGTGATCCACCTGCTGTGGACATCGGTGTGTGCCTTCGGGGAAAAAGCAGAGAAGTAGTGCACCTACTGAGGGTCTCGAGAGGGACTTCTGGTCTCTCCTGGGTGGGTCTCTGGGAGGAACAAAGAGGAGACAGCAAGTCTGTGGGGATATCCAAAGCCCTGCCTGTTGGCAAGGGAGATACCGTGTTTTAGCAGAGAGCGAGCAACACTTTGTTTGACAGATGGTATCTTGGAAACAAAATCCTAACACTAGTATTTCTGAACTTGGGAAATATCCCAGAAGTAAGCCAGCATGCATACTTGTTTATGTGCTTATCTAAGAGGGTTATCTGCCTGCTTCAGGTTTTGCACCGAGAAGCGTGTTATTTCTTAAAAAAAACATTTAAAACCAGGATGTATCTATGCCATGAAAAGCAAGGAAATTGGAATGGCAAGTCCTCTTTCGTAACTCCTCCAAAGACCAGACCACATTTACGATGACTTGCGTGGGGGGAGCGGTGCTCTTTCACCTGGCACGCAGAGTCAGAGCGGTCCCAGGTTTTCCAAGACCTGCGTGTGGATTTAGCTGTAGGCGCACAGAAATTAACCAGCTTTACGTATACGCTTCCCAGGTAGTACGCTTGCAATTCATTTTCACGCTGCTCCGATGTAGGTGTGCGTGTTTTGATTAATCTGCTTCCTGCTGTTTGGCCGTCATTTGCGGAGTGCAGGTCTGGGCTTTATTTTTTTCTTCCTTTTTTCCTTCGTTGCGGTGGTGGTGGGTTTTTTTTAATACCTCTGCAATCCCTTCTGGTGGGGGAAAGTATTCATTGCAGGAAAAAAAGGGAAAGATGTGTCCTAGAGTGTACCGGCTGTGTTCTTAGGCACGGGCTGGAGGTGAGATCAGTTTTCTGGCTCATACCAGAGCAGCCTCGTGTGGGTCTCCTGTGTTGGGCCACTGAAGACTTTAGCTAAGTTCATTTCGAGCCGAACTTGGTGTTGCTTGTAGGTATGTTGCTCTTGCAGTCAATGACAGCTTCATTCTTAAGGTGACTGGGATGAGCTAGGACAGTACCAGGGGTATCTGGTGGCCTTCCCTGAGGTCCATGGCTGAGATGGTGAGCCAGAGGGTCCCTTGCACATCTGGCTAGTGATTCTGAACTCTCCTCTTCCAACACGTGGAGAGCTCGGTGGAGCTCGTCCAAGTCGAACTGCAGTGGTGCCTTTCTCCACCCTAACACTGGAGAGGGAGCGCCTGTTAAAAGCCCACACAGCCAAGACAGCTCTTGGTGCAGAAGAGAAGATGCTCTGTTCTTGGAAGCCCACGGCTTCAGAAACATCAGGTCAGTGCTGGACTAGTTGTAAAAACATCCTCCTCCGACTAAATCTGGTGTGACATTTTTTCAGTAATGTGGGTTTGGTGTCCTTCATTTAGGAAGAACAGACAGATTTTACATAGCAAGAGGAAGAGTAAATGTTTTGCAAGAAATATTTTGCTTCCTATCAAGGTCACGTATTTTCTTTCAGTTATGCAAAGCATGTGCTTAAAATGGGAATCGCTAGTTGGGGACAGCTTTCAAATGCAGTAATCTTAGCAAAGCAATCCTTGAGGTTTATTGCTCACAATTTCCTGTCTCTTTGGGGGATAAAAAACAAACGTGTTTTGAAGAGAAGCTTTTTTTTATCTAGACCAGGTCCTCCTTTGTGGACCTGCAGTGAACTGAACCATTCCCATCTTTGACGTGATGTTGTGGGCAGACATTTGACTTCATCTCAAAATCAAGCAGAAGAACCTGGGTTGTGGTTGAGGGAACAGGTATCTGATGGAGCTGTCCGCTTCTCTGTGGCTTCTTGACTGCCACAAAGTTGAGAAAGACCTGGAAAACAGCTTCTGACTTCTTTTTTTCTACATGTTCTTGTCTTTAATGCATTTGATGGATACACATAGCAAATAGTCCCTACTTGTTTTTCTTCTGAAGTTACTTTTCCAGGTGATGGAGTTGTCCTTAGGATGTGCGACCAGGTTGGGATATTGAGCAGTGCACAGTGTCCATATTGCAGCCCATGGGTGGATGAGGTGCTGCTGTAGTCCAAGTACAGCAGTTAATGCACAGCAGATTGCTGGCAGGTTTATTTCATTATCTTTTTTTTTTCTTTTTCTGAGTTTGCTGCTGCATGAAATCCATTTGCTAAAAACTCAGGGGAAGAAAACAGGTTGATGTTGATATATGAGCACATGTGCTGTCCTCAGTTTGACTTCACATACGCTACTGCGTCAGTCAAGGTTTCAAGATTCTTTGAACAAAATTCTTTTAAAAACAGAAGGCAACGAAGACTTGGTAACATTTCCCCTGCAGAGATGAGCGCGGCCCTTTGCAGGAGATGATTTTCGAGTTACTAGCCTAGGCTTCTCTTTCAGTAACTGCTGTAGCAAGGGTCTGTTGATGTGTTTGTGGCACCAAAGAGCCGTTCTTCCTCTTACGCCCTTTGCTTGCTCTGAAATAAATGAAGCCCCCAAATTATTTCACGTTCCTTCTTCAAAACTTCTTCAGCGTAAGTGACATAGCAAGGTGCGATGACTCCGGGAAAGGGGATTTCACTGACACGTGTTCATGTTGCTCTTAGCTGTATCCCTGGCAAGGTTTGCTCAGCACTTCGTTGTAGAGGACTGGGGAAGTGAGGGGATTCCTCTGGCTCTGCAGCGCTTTGGGTTTACATACAGCTTTAGGCAAATACTTTGAACTGGGGAGCAGGGGGAGGAGGGGAATTTTATTTCCCTGAAAATCAACTGCGTATTTCTTAACATAATTTTTCTGTCTCTTTTAAAAAGTTCAATAGGCTTTAAGCCAAGCTTTAAAAAAAAAAAAAAAAAAAAAATCCCTTCTCTGTGTGTGCATTTGCATACACAAATAAAACTGTTAAAATTCTGCAATCTGACATGGCTGAGATGAATCCATGTGTGTCTTGGCGTGTGTATTACGCATTCTCAATGAATTTCTTTCTACTCGGCAGCTTCACCGCTGCCTCTTGCTTGCAGACTGCTCCTTCCCTTGTTGGTTGGGGTAGTGTTTCTTTTTTCCTGGAGCCATGAAAATGTGCATCTTGCTCTGGAGAATTTAAGTCAGTAGCCGAAGTAATGTATGAGACAGGTCACCAGGCAGCCTGGTTTGCCTCACAAAAAAAAAAAAAAAAAAAAAAAAGAAAAAATTAACAAAATCCTGGTGTCATCAGTGTCTTGAATCAGCGAGTAGGAAACTTTAATTTACATAATGGATTTCAATCCAGGTATATACTTTCATGAGTTCCTAAAGGGAAGTTGATTCTCAATGATGGATTTGATGTTAATGTTTCTTTCACGCTGTCATTCCATTTTGGCAGCCAAGTCGCACTTAGAAATATTTGTTTAAATTCTATAATGTAATCTACAGTTATTCAGCACCTTAATTTTTGTGCATTAGAAAGTAGTAACTAATGCATTTTTTATTTACTAGGGGCAGAACACAAGCACCTATATTCAGGCATCTCTGTGTGGGTGTCAGCGTACAGTACAGGCATTTATAAATTGCCGTTATGGTCACTGGAGCTGTAGTTAACTTGCACAGTCAAGTCTGGGGAGTGATTCAGCAGATCCTGGAGCAGACACCTTCTGGCTGCTCAGCCGAATTGCTCCCTCAACTCTGTTGCTTAACCTGGCTTTGACTCTCAGAGGAGCTTGCACGCTCCGCTTGCGTGCACATGCTGCCTGCAGATGTCCGAGTTCAGGTGTTCATGCTGGGATCCGGCTGGAGATTGAGAGGACTACCTTTTTATATAATCTTTGTCGAATTCCGTGTGGATGGAAATTGAAATTCAGTTAAAAATACACAAAGGGAAGGCTGCCTTTATTTGTATTGGTGCACTGCTTGAGGGTTTTGGTGTTTGGCTTTTTCCCCCAGTTGAAATCCCTTTAGGAATCAAGGGGAGTATTATCTGAGCTAATGAGCTAGTGGAGTTCCCCGTTCTCCTTCGATCTCATCTTCCTACCCCTTCTTTTTAGCTCAGAATTCAGGAGAAATAAACAACCTCTCCTGTTTTGTCACCTCCCGTTTAATTTCTTTAATGAGTTGAATAATTTAAGTAAGTAAACTGACGGTAATATTCTTTCTGCACTATAGAAGATACTACTGTCAAAAACTAGTTTCACACATTTGTATAGTCTCGGCTGAGAAGATTAGTTAGTGATTTTCACTTGGATTAAGCAATTTGACTTGCCCTAGTCTTTGGAATTGTTGTGGTTTAACCTCAGCTGGCAACTGAGCACCACCCAGCCGCTCGCTCACCCTACCCCCCCCCACCGGTGGGATGG
>NW_008824804.1:1397038-1436815 GCF_000699105.1 Pygoscelis adeliae
AGTGAGAAAACTCGTGGGTTGAGATAAAAACAGTTTAATAATTGAAATAAAATAATCATATACAAAGCAAGTGATGCACAGTGCAATTGCTCACCACCCGCCGACCGATGCCCAGCCAGTCCCTGAGCAGCAGCCCCCCCGGCCAGCTTCCCCCAGTGTATGTACTGAGCATGACGTCCCATGGTATGGAATGTCCCTTTGGCCAGTTGGGGTCAGCTGTCCTGGCTGTGCCCCCTCCCAGCTTCTTGTGCACCCCCAGCCTGCTCGGTCCATAGAGCACGGGAAGCTGAAAAGTCCTTGACTAGTGTAAGCACTGCTCAGCAACAACTAAAACATCGGTGCGTTATCAACATTGTTCTCACCCTAAATCCAAAACCCAGCACTGTACCAGCTGCTAGGAATGAAATTAACTCTATCCCTGCTGAAACCAGGATGGGAATCAAACATGTCCTTTCTGCTCTTTATTCAGTGCTCTCTTATAATGTTTTCATGTTCTTGGTAGATTACGGTACAGTTCGGGTCTTAATTTCATTTGTTAGTTTTTTAATCAGTTTATTAAGAAAGTATTTAAACGCAAATGATTGGACGAAAGTATGAACAAATTTTGTATCGCTGTCTTGAAGATGTAATGATTTGATGCTCTAGTCCTATGGCGTCGTAAGTGACTTTCCAAGATAACTAAAGGGTACGTACCGGTTGGGAAGTCAGCGGAGAAACGCCTGGCCTCTGTAGCGAAAGCGGGAATGCTTTGTGGCTGCAGAGGTCCCCCCTTCCTCTGGGTTTGACGGGAGTCCCCAGAGCTGGGATTTGGTCGTCTGGTCATGCAGCCCTTCTAATGGATCTTCTCCTGTAAGAATGGGGTGCCCCTTGCAGTGCTACGAAGAGAAGCTTCACTTCGTGATGCCTCTTTTGCATCCATGCAAGAAGAAAATAATTCTCCAACTTGCTGGAGTTGAATTCTTGTTGTGTGAGGGTCCACTGCTTTTATCACTTTCAAGGTGCAATTTCTTCTAGCCTACTCTGTCGGCAAATGGAATATGAAAAGGAGTAACCTGACTTGCATGTCTTCAGAAGAAGAGGTCCCGTATGAAGACTGTTGTTTTCTCTGGGGGTTTCCTGTAGTTCTTTGAAATGAAAGGGAAAGGTCAGAAGTCCAGCAAGTTTTTCAATGCTGTGAAAACCACTTCTGCTTTTCATACCTGTTCCTAAAATTGCATGCTCCGCTTAAAAATATAATTAACTTCCAAGAAAGGGACACAAAAATAATGAGTTGCTTTCTTACCAACAAGCTCTAGGACATAGACAAAAACCCAAAAGATTAAAAAAATTGCAACTTCTTCCTCCCCCCATACATTCCAGTTTTGCTCACCCTTAACTCAACAGGAGATGAATTCATTTTGGGCCCTGTGCTAAACAGCGTTCCTTGTGTTGTCGGAAACACAAGGCAAGAGGAGAGCATCAGCGTACCATGGCTCTGTAATAGGCAATATAATCTAATGGAGAGGACACTGCAGTGGAGTCAGGTGAGCCAAGTTCCATTTTTGGCTCCCTGTCACTAGCCCTCTGGGTGATCTTTGCTGGTTTACCTCTCCCGTTGTCCGCTTCCTTCCAGAGCTCTGTGTTAATCACCAATCTGTGAAAGAACAGACGGGCCTTCTCCAAAGCTTCACCAGCATCTCCCTTTTCTTCAGCCCTCCGGTTGATTTTACCATATGCGTTAAGTGGCCATGATGTAAAGATACTTGAAAAAGTTACTTGGTTTTCTGCATTTTTTTTTTTTTTAATGCAGGGCTTATAAGCATATGCTGAGACTTGCACTGTAGAATTTGCACTGCTGCAGTTAGCAGATGCTCCGTCAGCTCCAAGGAAATGAGAAAGAAATGGTGAACATTGTGAGCAGGGGCCTGAAGAAAATAGGAACTGTCTGGTCGTCATGCCGGTAGCTGATGTGTTAGCAGCTATGGGCAAGAGCTAAGGGAAGATAACTACGCTAAAGTATAAGATGAATAGGTAAGACTGAGATCATTTGAAGCTTAAAAATTAGCCTGTATGCAAATTAGATCTGTTTTAAAAGCAAGTTCTGTTTAGGCAAGTTAAAATGAATGTGTGGAGTTGTTATCTGGACAAAACCACAACTGTGTTGACAGCTGTGACTGGGGTTTGAAGGAACTGACAGCTTAATTGTGTTTTGTGTGAGGCATAGTCACCTGCATTTGAAAACAGGAGCTGGTTTTGCTTCCTTTCATCTGCGTGTATATATCAACAGCGTAATTACTGCAGACGAGGGCCAAGTCTCTGTACTTTTCCTGCAAGAGACAGCTGATGACTTAGTTATTCTCACTCGAAAAGCAGCAGGTGCTGACATCGTGCGCGAGCTCCCGGGATGCTGCAGTTGCTGGCTTGTGCTGGCCAGGCGCAAGCAGGCGTCCGCGTGTCATGCTCCGGAGAGAGGAAACACGCACAGCGTTATGTGACCCGGGGTGCTGCCCTGGCCACGGTCACCGTCTACAGGCAGAGTCTCTATTCATAGAGCTAAGAACCAGATGATTCCTGGTGTTACGTGAGGGCCGACTCCGGGCATTACGGGGGGAGGTGTTGGGAGGTATCAGGAAATCGACTCTACGGGATGTGCGTGTTTGCAAGAGAGCTGGGATTTCAAACACTATAGTCTTGAAACTGAAAGATGCATTAACGTGAGAAAATACATGAACATGATGGAGAGAGTTCGGTTTTGATGTACAAGCGAATTAAATTCATTTCTGGGTAGCGCAGAGCTTATGCGTGCACTTGGTATGTAGTTGCTGCTTCTCAGTATTTTATTAAACTCCTGGTTTGGGGACTTGGGGACTTGCTGATGTTAGTCAGACACATGAAGCATAAACCCAGCACATCAGAAGTTGTTTCCCATGGAGGTTGGTAGTGCGTGCTGTCAGTACCGATATGTTTGTAACTGTGGTATGAGTCATTGGCTAAGCGTCTCGCCTGGTCTAAACTCTTAGGGGTGCTGTAATGCCAAAAAAAGTCCAAAGGAAAGGTTGTCGAGGTCTGTTTTTAAGCATTTCTTTCTGATAAGGCTTTATCGCTGCTGTAGGGTAGAGAAAGTGGGTGCTGGCAGTCTCATCTGTGTTGACTTTTAAAGCCATTACTGTCAATTTTTCCAAAAATTCTGTCGTACGTTCACTGGGTGCTTCAATTTTCATAGTGTAAATTCCAGTGTAAAAACCAAATTTTGAAGGGCATGGTTTGCTGTTTCCCTCCCCACAAGTTACATGATGTACGGTTTCAGAATTGTAAAGCAAGCTGAATGAAAGCAGCCAGTTTTAAGCTATTTGGGACTCGGGCAATTGAAGCAGTTACTGCACAGAGGGCAGAACGTAAATGCTATATGCAATTACAAGTAGGTGCATCTGTATTTGCTACTGCATTTTTTTTTTCCTTGCCGCCCAAGTCCTATTCTGATAGATCCAGGAAATTCTCCAAATTCATAGCATCCAATGAACTACGAATTGCTAGCGCAGTACTCTTCTGTGAATGGGGAAACCTTGGAGTCAGATACGCGTAGGGCCATTGAAAACAAACTCAACAGGACCATAAAGTCATAGCAAAGGCAATGTGAATATTGAAGCATATGGGTGGTAGATTACTCGTGTCTTAGCCACCTATACATGAAACATAACATTAAAACAGTTTCTTAACTCTTTTCTTATAGTTGTGCGATAGCACATCGACAGTTAAAATGGAGAATCGAAGGTCCTCGCTTGTGTCTTTGCCACAATGTAATCGCTGGGACTTGATTTTTCCATTTAGGTATCTACCTTGAGCTCATGTTTCTTCTGGGGAGGAGGAGGAGTAAGGAAAGCAGGGCTAAATTTCTGTTTAAAATTCCAGAAAAGGCTTCAGAGGACTTAACAAAAAAATAATTCTAGTGATCCTCATCTCTGGAAACTAGATCCCACCTGTGTTTTACAGCAGATACTTGGAATGAAAACAGTTGGCTATGTCACTGCCCAGGTGAAAACTTGTCCAGACTACCCAAAGGTCTAAGCTTTGTGAAAGCCTGCTTGCACATGTGCAGTCGAAAGGCCTTGGAATTTCATAGCTGAAGCCTCTCAAGTCTTTTGATCTTCCCTGGGAGTGATTCAGCCTGCATCCAAAGTCCTGATCCACGTTAGGGACTCGCCTCAATGTTTCCTGCCCCCAGCCTGAGTATGAGGAGCAGGGATTGAATAGAACTTGTGCTGGACGTAGGACAACCACGTCATTGTGATCTTCGTGCATGCCGCCGGGATATGAAGAAAGTAATGAACCAAGCAATAAAGTGGAATTAGGTTTTGGCTGGACAGAAAAGGGCAGTCCTGAAACTTAGCCTGCATTGGCTGTGTCCGTGCGGTTGTCGTGCTCTTAGGAGAGCTGCAAGTGAAGCCCGTTGTCTCTCTGATATACACAGATCCTCAGAAGGTTGCACAGTGATGGGAGCAGAGGGAACGAGCGTGAGCTGCTCCAGGGGAAATTCTGTCTGGGTATGAGAAAAATATTCTTCACCGTGAGAGCAAACATTGGAGCGAGAAGTGGTGCAATAGCCTTCGCTGGAAATGTTCAAGATTCGGCTTGATGGGGCCCTGGGCACCTGATCGAAGGCCCTGCTTTCAACACCAGCTTGAAGGAGATGATTTCCAGAGGTTTCTTCCAACCTAGGCTTGTCTGTAATTCTGTGGTCTGCAGGTGAAAATCTGGAAGAGGAGGATTTGACTAGTGATTTATGACAGAGATGCTATTGTTGTGAGCAATGAAAGGCGTTTCTTTCGTACACTATCTGTGCTGTTAGATGTATTTTTTTTCTTCACCAAGATCTTAGCCTCTTAATTTTGTGCTGTAGGGTGGTTTCAGTGAAATGTGTGTTTTCCCTTCAGTCTCGCATTGTATTCCTGTAGCTGGGTTCAGAGGTGCAAATGTCTAGTTTCTGGGTGTCTGCTTTGTCACAAATTGTAAGTATTTCCAATTTAGAAACTCTTTTGTTTTGTGCAAAGAAAGGTGTGGATAGATAGGCTAGTTGTGCTACTCCTTGATTTAAGAGGTTGAGTTTTAGTATCTCTGACAGCATTTTTTCAAGGGGAATGATATCATTGCTAGCAAAAGGGGGGATTTGCAAACATTTGGCTTTGACTCTTTGAAATATGCTGTGATTTCAAGGGAGGCAGAAATTGGCCAAAACTGACGGCTCTTCAAAAATCTCACCGCATCTGCTTGTGGGCTGTGTTTACATACAGACACCATCTGCACAGAAAAGATCTTTGGCCAGCGTGGTGGCTAAAACAAGGTTTCTGAGTAGCAGGTGATAACTTTAAGTCACGATTGGAAAAAACCCTGGGCACCTGATTGAAGGCCCTGCTTTCAACACCAGCTTGAAGGAGATGATTTCCAGAGGTTTCTTCCAACCTAGGCTTGTCTGTAATTCTGTGGTCTGCAGGTGAAAATCTGGAAGAGGAGGATTTGACTAGTGATTTATGACAGAGATGCTATTGTTGTGAGCAATGAAAGGCGTTTCCTTCGTACAGTATCTGTGCTGTTAGATGTATTTTTTTTCTTCACCAAGATCTTAGCCTCTTAATTTTGTGCTGTAGGGTGGTTTCAGTGAAATGTGTGTTTTCCCTTCAGTCTCGCATTGTATTCCTGTAGTTGGGTTCAAATGTCTAGTTTCTGGGTGTCTGCTTTGTCACAAATTGTAAGTATTTCCAATTTAGAAACTCTTTTGTTTTGTGCAAAGAAAGGTGTGGATAGATAGGCTAGTTGTGCTACTCCTTGATTTAAGAGGTTGAGTTTTAGTATCTCTGACAGCATTTTTTCAAGGGGAATGATATCATTGCTAGCAAAAGGGGGGATTTGCAAACATTTGGCTTTGACTCTTTGAAATATGCTGTGATTTCAAGGGAGGCAGAAATTGGCCAAAACTGACGGCTCTTCAAAAATCTCACCGCATCTGCTTGTGGGCTGTGTTTACATACAGACACCATCTGCACAGAAAAGATCTTTGGCCAGCGTGGTGGCTAAAACAAGGTTTCTGAGTAGCAGGTGATAACTTTAAGTCACGATTGGAAAAAAAGGCAAGCGTTTGGGCGTGCGGGCAGTCCTGCAGCTCTCCCGGCTCATCACGCAACATAACAGCTTGCTAACTGAGGAGCTGTCGTTCTGGACAGGGGCAGCGTGTGGTCTGAGGGACTCCCCTCCTCTGACGACGGCGACTGACAATCGGTTTAGCTTTGTCCAGCTTGGGCAGTTCTGTTGCTTCAACCGAACCAGTGCTTACTGCCAAAGAATTGCCCTTATCTGTGGGAGCAAACTGTTTAGACGAATGTAATGTGTCCTATGTGCTAGGGGCATCAACGGAAACTCGTATAAAGCATTTTTTTGAGAGCTTTTAGCTTACCAGCAGCACCATTTTTGTAAAAATCAATCGCACCGCTGGCTGAAATGGTTCATCAGTGGCTCCGTGCCTGAGAAACAGGCGCTGGGAACTGTACTGAATGCGGCTGAACTGTACTGTAGGGTACTTAGCTATTGATGGTGTGAATTCCTTCCTGACCAGGCTGCGACCTGAGGGTTTCATCTGGAACTCGGCCTTCTGGGAGACATCCCTCCCCTGCTCTTGCAGAAGTGTCTCCTTCACTTCATGTTCTCCAGCAGTACTTACCGGACTGACCTTCCGGAGCCGAGACAGCAGCGTGGGAGGTGTCAGCAGCAGTGTTTGGTCCAGCGTTTTCATAAACCTGGGTAGAAGAAAGTTGCCCGGTTGCTTGCATTTCCATGCCCTCAAGAGAGTATGGGTGGCTGCACATGGTCTTTTAATGACATCCCATCCATTCAAATCTTTCGCAGTCATAGGTATTACCTGTCTGAGCGATGTGCTCTTTATCGTCGTTCCAGAACCTTCAGCTTTTCCCTCTGCCACCATCTGATCTTGAATGTAAAGCTTGTACACCTGCTATTCCTGTAGATTCCCTTTGGAAAGGCAAGCGTAGCCTATTAGGGAAAACATCAAATTATTTTAGGGTCACATTCCATCGGGAATAACTTGGCGAGCACGACTTTGACTCCCCTTATTGCCATCTAGCTGAAAAGTTTGTCCAGTGCCTCGTTAGCTTGTCTTAAAGCAGTGTCGTGCTTTGTTTGACTCCTGTGGGAAGTTAGCGTGTGGGGAGATCACAGGTCCGGGCGTAGGTAAATGGCTGGTTGGATAGTTCAGCACGTCTTTGGCCGTAATGTTGTTTTCTTCACTGTCATCGCAAATATAATCGGTTGTTAATCCCCCACGTCTAAACCTGTGACTCCCCAGAGGACCCGAAGCCTTTTGTTGATTTTGATTTGCAGCCTTATTATAGACAAATTAATGTACATGAGTGACAGCACGCCAAGGAGAGACGAGAAAAAAATGAGTAATTAACATATATTGGGTATTACTGATTGCTTTTATGATTATCTGGATTTTAAGGTATTAGCTGGAAAAATAACTCCTAATCCCTTATTAAAGATAAAAGGCAAGTCATTAAAAGTAGAAGGTTGTTTTCAGTCCTGAGAAGCACTGGAAATATGTCTTGGCTCCAGCAGCAAACTAACCTTGAAAGCCTGTAATTCCAAGTTACTCAGCTTAGTTGTTCTCCTCGGCAAGGGAATTTCTGCAGTTTCCCATGTGCTGGGAGGTGGAGGGGGATGCGAGACAAAGCGACCCTTGTCATACGAACTGCGTGCTTGGCACCGGGACAGGGTCCTTTGAATACGGGTATTAACTGAGCCCTGCCCCGCTGCCGGGCTGTGAACTTTCGACAGCGCAGTCCGAGGTCGCTTAACTGCAGGGCGTGCTTCTGGGGGGTGGTTGGTAACTGTAACTTCACGTTTCTGTTGGGGACACGTCTCCTGTACGAAGCTCCCATCGCACCTTGACTCCTTTCTAACTTCCTGACAGCACCCGACAGCAGCGCCTGCCCTCACCGTTGTGGCCATCTAACTGGTTTCGTGGCCTTCTAACTGGTTTTGCGGCCGTGCGTTAAGCTGAGTCTGCAAAACGGACTGGTCCAAGCACAGACCGCTGGTCCCGGCGGGGAAGGGGGAACGCGTGGCTGAAGCGCTGGGAGCAAAAAAGCGTTAAAGCTCAGGAAGGGTGACGTTTCCATGTTACTGTTCTTAAACCCACCCGGAGTGTGTGCGTGTTCCTGGGGTCAGAAGGAAAGCAGCAGCACCCCTTGCTGAGTTACAATAATTAATGATTTGCAGAAACTTGCCACACACTAAGGCTTTCTTAATATTCGAGTATTTTTAAAAAAAGCTAAGTACATTCCTTATTTCTTGATAACGACATTTGAGCAACAGTAAAACTACAGAGTTTTTAATTCCCATTTCGAACAGTTCAGTGTTTCAACACGTGATGTTTATATACTTCTACTGTACTTTCAAAAAGCCATTTAAAATGCAGTGGGACCAATTAAAAAGAAATAAAGATAGCATTTAAGGACTCTTAAGGAGATCAGTACTTGTAAAGCGATTTACATTTGAGGATATGTTGTTTTGATGGAATACCTTTTGGAAAACACTGCTCGTTCCTGGTTTGCCCTTTCCATCCCAAGTTGTTTAAAAGATGATTAGTAGTACCTGGCTGATTTGTTCTCCTCCCTCCTCTCTCCTTGTTTTTTTTTTTTTTTTTTGTTTTGTTTTTTTAATGTCCTGAACACTCCTTAAGGCCAGCTGTGCTTCAGGGTGCTCTGTGCTTTTGCAGATGAGGCCACTTTTTTGTGCTTGGGGAGGGATTTAAAAGGTACCGGTAGAGTTTGACTCTATGTTGAGTTGGTCAAGGTCGATTCCCTGAACGCAGAGGAAGCAGTGGTGTTTTGCTCTTTTCCTCTGGCTGGTCTTGAGGGACAGCACGTGGAGTCAGGCCGGTTGTGCCGGGGCAGCCCTTGGTGTTTCCAAAGAGTTAGTTAGCATAGAGGGTCCTGGGGGAAAAAAAAAATCTTCCATGGAGTTGAGTATGTAATAACTCCAGTCAAGACGTATCTGATAAAGGTCACTTCAATTCTGAATGAGAATGTCCATGCAAGAAACGTATGCGATTTCTCTAATGCATTTTGAACCCAAGCCTCCAGTCAGTTTGATTTAATTGCTCCTGGTGTCTCCGTTTAGCCTACTTGGGTATGTCTGTGCAGCATCCAGAGTAATTTGGGTGTGGACTCTTGAACAAAACGTTTTGGGCTGCCACAGGACACATGGTTAATAATAGCTCCATCTTACTAAAAGCCAAAGAAGTTGGAGTTGCGGCGCTGGGTGAGAAGAAGCCATGGGAATGCTTTGCGCGGAAAAGACAGCACATAAATTTTTCAGGTGGGGTGTGTTTTTTTGCAAATGCTTCTAATGTACAGAGTTGGCTTTTTGTTACTTTAGTTTCTGATCTCAACTTCCAGACCATGGTGCCAAGCAGGTCATTAAAACCAGCATGGGGTTTCCAGTCTCTCTTCATTACTAAAAGTTGTTCTGAAAACCTGGCAAAGCGTTCCCGTTTGGGCAGCAGATGTGATAACTGGAGTGGAGGTTAGCTATATGTGGAGTTCACTAATGGAACAGAATAAATTAGGTTGGAAGGCTCCTGTGGATGTCATCTGCTCCAAACCTCTGCTCAAAGCAGGGCCAACTTGGTAATTAAGTTATTAATGTTGGTTTCTAAGTTATGATATCGTGTCCAAACCACTCTTTCATTAGATAGAAGTGCAGGTGGAATAGAGCCCCAAGGAGGCACACTGATTAACCCCCCCCCCACGCCCCCCCACACAGTGCTCAGAGCAGGGAATACTTAGATGTCCTGGGGCGAGCTCCCTTTTAGCACACGTGGTACAAAATTATTTGTGCCGCAATATGGTATTGACATGTGGCCTGGGTGAGCTCTAATCAAGAAACTGGGAAATGTGGGTGCTTGATTTTGGTCATCTAGTCTCTAGATCCTCCTTGCGTTCCTTGTTCCATCCATTTTGTCTGAAGTGTGTTTAAAAATGTCGGTTTTCCCTGTTACGTTCTTCATGCCAAGCACAAGGAATTGCATCTTCTCTCTCTCTTCTCCTGTGGTTTCATCTTTACCTCACAGGCACATGCTGTAACCAATGAAGTTGGTAAATGAGTCCTGTTGTATCCTCCTCATAGGCAGAACAAAGGAGACAACGTGATCCTGGGAAATATACCATTCACTCATGGCTTGCCTGCTTTGGGGCTAAACATGGGGTCGACCGTTGGGAAGGTCAATGCTTAGGCAAAAATCGCCCCTGTGCATTTTGCTAATTACAAGCAGCCATTCTGTTCAGTCCAAACCATCCTCAAACTGACCTCCTACTTGTTTGTTCCTCCCAACTGTCTAATAATTAACAAGCTACTTAATGCACGACAAAAGACCAATTAACCCTAAAGCATTTAGTGAACTACATGTAGATTAGTTGTAAAATGGTGCTGTAAACATTAAATGTTAGGCAATTACATAAACCAATAATTGCTAAAGTTGCATTTAGGAGCTTGAAAGAAAGAAAGAAAAAAAATCCGCTTAAGCAGGGCTTCGGTTCTGGGAACTCTGCTAATGGTTTTGTTTTTAACGACAGCAACCCCGGTCTGTGTAAGTCCGAACAGGCTATGGCAGCTCAGATTCGCTGTGTTTTTAGCAGTGGAAGAAAAATAAAGGCATGCTAACCTTGTGCACTTTTTGAAACCGCAACACGGTTGAACAGTGGTAGAAAACCTCCAAAGGGCAGTACCTGGAGTCTAGAAAGAAATGGAAATCGGATAAAATAGTTCATTTCTTTCTGCTGTGCTAGGTGGTATCCTGTGGTAAAGTGTGTTAAATTAGTTGGGTACCTATTCCTGGTGATTTCATGGATTGATCGTCGTTTTCTTTGGTTTCAGGCTGTACAAAATGTTCCAGACCTCGCTAAAGCCTCAGGGCCGGACAGGGTCTTGTGAGGTGTGAGCGCAAGGGGTCTTGGCCACTTATTGCTGAGTTCATCTCTGTCTTTTCTTCCTCTTTCTGCAGACACCTTCATGTCCGAGCTGCCTCACATGTTAGCCTTCGGAAAAGGTTAAGTGTCTTTCCACCCATGTGGTGAATTTTCACACGAAGAAGCTGGTTTGCTTTTCTGCAAAATCTTTAATCCTCTTAATTGGCTGTCTCACGCCGAGGTGGTCCAGTTCACCCACCGGTTCTCAAGCTCCTGCTGCTAATGTTCTTAAATAATTAGTTTTCCTTGTATGCCTTGTGTACTCATTCTCCAGTTTTTGGTTGAATCGTCCTTATGTTTCACGTTTGCTAGTTTTGCTTTGACCTAGGCTTGTGTTGGACTAACATGTTCTTAGCTGGTATGGTGAAGTGGGGCTTTGCCTCCTTATTCTGTGTATTTGTGCTTCCTTACTGCTTTTGAGCCTCTGTTGTTTCGGTAAAAGTATATCTCTGTGTGGCTGGCTTTGCATTCCATAAGTAGTCTCCAAATGTGTCTCTAGATATCAAATTTCTCATTTTTCATTGAAAAAAAAGTTAGGTTTGTTTGAACTAGCTTTCTTCCTTCCTCAGTTTTGGCAGTATCGTTTTCCTGAGTATATTGATCTTAATTACAGTACAGTCACTTACTGAAAGCTGGCCTGTGCTTAGTTTTACTGTATAAATACATTGGATAAAGGTCTCTTTTTTTTTTTTCCCCATACACACAATTTTACTAGTATAGATCCTAGTTGTATTCATTTCCCAAAAGTGGAAATACTTTATACTTGCATTTCGTTGATTGAATTACAGAAATTTGCTTAAAGCAGTAAAACTGCCTTCCAGTATAGGTGAGTCCTTAGCAAATCCACTGAAGTTATTGCCTTGCGTGAGTCAATTTTCCATCTTGTGCTTCGGAGTCTGATGAGAACAGCTCTTTCCTCTTCTGTGCAGTAGGCGCCAAGGTTAACCGCAAAATCTGGCCAGTTGACGTGCAGCCAAGGAAGGGTATACGTTGCTAGCCTGACATCGCTTCTCATGAACATTTCATTGGCCTTCTCTTAATTTTTTTTTTTTTTTTTTACAAACTTCTTTTACCTCAACTTGTTGTTCTCCAACATTTGTTTTTGCTGTTGACATTTGCTAAAATGCCTGCTGTGTGATACCCTGCCAGATTACCTCCCTTCATCGCGCTAACGAGAGGTCATCTGCCATTTGGGAGCTTACATAAAACGGCTCAAAATACGGACCTACGTGCACCTCTTGTCAGCAGTTGATCTAACTACGCAACCTTTCGAGTTCGCTGCGCGAGGGATACCAAGCAACTGAGTTGTTCTTATATGGAGGGATCGGTTTGCAGGTCTCGGTCTGTCTGAGTTCTGCTTCAGAGTAGTGGGGCACATCTGAAGGTGCAGACCTTTGTGCGGACCTTGTCCGTGAACGAACGAGCCTGTTTTTTTTTCAGCATGACCACGTTCTGTGGAGGTTTTTAGTGCTCACCCGGGAGGTGGGGGGCGAGTCCGTGAAGCTAAGAGTAAAAAGGAGGCAGAAGCTTGGACTCTACTTGCTGTTGCAAGGGGAAACCGGTGAAGAGCAAGAGCTGCAGAAATGTCACCAGGCTTTTGAGAACAAGTTGAATCAGGAGTTTCTTCCTGGGAAGGCAGTTGGAAGGAGTGTGCTGCTGGCAGCCTGGAGCCACTCCGAGCCTGAAGTTAATGGTGGTTAATTTTTAAAGGCGGGAACGAAACTGGTTATTGTGTCTGTATCTCAATAGGGTCTTTCTGCTACTGAAATACCATTGCAGGAGCCCTTTTCTGAATTGTTTTGACTCTGAGAGAAAAAGAAAATGCCCTCAGAGAAGTGATTTATCCACCAAAAGCTTTGCTTTGCCATGCCACTAACAGACGGTGACAAATTCATCAGGATGATCATAACATGTCCAGGGATGCCAAGTGAGGGAAGTGCTGAGGATGGGCTTTTATCAGGATTTAAAATACGGAATAAATGCGGTCGCCCAAAGTGCAGGTCTGAAGAGATGGATCTACTTGATGAAACTTGCTTTGCTGCAGCAGGGAAGTTATGAGGAAAACCAACATCCAAGCATGAAGCTAACTGGTTTTGTAAGCGCTCTGTCAGGCCAAATCCTGCTCTCTCCAAGTCAATGAAAGCATTGTCTGAATTCTCAGGCTGCCTTTGCAGCTTTTTAGATAAGTGGCTGTTAACCTTTAAAAGCCGAAAGGGCGGTTTGTCACTGAATGAAGCTTTTCAGAAGGTGATGGAAAAAAAGAAAAGCTGAGCTTTTTCAAAGCATCTCAAAGGAGGTTGGCGCCTTACTCCTGCTGATATTCGAGATGAGGTGGCCTCCTAAGCTCCGAATGGATTTAGGCTACCGAATTCACACGTTAATGCTTATAGTGTGGAGATGTGCGTTCGTCAGAACAGCCAACGCATACCCCTCATCTCCATCACATGGAGGAAGGGAGTGCCTTCCACATCCACCACCAGCTCTGGTGGAGACCGGTTCTAGTTATATCAGTAACAGACACCTCTTCATGTTTATTTGTATCTTCATTTTCCCGCTGTCGACCGCTGCAGTGCCCCTTTGCTGTGCTTCATTCAAACCAAGCAGGAGAGCTGTATTCATTGCTGTTCAAAACGATGCCTAGTAACGAACGCTGCCTTTGATAATTTTACGCTCGGCAATGAAAAGAAGGTCACGTTATGGATGCTGAAGAAGTATTTGTCAGCCTTGAAAATGAGTTTCGCCTTGATAGGGCTTCTCTTGTTAGTTGTTCTGCCAGGTTTGCGGTACCCAGCTTCGGCCTCTGCCCCCTGGCACTTCATCCTGCCGCTTACACCTGTGCCAAACGAAACCACTGGGATGGGACCCAGCCATCGATACCCAGTTCGTAAATAATGGTCCTGTGTGCAAGGCAATGGAAAAAAATCAGACCTACTTTATTTAGCTCTCCCTCCTTCCTCTCTCCCAGCAGTCAGTTGTGCTTTTGAGCCTCGTGGCTGATGGGAGCCTGTGGCATCTCGGTCCTACATGGTGTTTGAAGCGGGGCAGGTGATCACGAAGAAGGAACAACCTGCAGCACCCTCTCAGGGCGTGTATTTTGCTCTTGTACACCAGTTGGTCTCCTGCAACGATTGTAAGGAATAATAATGCGCTTTTCTCTCCGTGCCTGAAGTGGACGAGGTATTTGGCAACATCTAAAACAGAGGGGGCAGAATGAAAAGAGTTGAAAGCAAAAAGTGTTGGATGCCGGAGACATTCAGTACTCCTTGAAATACCGCCTGGCCACAGAGACGGGCTCCATTTCAGCCGGAGACACTGGCTGAAAAGCACATGGGACAAAGGGCTCGGCACGCACGGAAGCTGCAGGAGTAAAAAATGCAAGTTCTCGCACGCTTGCGCTTGGCTTCCTTCCTCTGCGGGTCGGTTCTCTTCTGTTGAGCCCTCGCTGAAGAAGACTTCTAGAAGTGCTGAAATGGTCAGAGCTGATGTGGAGGTTGATTGAACGGGACAAATAGACAATGATGAAACCCTGCTTGCGAGAAGAGCTTGATGGGCATAAAATTGTCTATTGTAGCCGGAGGGCTGGTTTTAAAGTGCAGAGAGGGAAGGGAAGTTTCTTCTTGTCACTGCATGGAAGCTTAAATTCAGAAAAAGAGCCCAGAGTCGTTATAGCTGTGTCCTTAAAAATGTCACTGTTCTCTCACCATTACCTAAAAAGGGGGGCACAGTTAAATGATCAGTGCTAAACCGAATTAATAGTTTGGCAGGAGGGCTTGTACCTGGTCCAAGGAAATGACAAGACTTTTTCAGGGACTGCATCACATCAAAACAACTTTAAAATTGTCTTTGAGGGAGCCGCGTTACAGTGTTGGAAAAGAAAATAGTATCTTTTTTTGCTCACCAGAGGAAGAGGAATTTTCTTTTGTGTTAGCTTATGTTGAGCAGTTGCTTTGTGCCCACGTTGTGCTGTTGATGCTGGTGGAAGTACGGGGGGAGTTGTGCATGATCCCTAACGTGATCAGGATGTTTGAGATACTAGAATAGGGCCCCAGCAGGATTCCAGAGAGGTAAACAGCACACGTCTCTGCAAGAGACTGTGAAAGCCATACTGCTTGAAAAAGAAAAACGGAGAAAAGCCAAAGAAAAAGAAAAACGCTGAGAATTAGGGAGCGATTTTTGAACTTTGTTATATGTGGCAGCCACTGTGCTGCTAAATGGTTTAACTGGAGACTTGACTGTTACTCGAGTCCAAGGGAGGTGTGGTGCCAGACAGCGTCCCGTATCTGTGTGACAGTGGGAAATGTTACAAAGTTCAGAAAAAAAGCCAGGCTTTCTCTAGATGCTGCTTTTCCTTTATTAAAGTCTTTTTGGCAACTGCTCAGTAATAGCTCCTTAAAAATGTGCTGCTGTAGCAGTTTCACACAACTTGAAGTAAGATGGCTGACCTCCAGGACTAGTCAAAAAATACCGTTGTTAGCCATATTTTGTAATGAATTGCTTGTTGTGTAGTTTATATCACGTCAGGGCTTATAAACAGAATGGTTTGCTACAGGGCGCAGGCTACGGTACAGAAGCGTGGGCTAGTTAAGTGTCAGAGGCATCACTGCCTTTGATGTAATTAAAGATGGCACTCGGTGAATCTAGAAAATTAAAAAAAAGTCATAGCGAAAGAGAAATTTCCTGGTTTTCTAGCAGTTTGGAAGCTAGTCGCTGCTGATCAGCATCTAGCTACAGCATGCCCACGGAGAATTGCATGGTCCACGTACACCCGATTCCGCACCCCTGGAATGAGTGGAACCTTGCGTTGATTTGAGCAGGCAGACTTGCGTTGTTAGTATATTAAATATTCAGCCTGGCTCATCTTGCTAATCGTGTATCTGTGAGAGGCTATCAATAATGCATTTCATTTGGAATATGCAGCTGCCTCTGCTCCTGACGCGTTATATATATATATCTTACTGTTATTGTCTGCAGCTGAAAAAAACAGACAGTTTTTGAAGACAGTTATTGACAGTCTCTCTTGAGTGGAACAATGTCGGGAAAAGTTCATAATTAGACTTGAGGTATAGCATGCCAGGGTCTTTCTATCATAACCGTGTGGTTGGAATTAGCAGTCTTTCTTCTTTTATAGGCAGTGCCTTTTATGTTAAGGCTGACTGACTTTTTCATTAGATGGTGCTGGCTTTATTTAAAAGGTTGCCAGACCGATTGTCCACATTGCACACCTTGTCCACGTGAACTGCCTGCTATAGATGAGTTGATTGGAGACATTTTTGGAAGAAGGGTCTTTTTTCGGTCCCTGTATCTCCAAGGAATGTTTCAATAAAATATCTGTAGACCGAACTTTTGTACATGATCTCAACAGCGTTGAAGACCAAGGGGGCTGAGAACGCTCAGCAAATCGTTACGTAAAAGCTGCCATTCTTCTGGCACTTGAGAGAATATGTTATTAGTAAGCATTTGTCTAATACTGAAGTTTTTTTGCAGATCAAAGACTTAATATATGCCACATGCTGCAGAGGAGCTTACAGTAGAACGTGTACAATCATGCAGTACAACAGTCCAGCAAAAAATGGATTATTCAAGAGGCAGTCAATGCTATTCATTATGTGCTGGAAAGGGTCACGGTCAAGGGATGGGGGGTATTTTCTCCAAGATGGATCAAGCAGCTTGAATAGCGTTCTCTGCTTTTGCAGCCCGTAGTCGTGAAAGGAACGGCCGAGGATGGGATCTGTGTAGCATGGTGAGTGTTCCCTGCAGGCTGCCAAGTTCTGCCTGTGGACAAGTCTAAGCTGCCTTGCTACCAGCCAGCACCGAGTGCAGGGTCAAAAAGTAATCGTTTTTCTCTATCAGAAAAGAAACAAAATAAGAAAAAAATAAATTCTCACGCTTGCTTAGAGTGATTAGCGGGAGAGTTGATCATCCCAGAGGTGGGTTCTGCAAGACCCTGGGAAAGGCCTGATCTGCGGTCACTGAGCAACGTTTTCAGGTGCAAGCATTGCCGTGAAGCAGATTTCATGTGTCAATCTTTGTGCAGTTGACTTCTTCAGTTGCACTCGAGGATGCGCTCACTTGATAGAGCACTTGGGGGATCAGGAAATCAGTTCTCACCTGGGTCGTTCTGCAGAAACTGGTATTACCTAATTTGACTGTTGTCTCTTCTGTAACGGGAATAACAGTCCTTACCCATAAAGGTGCAAGAATAGCAAGGAGAGTCTATGTGCCGTGCTCTAACGGGAGCAGTGCTCCAGAAATGCTGAACAGTATTGCTCGTCAACTGAGAGAGCGTCCTTTGCCTTACCCTGTGGCCTTGGCTGAGTGTGTCAGATGCCATACACAAACTGGTGAAGACGTCCAAGACGACGATTTTTGGTGACTCCTGGTTTTAGGTGTGACTCCATTTGGGTTAGACTTTCAAGGAAGCTGGTAAAACTGTGAGCTGTGAAAGCCTTCTCTGCTTGCTTTTAGATGATGCTCTTAAGTCTCGTCTCACATGCTTACGGTCAAATCTTACCCTGGTCTTGATTGAGAAGCTTTCCTCCACAATTTTTGCCAAATTGAGTGACTGAGCTAGCTCTTGCCTATATTAATCAAGCCAGGTAGATGCAGAGTAAGAATCTCACTGCAAAATCAAGATAGCATGAATTCTGGTGTTATCAGCGATGTGGAATCAGCACTGGTCCAGGTTACTGCTGCTTCTGATGACATCCCTGTTGTGAAAGGGGGATCAAGGGGAGACAGTAAGTGTCCACAGTCTGCCCTGCAGCTGGAAGTTGTACGAAGGGAGAATCAAAATTGAAGTGAGTTGCAATTTCCCCCCCCGCCCTAGTCTTCTGTCCTTAGGAGCAGTTTTGCACTGTCTGTAGTCTGCAGAGCTCTGTGCTTGTGTCGCGCTGTCTGTGATCTGCAAGGCAGGAAGCCTAGATAGAGAAGGGGTTGTTGCTGTCAGGGGGATTAGAATAGTAAAACTGCCTGGTTTGCTGCTCTCATTGGTAATGCTGACTGGAGCATGGGGTTTAGTCATCAGTTATCCTTAGTAGAAGTTTACCCCCAGATAGTGCCTTGAATTGCATCTAAAAATGCTCAAACTCTGGGGCTTGTCTATGCAAGAGCGATCAGGAAATGAGTGGCAGTTGATCAAAGGTATAAATCATAAGGGAAATGATTAAACTGTGTAAGGTCTTGTATCAACATTAACACACAATTAAAACTGTTTTGGGTAATGGGTTCATTTTGGAAGTGAAGTCTGCTAACTAGAAAGAAAAGGACTTTAAATCTGATAAAAGTGTCTGCACAGGTGTTTCACTTAACTGGCTCTCTCTGACTTCAGATGGATTTGAACCGAGTTTTGGCTGAGTGAGGGCGACCCCAGAAATGAATGGGAGTGTAATCATGTCCTGTTTTAATAAGTGTATTTGGAAAGCACGTTTGACAGATAGCCTTCCTTGATAATGTTGCCACAGGCTTTGAGGAAGGGTTTACACCAGGTCTCTTGGGGATTTTTGTAGCTGCCGATGTACTTTGAAGTTGCGGAGAACTTCATGTTAGATGGTCTCTTTGGCCTTGAATGGAGGAAGCAGTTGACTGAGGTGTGCAGGTCCCAAGGGTATTTAGAAGTGTCACTGGTAACAGCAAGCTGAAAAAACAGAAGGAAAGCCGTGTTGGTTGATTGGAGAAGAGGCTGGTTTACTTGTGCATCAACAGAAATTAGTCCCCCCCCCATCCCCCTATCCCAAGGCAGCATCGTACAGCTGCAGAGCTGGGCTATAACCATCTTCCACCCATGACAAGCGAGGCACTTGTAACTTGGCACTGAAGCAGGAGGTGACTTTAGGATACTTGCCGACACCACGAAGCCTCCCGGCATTTCCGTGCGCGGCAGGGAGCACCGCAGGCACTGCGCCTGCTCTTCCATCGTGCCGGGCAGCGAGGGAGGGCTCCCCACCAGAGCCAGCAGCTGCAGAAGTGGGACTGATGTCGGGCTGGGAAGTTCAGCTGTGGCTGATTTGAGGTTGTCGTGCTAGAATGTGTCTCTCTCTATTTCTGAGCTCTCTGAGATTTCTCTCTGTTGATGGAGATTGATTTTGCCTTTGGGAACCCGAGGGTATAAATTGTACTTGTAATTGGCCTGAACTGAACTAGGAGAAACTGCTGATGTGTTCATTCTCTTCTGCAAGTGATGTATTTTATAAGCCGCCTCATGGACCGCTTGTGACTGAACGCAAGAACAGGAAAGGGAAAAGGGGGAGGTAAGAGGTATCGCTTACGGATGGCAAAACCTCTGTTTAAATGTTGCACTGCAGCATTTTACCACCTGCAATTAATACCTTAACTCCTCTCCCAATCAGGGGAAAAATATAATCCTAGCCATCTAAATCTGTGGATTAGCATTTTCTCTGCTACATGCGTCTGTTGATCATCAGGATGTTTCTTGAATGAGATAGCAAGGAAAATAATAGTTAAAAAGACTTAGCAGCGGCGGCAGCTGATCCTGTCGTTAATGGTGCCGGTTCCAGCAGCTCCTAAACTGGACGGATTAGGTAGAAGCGAAGGTGATGGTCAAGGCTGGGGCAGGCTGGCGGGGTTGGTGCTCAAAGGTCAGGCAGGGGGAGGTCTGCAGAGTTCACCCCCCAGGTTAATTGCTCTCCGGTTCTTAAGCCTGATACTCAGCTGTCCGGCCCGCGCTGAGCACACAGTGTTCGCTCCGGAGATTAAGATGAAAATATGTTCTCCTTGCTAAAGAGAGCACATAAACAACCCATAAACAGCCCATTAACCTACAAAATCGCAATAAAGAACGTGGTAAAGCAAGCCATAGGAGACCTGTGACCCAGCAAATTCCTTAATTGGATTTTGAACCTTATCATCTGTGCTAAATGCAGCTAATAGGAAATTAGCCAAAACAGAAGAAAGAAGAAAAGAAAGAAGGGGTGTGACGTATGATGCATGTCCATGTTTGGTGGGAGCGTTTCTGTAATTCCTCTCATGATGCAGTTCAGTGAGCAAAATGTTGTGGGCGGTTGTGGAATTATCGTGTTATGGGATCTCGAGTATCAAGGTAACGCTTCCATGTAATAAAACCACTTCAAGATGACTGAAAAGAGAGAATTTTCCCATCGGCTGCAACCGATGCCTTCAGCAGCTCCAGCAGCTCTGCAGTCACTTCTCTTACAGGCTGTTCCATGCACCAACCGCTTGCTGTGCTCCACGTTGCTTTTTGAAGCGACAGGCTGTGAATTTATTTTACTGCTTTTCTAGCTGTGATATTGAAATTCTGTTCAGAATAAAAAAGTGTATTGAGAGTCATGAGTGCAGATTGAGAGGGAAGATGATGGAACATGCATGTGCCGGGTACTCTGCCAGCAGGTCTTGCTCTTCGTCTGGAGGACGACGGCAGAGTTGAGACACCATCAGCCACGAGCTGTAGCCGTCCAGCTTAAACTCCCCAGGCCCTTTCCACCGCTGTGAAATTCCCCAGGCCCTTTCACCACTGGACGGCCGGAGAGCAGCAACCGCTTGATGGTGGTGTTCTTCAGCTACGTTCCAACCAGCTAAGGGAAGATGAGAAAGCAGATCATGCAAGTCTGTGGGCTCATGCAATAAGCTGTTTTGTGTTCTTTTGGCCAGGCACCATCTTTTAATTCTCTGTATTTAAAGGCCTTAGCTCAGTCTTGGGCCTCTATTTGAGTCGGTATTGTTTCCTACGCGCACCTAGCGAGAGCCCTCTGCCCTGAAGCGTGTGCGAGAAATCGAACCCTGCCTCCTGATGCTCAGGTGCATTAGTTTCAGCAGAAGCTTCTGGCACCGGTGGTTGACTGGGGCTGACTGTATAAAGATGAGCTCAAGTGTTATGCCTAATTGCATTTTTAGAATAGGATAATCTTAATTATTTATACTAATGTTTGTTTTAAATGTGTTTTAGACGCAGTTTTTTTAGTCCAAATTGCTTTTATAATTGCAAGGACAATTTTCACGCGTAAGGTTACGTGTTTGCAGATATATTTTAGAACTGTTCTGCAAAGTGCATCTGCTACATCCAAGTCAAATAATCAAATAGCCATTATGCACCTCACAGTTTCTGAGAAATACATCTGAGAAAAACAACCAATTCTGTAGGAACTAGTGGTTATATAACAGTGCTCATTACCAGCAGGGTTAATGTGTATTTTTCGGTAACTAAATGTCTGTAAATTCAGTTTAGCAATATTTTTCTCTCCTGTTACGAGCATATCGAAGGAAAGCTTTTGTTTTTGTGGGAAGTGATGGCTTTTCTGAAAGGAAGGACAGACGGGAAACGTGAAAGCCTTTGTGTGGCTTGGGAGTTCTACTGTACGATGGGCAACGTGTGGCTTAGGTGATGTAGCGGCAGAGGCACAGACCAGCTGGTCTGTGTTGGAAGGCTGCTGTAGCACGTGTTCCGAGGCAGTGGCGGTTAAGGTAGCTGTGATTATGGAACGGTACCCTTGAGATGATGAGCTTGGGAAAGGAGTGGTGATAGGCAGTGACCAGGACGTTCGTTATTTGTGTTGGGGTAGCACAAGGGCTACCCCTTGGCAAGGGCTGTGCTACACGTCTCAGGGAGGTGAAAATGGTGGGGGATAGCGGATGGGGATTTCTGGAAACGGGTGTAGACCAGCACCAGTTTGTGGTACCTCGGTGGGTCGCACCTGCGCAGACACGATGGTAGCGCTGAAAAACACAGATTGATGCGCCTAGCTGGCAGGTAGAGAGGCTGAACTGTGATGCTCCGTACTGAGGGTTGGTCAGGGCTTTTATAGATTTCCTTAATGGGATTGTGTTTCTGTGATGAAAGGCAATGCTGCTGAGGACTTCACGACAGGAGAAAGGAGGAGCGTGTAAATGTCCCTGCTCCCGTTCAAGCGAGAGGAGGAGATCACTTTCCAGCCCATTTAGCAGGACATGCAGTACTCTGAAGACCTCTTCAGAGGCTGCTTTCTCTGGTGCTGGGTTGGGATGTTAAAGAAGGGACACGTGGCTCCTCTATAAACATTTAAAGCCAAAAGACTGGTAGGTGCTAGGGTGCCCAACAGCCTTTACTCTCGATACCACCCTGGCCTGAGCGCTGCAGGGGGTTCCGGATGGGTGGCTCTGTGTGTTGTTACCCCTCTGAGTTGCAGAGCCAGTGCGGGGCAATGTTGCTTGGATGCCCGGGGAATTGCAAGGGCGGTTTATGACTGCAAATATACTTTCAATGGAAAAGAAACCTGTTTTGTGTTATGAAAGCATCATCGCCCTAACTGACAAATGAATTTGCATCAACCTTTGCTGAGTAATTTAAGAAGAAAGCTATGAAAGTTTCTTAAAAAAAGAAAAAAAAGGGGGGGAGGAAAGGGTGTGTTTCTTACTGGTTCCTTTTTTCACATTACAAATTGAGACTTTGTTTACCCTGGCAAAATCAATGGTGATTGGACACCTGGTGTAATTAATTATTTTGCAACAGACAGACAGCTGATCTTTTGAAAAGAAAGGAGTTTTTAGCAGAAGCGTTCAAAGTTCATAGTCTGCTGTTTAACTCTAATGCTAATAAACATTCAGCAGAAAGGATGTCTGTCTTAAAATTTTCACATGATCACACCTTCGTTTTAAGGTGATACTGTCGGAAAAAACCTGTAGACCCCAAGAAGTCCTCCAGCAAGGTGACTCTTGTGGCATGAGCTCCAGCTGCCTTTGGGAGATGCCCTTAGGTCTGGGATGTGGACAGTGATGTTCTCGGTTTTTAATTTTGAATCACGTGTGTTTCTTAGCCAGGAAGAGGTTTCTGCTAATTTTTCTTGAGCTAATAATGCAAATGAACTTTGCTTGTGCTGTCAAAAGAGCATGTGTTGAACATAGTTTCTTTGGCCTAAATGGGCAGTCTTTTCCCAATCGGAACAGTTGTTTTTTTCCAGTGCATTGGTGCCTGACTAAATGCGTTGGGTCGCATTCTTCATGTATAGATGAGACAACCTTTCTGTTAAATATTCCTGTGTTTTCCAGCGGTGGGTCTGGGGAGGTTACAGCCTGCCGTGCAGGCCAATGGCAGCCCGAGCTTTGTTGGCAGGGAGGGGAAAGCCAGCTATGGGATGCTGTCACAGCAAGCCCCAAAATAGTTTGGCTGAAACTGGTTTTACGTCATATAAAAAAGGGGGCGAAGGATCTCAGCTGATCAGAGTACGAAAGGTCCTTGGGCACGCACCATAGAGCATATTGGTTTTGAGCTTGATAGCGCTTTTTTTACAAGGGCTGCAAATTGCTGTAACATAGTTAAGGACTGTAGGAAGAGGCAAGTTTTCCTGAACTTTACTCCCAGCTCGAACTTCTAAGAAGTTAAGTGAGAGGCAAGGAAGGGGAGAGAGGGAGATAGACGCACCCTCGCTCACGCCCCTCCGTCCGCAGTGACTAGGATGTCAAATGGAAAAGACAGCCTGGAGAGACAGCTGAATGGCTTTGGGGAGAAGGGGAAGGAGAGGAGCCGCACGTCCCTGGTCATCTCTCAGGCCGTTAACCGCAGTATTTTCACCTCTGCAGTCTCCCCCGCTGCCGAACGCATCCGTTTCATCCTCGGAGAGGAAGATGACAGCCCGGCGCCCCCGCAGCTCTTCACGGAGCTGGATGAACTTCTGGCCGTCGACGGACAGGAGATGGAATGGAAGGAGACTGCAAGGTGGGTTGGTTTTCTTTTACCCCAAAAGGGAAGGGCAGCCGCACAGGACCCCCGTGGGAAATGCCTTTTTTACATTCAGTTGCCCTAATATCTGTGCTACAGGATAGCTTGGAGAATCCGCAGAAAGGAGCCTGTACAGTTCAAATTACCTTTCTTTGATAAATGAGAGGATTTGAGGTTTTGTTTAAATATTCCTTTAAAACAAAAACCAGAAGAAAATAGAGTGCCAGATTTATTTGAATAGTTTTCCTACAGAGAGCCAACAGACGTATGGGCTTATTAGTGCTTTGCAAAGCGTGACAGTGTCTTGGCCAGAGTTGTCAGAAATCGGTGCCTGAATAAAGCTTCTGCAGGTGTGTCAAAACTACTTCAATTCTGTTGCCCAAAAGTAGATTTGAGCCTGACCCCACCGCACACCACAAGTTGGGAAATTCTGACTGTGTCCCTCTCCTAGTGAGTTACTGATGACATTCATTTTAAATAGGCAAAAAAACCCTAAAGGTTGTTTCTTCTGAGGAAATTATTCAAGGTGTGCGTTAAATGCTGGATTGGGTTGCCCGCTTTGAGTTTCTTGGTTAGGTTCTCTGCCTGTTTCTTTGATGCTGCTGTTGGTTTGGTCAAAAAACCATGCCAAAACCACAGCCAAAAAACCGTGCCAAAAAACTGGCGTGTTTTTTTTGATCTGGTTTACGCAAGTTACATATCGTTTATTTCTGAACACCACCAAAAGAGCCATAGGATTGGATTCGTGATCTAAAGGCTGCTGTTTAGCCTCTAGCCTTATGAAGTTTTGATTTTTTTGTACAGTGAAAATATTTTTCTTGGGTTTGCCTTAAAAGGTAAGCCCCTAATTGCAGTCTGGTTGCTGTGAAGGCCTGAAACGTCCCACTAGAAAGAGGTGCTCGCCCAGCCGGAGAGCAGTCCGGGGCTCTACCTTCCCTCTTCCCAATCCCCCTCCCTTAACTTGGGGCTTTCCATTTTCCTTTATTGTGGCTGGGCTAAGCTCTTTCCCCACTTTCCAGTCTTAAGGGCACCTACTGTGTTCGTAGTTAGCCCATGTTGTTTGGTTACCTTAATCTTCTTTACCTGTGATTTAATGAACCGCTCCACCACCTACCCCTTTACCCCCTTATCTTTCTTTATTTTTACTTCTCGGTCACTTGGAGAACCTATTTAAAGGCTTTTCACCTTTTACTCTTTAACTTCTTACTTGTTGGTCATCCTTTTCTCCCTTTATTGCTTTTCTTTCCTCTTATCATTAGTTCAGTACTTGCATTTTGTCATCTGTACCGCCCACCTCTGCTTTTTACAGCAAATTATGCTTTCCTCTGTCCGTGCATAGCTCTTTGGGAAGGGGTTTTAATGGCAATTTTTTAAAGCTTTTTCACGATTTGGGCCTTAGTGTGGTATTTCTTAACGAGCGGTCTCTTCAGTCTCTCCTTTATAGTATGAATACTGGGAAGCTCTGTTTTCCTTAAGTCCACAAATGTCAGCCATCAGAAGAAAGATGCCCTGTCCCCTGCGTGACAGATCACAAAGCGCTTCTATTTCTTGAGGGACATTTGTCAGGAGCCCTTTGCTCTTATTACGTTCAAAGGACCTTACAGGAGGATATGCCTGCACTCTTCATAGTCAGGTGGCTGTAGAGAAAAAGGGAGGTTTTCTTCTTCTCTGGCAAATGATTTCTGGTTTTACATGTTTTCAGCGTCTTTGGTAGAAGTGCTAGATGGAGCTGTATTTATGAATCTCTCTCTTTGAAGAGACATGTATACATTACATGCTTTAAGCACCCCGTTGAGGCACTGTGCAATTCCTAAACTTGGCCCACCCCCCTGACTTGCGTGCTGTTTTGTTGATAGTGATCTTGCATAGTGTATGGTTGTTCAGGATTTTTCAGTATCTTCCTGAAATGACTTAATCTTGCACAAAAAAACCTGCTGTAAGCTACGGAGCGGCTCCTGCTGTGGGACGTACCAGCTAGAGCTGGCTAGCTCTGTGCTTCAGCAGGCAGAGGAGCTGCCAGCTACGCAGCTCGCTGCAGCTCTTTGGTCTAAGACTTGAAAGAGCGTGGAAGCTGTCAGGAAAGGGTGTTTGTATTAAAAGGGTTTAGCAAATGATACCGTCCCTCCCAGAGCTGTTCTGCTCAATAGAAAAATAACCGGTACGTGTCACGGAAAATTTCTAGCAAGAACCTTAAAGCTACTGATGAAAAGATGTTTCCAGAAGGAGACCTTTCAGTTGCCCATCCTGGTTCTTGGTTCATGTGAGTTCAGCTGTCTGTGTTGCAACCCCAGTATAAACAGGCCATAGTTGTCCCCCTGCACATGGTGACGTTTCTGACAGTAGGTGAGATCAGCCCGTGCCCAGGGCCTGAGGATGCCATGTTCCTTTGCGTGGTCCTGTCGCCTGTTAGCACATCATGGTGTTGGGCCATGGCTCACAATAAAGGGCCATTGTGGAAGAATGTGCTTAGCGTACACAGGGTTTCACAACAAAGCCCTGTAAATGCATTAGAAATAGAGCAGTAAAAGGGAAGGTTTATTGCTGTTAAAAGGTAACCTGAAGATTTGGGTCACTGGGTGCTCCTTGTTCATTTTGCTGGCGCTCGTAATTGATTTATCTGGTACGGATGGACAAGTTCTTGCACTAACATGTGAATGTTTGCATTTCAGCGGTAGTTACAGGATGCAGAGCAAACTAGGAAAAGGAAAAGACCTGAAGCAGCTGGAGGCCACCGGTCTATTTTGAGGCTCAGTACAGTACTTTTGGGGACCAAGGTGTGTCCACCGTAGTGTGGGGATTGTCATTCTACAAGGCAGGGAGATGGCAGAAAGATCATGAGGTTACAGAGAAAAGGAATGAAAGGACTGTGGGATGGTGGACAAGGTTTTTTAATCTTCTGTTATGGTCTTTTTTTATTATATAAGCTCCGTCAGGCAGTACATTTATATCCTTCACCTTTTACACATTATAACATTAACGCACCTTTCAGGCAATCCTTTTTGGAGCTCTAAAAATAAAAAAAAGATGGCCCTTGCATCTTGGTTAGCAGAGATACTAGCTGTCTTCACAGTGCGCGTACACTGACTATACCGCTGGCTCCCAGACACGCGTTCGAAGTGCAGGGTGTTATTCTGGAGGCGACCAGGTGCGCCGGTGGCAGATTTTTCTCATGAGTCTCAGCCCTTTGGAGCTAACGATGCTGATAGGTACCTGAACTCGGAAGTCCCCGGTGCCAGGAGACCCTTGCTGGAGCCGTCAGCGTAGTTCCCAGGGCCCCAGAGGCATAACAGAACGTGGGTGTTTTATGTCATACCTTGCTGCTTCTCCGATGTGGTCACGGGAATGTTTACGAGCTGTTGCAAGTGAAGGACAGCTGGCAGACGGGAAGACTATGTAGATGTCAAGAACAGAGCGGGATAGAGATGAGGAAGGTAATTTGTTTGCTTTCTCAAATAACAGTGGAGATAATCTTTTGCCCTGAAACCGTACGTTGCTGCTGGGCTGCAGTCAGCATTGCTTTCAACACTCGGGAAACTCTGCTGAGAACTGTACAATTCTATACTCACGCGATAGGAAGCATTAACCCTGCGGCTGTCTCTTTTGCCCCCTCCACCACCCTCCGCCCTGCAAGTCCGGCACTTTTTTCCTGTGCTCGGCAGCTGCCCGTGCAACTTTCTGGTTGCGAGCGAGCTGTTCTGCAGAAGCAGGTTTTTTAAAAAAAAAAAAACAAAAACAAAAAACAAAGAACAAGGCATTGGTTAAATGTATAGAAAACCACGTGGACGGCTTTGCTTAACTAAGTGCTCGCGTTGGTTTGTAGAGGAGATGGTGTGCACCAGGGCTTCAGAGGGGACTTAAGAACCAAGTGTCTAAAGCTGCTTCAGGGTGCTTGGAAGGCACCTCGCTGTCACTGAACTCCCACTGGAATGGGCGGGCGTGAACGCTCCCTGGGAAAAGGGTTATTCTAGGGACTGTGCTGAATACAGCAGGTGGTAGTTCAAACAGGTTTGCAGGTTAAAATTTGTTTTATTGTTGTTTGTATTGTGGATTGTGGTGAGAAAAGTAAACAGAAAGCAAATGTTGATGGTGGTGAACAATACGCTTTCACTGAAAAGACAAACGCTTTGTAATTTGCAGGCTTTATGCTGTTTCAGGGTAAACTGTGTCTCAGTCACACATAATATATAGCCTTTGAAATTCAAATTTGCAGCTGCCCAAGTCCCTTAGGTGTCCTAGGAAATACCTAGATTTTGTGAACAAAATAGAACCTTATGAATTTGAGATCAAATTCAGTCTTTTAGCTTGAGTTAAAAAGCAGCTTTAAAAAAAAAGTCTCAAAAAGATATTATTGCAATTGAAAAGCATAATTGATTAATTCTCAAGTAATACATTTTTTCAGGATTAAATATAATTTCACTCGGTGTTAATAATACTCTTTTGAACCAATTTATGAGCTTCCTTACCTTTATGTGTGTGTTTTTGGTCTTAATAATCCCCTTATATTAGTCACTGGAATTTTCATTGTCCACATATATTAAAACAGTATCTCAAGACAGGATTAAAAAGCACTTCTGCTTTGCGATTAGGTGATATTAAAACGCGTTCCTTTTCCTGCACTCCGAGCTTATACCAAAGCCATAGCTGGCTGCTGCAATAAAGGAAGACGACCTGTGGCGTTTCTTTCCTTTTCCTGGCGCAGCGAAGGTCCGAGCCAGGTGAAATCTCCTCCTCAAGCCCCGCGGAAGGAGCAGCTTGCTCCGTCCCGGGCCGCCCACCCGTGCAGACCCCTGGCTGGGTGCAGCGGAGCCAGGGGCAGGGTCAAGCCTGGAGGTGGAGGGGGGCTGCAGCCCGGCGCTTGGGGAGGTGAAACCTCCTGCTTGCCTGCTGTTAGGACATGGTTTTAGGGGTGTAAAGAGTATTTTGCACAGCACAGGATTTAACCTTTGCCCCGATCTTCAACTAGAGATGAGCTTTCTGTTTTTTTCAGACCTACTTTGTTAAATCATTAAACAATGGCTAGGGAGTGGAGGGAAAGAACGAGCCCCTTAATTTGTGGCTTTTCCTTTGGTGGCTCACTTGTTCCGCTGAGGACATCTTCAGATTTGGTTGGGATGTGCTCCTCTCCTCCACCCTTTGCCTCATGCCGGCCTGTGGGTATGGGGCAGTATTATTCGGTGCTGCTGAGTTTTGGCAGTGGCTGAAGTTTTCAGGTTTTATTGTCTGGATTTGAATACTCGAATACAAGTCACCTTATTTCCAGAAACGCTGATTTAATTTTTTTTCCCCCCATCCTTTTTGTGGAGCTGTGGTGCTCAGCCCTTCTCACTTAAGATTATTTAAGAGTGAATAATTAAGCTACCTGACTTTCTCTCCGTTGGGTCTGGCGGAGCGGCGGTCGAGTTGTTGTGGTTGGTTTGATGCGGTGTCGGGTTAGGGACTGGGTGTGCAAACTGGGGAGGGAACGACCGGATCTCGGCTGAGTCGCTGAAGCTGCCCGTGTACTCTTGGCCTGGAGCAAACATCAGCTAAAGGGTGTTAGTTTAAGTCCTGGTGAAAGCTATGAGAGATAACATGTTTTACCTCACATTTGCACTAGTTTACCAGCAGGCCGAGCATTATCGCTGCTCAGCTGACACATACCGATTCATTAAGACTTTGCAACTTGATCGTGGATTTGTGGCCTCGGAAACGTGTGGGAAAATGCGTGTGCTTGACCTTGTCTGTATGCCGTGACGGTTCAGCTGTCTCGCTTCTTTGAGATGTGTGTCTGCAAGGACCCAACAGCTTTAACACAGTCTCGTTGCTCTGTCCTCTCGTAGGTGGATCAAGTTTGAGGAGAAGGTAGAACAAGGTGGGGAGCGATGGAGCAAACCTCACGTGGCCACCTTGTCCCTGCACAGCTTGTTTGAGTTGAGGACCTGTATAGAGAAAGGCTCAATAATGCTGGATATGGAGGCCTCTTCTCTCCCGCAGGTGGTGGGTAAGTAAAGCTGCCTTGGCTCCTTCTCTCAACTCCTCCCTACAAATTTTTACTAACCCTGATGATGGTTTCACTGATGGTTTTAATGAAAAAGCACTGCTTTTTCACTAAAAGAGGAAAATAAAGAAATAATTCTCCAAGGAATAACAGGGAAAACTAGAAAGTACATGGAGACAGATAACAGATAAATGACAGTTCTTATAAATTTGGGAAGAAGAGTAAAAGAATCGACTTCAGTGATAATTAGTGCTTACCTTGAACTGTTTTTTGGTGATTATATGGAACCATTTGGATCCTGAAGCACACATCCTAAGTTAGATCCTAAGGTATCGCTATGTGTGTGTGAAAGGAATAGCAACACTGACTTAATTTATGCTCACTACCAGAAACGTGACAGGTAAAAGGCCAGCTCTCTCAGGACAGAGATACCCGGCAAGTACTGCTTTGTGCAGAACGTTGGCCCGCGTGGTCAGACCATAGACTGCTTTCAGATGAGGTCCCAGGGTCGGCCACTGAAGGGAGGTGGGGCTCTGTTTAGGATGGGGCGCTCCCCTCCAGCAAAGGAGAGTGAAGATCAGCCACAGTACCAGCTGATGCTTCATTCTGCCGAATGGGATGGGGATTTTTTTGCCGTCAAAATAGCCGTGGCCTGGGATAACACTTAGTGACATTGCTGAGAGCTATACCATGTTCCCGATGACGTGTGAGAAGACACAGGAAAAATATTTTTCAAGTGAGCCATCCGGCGGAGGTCCGCTTAACCAAAACACTGAGTTTAGAAGCCATTGTGTGAAGAGGTGTAGAAGAGCAAAATGAAATAAAACCCCCACAAAACTCAGTGTTTTGAACTATAATCTCGGGAAGCAGGCTCAAAATTGTCCTGGCGTGAGCTTACCACGCCTCAGGTGTTGCACTAGTTTGTAAGACTTGGAATGACAAAAGCTGCCTCTGATGTTATCTACAGAGTTTTGAGCTTAGTTTTGTAGGTGCTTATGGTGCCGTTTATCTTCCTTTATTTTTGTGTCTGTGTATCCAAATGCACAGCTTTACAAAGTTTAAAAAAAAAAAAAAAATCCGAAAACCTCTGAAGTTTTATGCTGAAGCTGAATGTGCTTCAGAAGATAGCAGCTGATGTCAGCGGTCCAAAACCTTAACCCTCAAACATTAGATTTCTTTGTGAAGTCACTTTGAGATGTCCCCTTCAATATCCTTCTTCCACACCCAAATTAAATCTAATTCCTGGGAGATTAAATTACAAATCAGTAGCTGCTGTTACTGTAACACCGTCCCAAGCGGGGTATTTTTGCTGGTCCAGATTCTTAATCAGATAGATAGGGATGTCCAAGAAGCCTGCAGACTTGGTTTCCAGAATTATTTAATCGTGACCACTTGGTTGGTGTCCAGTAGTGACATGCAGGAAAGAAAAACTCAGAGCTCCCTTTGCTGATGTCGGTTATATCAGAAACATGGAAGGGAAGAAATACTTGCCAAATGGAGGAGGATAAACTTGATGAAGAAAGACATGTTGTTCTGAAGGAAGTATTCCAAAAATCACTAACAAAAAATACGAGCAACAAAAGCGTACAGAAAAATGGCACTTTACAAAAATAAACCTTTTGCCAAACATTTTGTGTAACCGTACCTACATGCGTATAGTCATCCTTTTCTGAGTTTGGGTGGAAGAACTAGGCTTTTTTCCCTAGTGATTTGAAGAGGCATTAATTCTTGGGCAGCATATAGAAGATGACTTTCTGACTCACTGAGTTAGCAAATGTGATGCATGTTCTGCCTCCACTTTCCCATAACTTTTATTATTAGCACAAATAAAAGTTACCGGTAGACAAATAAGAGCTGCCACTTTCCCTTGGGGGACAGCACGTTGACTGAAGTAATGAAGGGAGCAACTTAATGTGAGATTTAATGCACAATAGAGATTCTTAATAAATCTGGCTACCTTTTTTTTTTTCTTTCTCCTCTGGGATAGCGGAGCAGAACGGAGAGAATTGATGGAAAGTGAGCAGTCTTTGCAGTGAGCTGGGAGCCTTTTTTTCCTTCAGTTACAGGCAAAGCCACATAATAGGTCCTGTGACAATTGGAGCAAGTTCTGCCTGTTGTAGTTGCCGTCATTTTGCTTCAGTTCTGAGAGTGATTTAATTAGTTACTCATCTCCAGGACTTTTTCCTGTCATTAGAGGAGGTTTTATTGGGGGCCTGCGAGGTGAACTCAGGCCCTGTTGAATCTGATAGAAGTTTTACCGTGTTGTTTTTGGGAGCATACTGGAACTTGCAATGTAGTTGTAGCTTCTTCACAAAAATACAGGGTCGGAGCAGATTCCCTTTCCGAACTAAGAACCGTCTTATCCTGGGCACAGTTGGTTTGAAATAGGCTCAGTGGCGTGTATGAAAATAACAGAAGGGAGGCTCAGTGCAATAGGTACGTGTCAGTGGCTGATGGGTTTTGCTGGATGGAAATGCTTATGTTCCGTTTCAAAAGAAATGTCTAAAAGAGATCCCTGTTAAAAATAAAATGGCGAAATCTGGCGGTGGTTTGGAGATGGGAAGGGAAGCCTTCAAAAAGGTGGGGTGAAAAGGATCCGTCTCTCTCCCCCTGCTCTCCCTTGATGCCGCGGAGTTTTGTGCTTTGTGATTAATTGTCCTCTCCTCTCCCTCACCCCTTTCTTTGCGTGCGACAGAAATGATCGTTGACAATCAGATCGAGACGGGGCTTTTGAAATCAGAACTGAAGGACAAAGTCACCTACACGCTGCTCAGGAAGCACCGGCACCAGACCAAGAAATCCAACCTGCGCTCTCTGGCCGACATTGGAAAGACCGTCTCCAGTGCAAGTAGGATGTTTACCAACCCCGATAATGGTAATGCAGAGGCTAACTGGCTATAGCCTTCCCTTTTAAAGCAACCCACCAAACTTGCCCGCCGAAAACTAACTGCGTTGCCTTGACAATGCTTTTCTAACCCACGATTAGCGTAGCGAGACCCATACTGATGACACGTCAGTGGTGGGCTCTGAAGGCTGCTTTGGCCGTGGCACATCGCTCTAACCGTATCTTCACTGGACTGAGTGGGAGAGGAGGGGAGGCGGCAGGCAGGCAGCAGGGTGCAGGAGGCACAGGGAAAGGCAGAGAGATGCTCTTGCAGCTGGCGCGTGGGAGATGATGTAGGAACAACGGTAGGAAAGAGAGATTTACAAAAAACTCCAACCGTGCCTGAACCTAAAAGGCTGATCATCTGAAATGTTTGGGCAGAGACGAAGCTTTCATGCGCGTTCGACTTCTGTAACAGGTGGTGTCTATGGCACTCTTAATCAAAAATTACGTGATAGTAGCATCTAGCTTGCGTTTTATTGCTGTACAATCATTGTCCAGTGTGGGTAAAGCTGATTTCCATCTTGCTTTATTCATCTTAAAACGGTTTTGTGGTGTATGTTGTGAATATGTCTCTCTCTCTCTCTCTAAAAATGGCATAATAGATAGTGCCGTGTTTATAGTGGTGTCTACAGTGTGTGCGCGCGTGGATGCAGACAGCTATAGAGGCCTCGGCAGTGACTCTGTACTTACCATACATTGAGATTCGCAGTCTTCTTACTAGTGGTAATCAAAAAAGAGGAGTTTTAAGCTTACTGTCATGCCTTGGAGTTCTGTCGGCTGCCTCCTGTTGCAGTCTGCAAATTTGTCGAAAAGCTGCCATTTTAAAATACCCAGAAATGAAAGCAAGCGAAGAAATTACTTTCTTCTTGCTACATTTAAGGCCTCGTAGCTTTCTGCGTTCTGCTTATAAAACTCACCCTAACATTTCTCCCTAACCTATTATCATACTTTATTAATATTTCCTACTTTTTGTCATCCTTTGCTATTGCAACAGGCGTGTATGTGCATGTGAAGAATATTTATTGCTCTTGATGATGCATCTTGTCACGTACGAGTGCCCTGATAAAGCCGTGACTAAGTGAATAACACAGAGGCGCAATAACATGAATGGAGGGAATGTCCTGGGTGTGCAGCTTTTCGGTGAATATCCCTGCAGGAGTCCAGGGGAGCAAAGAGAGGGACTGTGCTTTGGAGGGTGCTGTAAAGAAATCCCAGTGCTGGGGAGGGAGCTCAGCATGGCCAGATGAGGTGGTTGGTGCATGCTAAAGATGGGGGAGCCTGTGAAGCCCTCCCTGCTCATTTCCCATTAGCCTCAGGCGTGAAATTTGTAGGTGCCTCAGTTTTTTGCCCTTGAGGCAGCCAGGCACTTCAGATCCCTGGAGGATGCCTCAGTCATGTCAGGACTGGGCACCCAGCGAGTAACTCCTGTTTGTTTTCAGTTGGGATTAAGAAATTACGTTGTTTCCAGCACATGCTCTGGGGCTTTCCATTGTGTCCTCCCCGCTGATTGTATGGGAGGCATCTGCTTTCTGTTAAAAGGAGGAAACGGCTGTTGCAGGTAAAACGCATAAGCATTATTTGCGGGGGTGTCTACAGATACCAGTTACCACCTCCGTGACTGCTGCTCTTTCTGGACCTTCGAAAAGATGAACGGGTTTGCTTTGAGGAGAAGGATCCTGGCCTGTAGCCGCGCTGTATGGGAGGCAAAACATAAGACGGACGTGTCTTTAGAACGCGTCGCTTGGGTGCTTCAGTCGCCTTGTGCGTGGTATAGGGGATGCCCTCAATTCTCGGCTCCAGCCCCAAACCCCTCTCCTGCAGGTAGGCACTGCGACACCGAGGGTTATGGTAACACGGAGAGGTGTTTCCAGGCTGGCCCACGGTACGCTTGTGATTCCACAGTCAGACCTAACCACTCTCATGTTGCGTGGGAGATGAGCGGGTAAACTCCTGACTGTTGGGAGTGCCTCTGTGTTTGGGCAACGATATGCTTTTTTCCTACGTTACAGCTGAACAAGTAATCAATTTAGTGTTTTATTCTGAGTGCCTGTCTCAGTGAGTTCCTAAGGCGTAGAAATGTAAAGAAACCTTTAGGATTGAGTGTATGGCCTTGCTATGATTAGTGCCTCCTTCGGACCCAGCAAGAGCCTTATCTGAAGGGTTTGAAATGGGCTCTGTTTACAGCGTACATCCACCTTCCACCTCTATATTGCATCTCTTTTTACTGCACCGTATGCTTGTAACAGCCTCCTCTTTTTTCAGCAGCTGGTGAATGTCGAATTCTTCCTTTCTGCAGTTGAAGTCATTCCTCGAGGAGCCATCAAAACCTCAGGGTGTTAAAGACAAATTAAAACTTACTTAAGGGGTTTGAAGGTAAATCATGCTCAGCGCATTATTTAACTATACCTTGGACGGTAAGCCCTGTCTCTTCGCTGTACGGAGCTAGATTTTCAGGGCTGGTTAAAGAGAAAATAATAGCGTGCTTATCCTGGGAAGGATGATGCTGACAAAGGGCGGTCGTCTAAGTTCTCACTCCAGCCCCTGCTTATTTTTCATGGCTGAGGGCATCCTTTACTCGGATCCTAGGTGATTTTGTTTTTCATTCCATTCTTTTTCTTGTTTCGAGGGGCTGTGCAGGTCCTGTCTCAGTTGGAGTGATTCTCAAGAAATTCTTTCCTGGCTCTGCTTAGCCCGCTGGCTGACCTTCAGCCGCTCCTTTCATGTCGTTTTGCCTCTGTTTCCCCACCTGGGATGTTTGTGCGTTATGAGAATATGTAACGCGTTATGTTCCCTGACAGTTCAAGTGCTTTGAGACTTAAGGAGGGAGAGACTTAAATACAAAGGGAAATACTTCATGAATAGTTATTACTGTTATTTATTATTTACACTTTAATGAAAAAGTAACTCCAGAATGTATTTGATCGAGATATACCACGCTCCCTGGAATTCAATGAGTGCCTCTCATGTGCTTCTAAAGGCAGAATTTGTCCTTTAGACAGATAAAAATTTAATGAGGCCAACAGGAGCGCAGCTGTCTCTCAACATGGCTAATCACAATAATGAAAGTGCCATCAGCCCCAACTTCCCTGGAGTTTCTTTCCAGGGAGGTATTTCCTTTTGGTCTCTACCTTTCATTTCAGCGCTTTCATCCAATATTCATGCTGCCGCCAGGTTCATGAGAACGGCAGCCCCTCTGTGCGTGGCTCTGCACCATAGGTTTACGGGCTGGTACCTTTGGGAAGCAGCTTGGCTTTCTGCTCGGCTGACGTTTACTGCCGTTGTTAAAAGGGGGAACTTCTCATCTCTCGTTTACCCATAAAACGCATTGATGGAAATCACAAAGCACCCTGCTCATTTAATGGACACAGTTACTGTGTGTTCATTAAGGGTTGTTAATGAAACGATCTCTACTGAAGCTGAACCAGACCCTGCTGTTGGTTATGTGTAAAAATATTATGCAACTTACCGGCTCTTACTGGGCAATCACAACTGATTTGGAACCTATGATTTTGATAGGTGCCTAATTGTATTAAATGACTTTCAAAAACATTTATTTAGGAAACACTTCAGCGTAATGTCATTAGCATGGATTCTGCCCATGATTTTCCTTCCTTTTTTTTTTTTTTCCAAGGCAGTTAGGCTTAAAACCCAAATTAAACAATGACAAATTTCTTCAAGGGTATTTGTTAGGTCTGAAATCTGGAAATGTCCCCTGAGCCATGGTTCTCAAAGGTATTGAGGTGCCTGTATCTCACTTATTTCAGAGCGCTTAAATAACTAAGCCTTAGGGGCTCTAAAATTTTCTATGCCTTTCTTAGCTTCATGATAAGCTTGTATAAACTCCTGTTCCGGTATTATGTTTAATCATAATTAAAACTTCTGAATGTGTCCTAAGATATTCTTTACGCATAAAGCAGGAAAAAAGGTAAACAAGCAGAAGTTGCTAAGACTTGGCCTGTGCAAATGAGTGTTTTTTCACTCTGTTGCATATCGTTGGGAATTTCTCCATAAAGCGCCCCAGTCCGTGGCTATTGCCACGTTCTTATTTCCATCTCCTGAGGTGACTGAGCCCTGTGCAGTTATGTGAAATGCCTGCAGAAATTCAGCAACCTAAGAAAGGGTGATTTACCTCCCGCCCCCGCCACTGCCGTGATCGATCGCCGAGCGTCTCCAGCCGCTCCCTCTGCCTTCGCAAACCCCACCAGGGATGACCGTGGCTCTGTGGTCCCTGGTAGCAGAGTCATCCTCCGCCCCCTTCTTTCATTTCACTGCTCCTTTTGGAGATGAGGCTCCGTAGCAGTCAGATTGGCAGAAACGCGGAACTCGGGAGCGGCAAAGGCGTGCGCTGTGACTGGCTTTTGTTCATGGCTGTGTCATAGAGATGGATATTTGGATCACGCTTGTGGGAGGATGTTTCCTCAGAAATCCTTTTGCTCTTGGGAAAGAAATTGGGCAAAAGATGGTAATTTCTTGTGTGACATCGGATGGAGGAGGGTAAATCAAAGCACTCCTTTGCTGTCCATTCATCAGGAAAAAGATGATTATCAAAAAGCCGAGCAGACAAAGCCGTACCAAGTAATTACTCAAAGTTACCTTACAAAGACACCGCCCTTTTCGTTTCTTTTATCGGTAGAAGGTTGAGCTGTATGAAGAGTTCAACAAGGATGTTTCGATTTTACGTTTCAACTGAACTCCTGCAGGGTTTTTGACAGTTTTTGTGTGTGTCTCGTTTTGTTGACTGGCTTTCTAAGAGTTCTTTGTGTCCTTTCCTGGCACAGGGTACAGCACTTGACGTGAAGCCCTGCAATAAATAACGTATACGCTAGCAGCTCTCCAGCAGTCCTTGCCCAGCTGGCACGCCCTTGGGTTGTAATGCAGGTCTGCCGTGGGTTTGCCCCTGTATAAAATGAGAACCCTGGTCACCGTTCCTTATGCAGGTGCCTGAGGACTGTCTCATCAGTGCTTACCGGTGCTCGGGTGGTGACGTTTGCTTATGCGGTTTTGACATTTTTGTGTAAAAGCTTCCTGCCTGCCAGCATTTTGTGTAGTTTAACACCTGTGAGAGCCTTTGGCAGAAGCGTTGAAGAGAAGTGGTCGAGTCGTACTAAAACCAAGCTGGCAGAGGCTGTAGAAAACTGTGCGTGTGTTCAAGTGTGAGTGTTTGACCACCATAAATAATGGCATGCAAGGCATCACCATGCGGATGGTGTCTGTGCTGCCCAAACACCTCATGAACGTTATTTTCGCTGCGCTGACAGCGTGGTTTGGGAACAGTGGAGTTAAAATAACACTTAGGCTGTCTGCAACGCCTTGGCTGATGCACCGAGAGAAGGATAGCTAGCAAAAGATGAAAATTTTCTCCTCTGAAGTTTTTATTCTACGTTAGAGTTGGGCTTTATTCAGTTAAGCGTTTTTCAACAAACTGCATCCTCAGTCCCTTTAGAGAGTTGAGCGATGGCGTCAGCTGAATAATACCAGCAGAGGAGGAGAAAACTTTAAATCAGTCAAGGAATGCCTGGAAAAATCCCACAGTATTAAAAATAGTATTAAAATCCCACAGTATCCCACATACTAAACAGTATTTAGCTGTTTGCATTATTTGAAGCGTTGCAGACTAAGGTGCGCGTTTCCAAGCCCGAATTGGTGTGCCTGGGTACGTGCATGGTCAGGATGCTCAGGGTTGGCTCAGGGACGTGACCTGATCTTTTTTCAAACGCGCTGTGTGTCTGCCTTTCTTATTGACTGCACCGCAGCTTGGGACTGCTCAGCACAACTACTGCAGCTGCCTTACTCAGTTGGTTGAAATCCACTTCCAAGATGCCTGGATTGTAGGCACCAGGGATGAAAAACTGGCTCTAGACCTGGCAACTGAACACTGAAAGGTGGAGCCACAGAGGAGATGTGGTGCTCCAAATGAGTGGGCTTACCGCTTTGGTCACCGGACTATGCAGAAACGTGTGTGTATATATATATATATATACACTTGTGTGTAACTGTGACTGTTCAAACACTCTGTCTCCTACCTGGCTTGCTTGTGCAATTGCTTGAGCGTTTCTTTTCTTGCCTTTTTTTTTTTTCCTTTGACTTTTCAACTTTGCTCTCTTCCTCCTCTTTGCTGCTGCTACTGTCTCCTGCTTGCACCGCGCAAGCACGCAGCCCACTCGAGAGCTCCGTGCCCTGCCTAGCAACCCGCACGTTGGATGATGAAATCCGAGTGCAGCGCAGCCCCAGCGTGGGATGGCTCAGTAAGTCACGGGCAGGGGTAAGGGCGGGCGGGTTGGGGGAGATGAGAGGAAGAGGAACGGGTAACTCGCACCAGCCGGTCTCCTAACGCTTTGCTGCTGCATTAACAGTGGGAAGACTGCAAATGCGTTCCCTGTGGAATAGCTGCTGCTCTGGCTGTCCGTGTTACCCCCACTATCTCCTCCCGCTGCTCTATTTCACTCTGTTTTGCTTTTTTTCTTCGTCTGGGATGAAACAGGTAGGTCAGCCTGCACGTCCCTTCAGGCGGTGGTCTCCCTCCTAAGCCATCTAGTGGCATTTCTTTCATCTGTTGAAGTATCCTTTGGCTGTTAAAAGGGCTTCGTGAATTTTGCCACCAATGCGGCGTTATAAATGCAACAAGCTTAAATATTTCAGTTTCTGTAGAAATTAAATACAAAAATAGTCTCCCTTTGTCACACAGCTAGCAGACCCCGCCAGCTTTATCTCTCGGTGATAAGCCGGACTCTTCTCCAGCCCCGCTTCTCTCTGATTATCCTTTGTAAAACATTACTCATCAGGAGCCTTCCTGATCACAGAGGAGCGTGCTGTTCCCCCAGGAAGGCACAGCTTATTGCACTCATGGCACAGAGGCGTTCTTTATAGGCCATAGCAATCTACAGAAATCTGAATTTCGGGATATTCCCCGTGAACGATGACTATCGAGCCTATTAGTAGAATGAGATAACATGGAGGGGTTTGGACTGCCTGCCTTACGTCTTGCACCAGTACTTTGACTGAGCACAGCCAAGGAGAGGCGTGCATCGCCTTTGCCAGAGAGACAGTAATGTAAATTAGGCCTGAATCAGGAAATTATCCTTAGTTAGCAAACTGCATAAGGGTGAATATCGTGTGCCGAAGTCTTTGGCTGAGGTCTCCGTAGCAGAATCTTTTTATTCTGCTGGTTTGTTCAGGGCTCTGAGAGCCTGTAGGCTGAGAGGCTTGTTGCTTCCTTCTGCTCCCGTATTTCCTC